>NC_061088.1:29509789-29884514 GCF_015104395.2 Macrobrachium nipponense | reverse complement strand
AAAGATTTACGCTTAAAATTACCTTGAAAATATGTAATTGATTACAATTACAAGCTTGCTGTTAATGCATAGCCCTACTTGGGGGTTGGGGGAGACGTGGCCTAGACAAGCAGAGATGCCGACTAGTCAATTCCTTTACTCCAGATGCAACCAGCTCATTGGGTCTCAGCAAATGTTCTTGTTCCTAGTTAGCATAAATAAATATCTGGAAACAGGCATTCCCCGGGTTACGACGGGTCTTGGCATACGATGTTCCGAGGTTGAGGCGCTTTTCAACTATATTCATCAGAAATTATTTCCAGGGTTACGATGCGTACAACACTGATCTAGCAGATTAAATATTACACCAAAAATGCAAAATAATCAATATTTAAAGTTTTTTTTTTTTTTTTTTTTGAAAAATGCAGTAAGTATGCAGTTTACATAGTTTTCAATGCACACAAAGGATCAAAAGTAAGGTTTTCTTAGGATTTTTGACGATGTTCCGGCTTACGACGCGTCTCAAGAATGGAACCCCCGTCATAACCCGGGGACTGCCTTACTTTACTTGTATTGGAACAAAGTCATATTGTTCGTCTCATGACATAATGTTAAGTTCAAATTTGACTAATATGTCTCATGGAACTAGTCTTTTCCCCTCAGTTAAGAGCTTGAATTTTCAGTGATTCCTTTTGTTTTCACTAGTTTTCATCGGTATTACAAGCTTTTCGTAATTTATCTTTTGTCAGTGTGAAAATAACAGTAAATGAGTTCTTTCACGCTCGTAGTATTTTTTTTTTTTTTACCACGGCCGGCTTTGAATTTACATAAAACCTTGGAGAGTTTTATTCACGTTGCCGTTGCACGTAATATTACCTTATCAGCTTCAGCTACACTTGTAAAACAGTAAGTGTTTACTGCTGTACGTAGATTGAATACAGTAACGGATGTTGCTAGGATTCCATCGTATTAGCAAACGAAGTAGTTTCTCATTTGGTTGTTCATGGCTGTTCGCAGTTATATGTATTGTTAAGATAATATACTTATTAACTTAGAAGATGGTGTAAAGTTATTGCGGATGGATACCCTTTGGCTTTCGGAAGGAATTTTCGGTGTCGGTGATCGTGTAGGCAGTTATTTGAGACTCGGTGTGGATTTTTCACAACGCTCTACCTTAGGGATTTTCAGTTTTCTTCAGAGAAGGGTTACTCGCTGGGTCCTGTCATTGCGGTAACTTAGTTTTATAGTTAGCTTGTTATTGTTAGATTTTAGAAGTTTAGGTAGTCAGTGATAGTCTAAATAAATTTGAGTGTTTCTGTTGATCAAGCTTAGACTGAGTGTATTGTTCCTTTAGGCCCTTGAGGTTAGGCAGATCCCTATGGCCATGTTGGAATAACTACAACTTCTTCAGCACAAGTCATCTGCGTCAGGGAGCAGCAGCGGTACCGCGTCCTGCAAACTCAACTTCTCCATACATTAGAGGCTAGATAGCCAAATTGGAGTTTCACCATTTCCCCTCCATACATGAGAGGCTAGATAGCCACATGGGAGGTTTGTTGTTTCCCCTCCATACACGAGAGTTATAGAATACCACATGAGAGGTTCTTCAAGACTCAGGCAGCACCTTGGACTCGACCCTGACGGTAAGGTACTTCCTCTGCAAGCTTCTTCACCTACTGAGTTGGGCGACTAGGTGAGGAGATTTGTTTTTACTTCCATGAATAAGAAGTATAGATTATCACATGGAAGGTACTTCGGACTCAAACGGTACCTTAGGCTCAACACTGATGTTGAAGTACTTTCTTTGCAAACATCGTCACCTACTGAGTTAGATAATTAGGTGAGGATACATACAATTATACATGGTAGGCTGATTATGAGTTAACTGCGTATGCTCCGTGGACAGGTCAGGCTGAATTAGACTGATCCCACCTCCATTAAATTTTGTTATCGGGCTAATTCAGGTGTTCGGATTGAATTGCAATATGAAGGCTTCATAATAAAACTAATATTGTAATACTTACCAGAACACCTGAATGATTTCCACCCTCCTCCCCACTTCAATTTGATAGTGAATGATTCAGTTGAAGCGACGAGCCTCTGGTGCCGGTATTTGCAACAGCGTTGGTAATGCTGATAGTTAAAATTATCCACTTAGTGGAGATATTGTTCGGGCTGGTCAGTGACCAGGGCTAATTCAAGTGTTCAGGTAAGTATTACAATATTAGTTTTATTATGAAAACCTCATTTCGAATATATACTTTAAATGTTTAATGACGACAACAGCCGTTGACAGCATTGTGTTAGCTTATTGAAATAGGGGCTCAGTTTTTTGTAGCTGTGTTTTGTTATGTCTTGTTCCAGGTTTTGTTTTAAATATTAGTTTATATATAGTGTTGACCTTTTTATAAGTATCAGTAAGCATGTTCTAGTTTCCTTACTTTATCTGTTTACAGTGTTTGTTTAAATACAGGGAGAAAGCACTAGAATGGAGAAAGTCATGATTTGTACTAATCTATTTTTGAAGTGGCAAATTTTTATCAATATTTTATAGCCACTTTATTTTGTATCTTATGCAGACTGTGATGCGTGCTGATCCTCACATTGGCCTGCTACACCGAGGAACAGAAAAACTTATTGAGTATAAAACTTACACTCAGGCTCTTCCATACTTTGATCGCCTGGACTATGTATCAATGATGTGCAATGAGCAGGCATACAGTCTTGCTGTTGAAAAGCTTCTTGGTCTTGAAGCTCTATTCGAGCAAAGTACATCAGAAGTGAGTATGAAGGTTTTTGTCTTTTATTATTTTATTAAAAAAGTTTTTTTTTTTTATAAATTTTCGATCTCATCACCTTTTTTGGTGTGCTTTTATGTTTTTGAATAATTGTTGTATCTAGACAATTAAATAGTGGATGAATTTTGATTTTGTGTAGGGACTAGGTAAAAATTCTTTGTTCATTTACGGAACAAACCTTCGGCGGTCTTAAAACAAAATAGGTATTATTTTTCCCACATGCAGCTGGTAAAGGTTATTACAATCAAAGATTGTAAACAAGGAATCTGTGAGATCTGGCAACGCCTGCGCGTACAAGGTGAAAGCTGGTCAGGGACTGCACATAAACCCATGACTCCCAGTCTTTTGCTAACCTCCTTGGAGAGTAGATGCTTATGCTTTGCTCTCCTTCCAAGCCAGTTGTTTTTACAGATCCACATACAACTTGCAGTAGGTGCAGAGCTAATTTTTGTACGGTGTTGAATCCTTGCTTGGAATGTTGTGCCTGGCCTAAGGCTCAGTGGAAGTATTTTATAAGAAGAGGGAGCATCGCAGAGTTTCGATTCTTCCTTCTTTGGAGGGATTTTCTTCACCTCTTCAGGAAGATTTGGCTGCTGCTTCTTTGTTTGATGCTAATTTTGGTGTTCCTGTGTCTCCTTCCTTTTCTTCCATTGATTCGTTAATAGAGGCATCAGGGGTGCCACAGGCTGATTTTATGTGTAATGTAGCTCCCTCTTCCTTGGGTTCCAGTTTTCATCCTGGGGGTGAGGAGGCTCCCTCATCGCATTCTTTTATTTCAGATTCGGAGTCATCCAAAATGGCGGCAATTTGGGTCTTGTTTGGGCTACGGGATCCACCCTCCTTGGAAGGTTTGTTGTCACATTTCATGGAGGCCAGTACCCCCTCCTCCCCCTGGTCTCGTCTACGCTGGGTCTCGAAGGCGGCCATCTTGTGGGTCAGCTCCGCCAGTGAGGCCATCAACTAGCGCAGGTCTTAAGGAGGTCATGACGTCACTCCCAGCATCCATTTGTTCCATGACGTCAGTGGTAGCAGCCACTCATCCTCCCGCCGCTATGATGCCATTGTTGGAAGGGAAGTGCTCTGCATTTGCTTTGAAGGAGTCTGTTAAACGGAAGGTTTCTTCTCCTCCCCCTGCTGCTAAGAGATCTCATTGGGAAGAAGTTGACTCTCCTCCTTTATCATCTCCATCGCCGGCTCCTCGTCATCGCATCAGATGTTGGATGGTAGAGGACTTTGCGATTTCACCTTCTTCGAGCAGAGGGAGTGTTTTGCCTTCTTCTCATGTCCTTGTGTCTTCCATGCACCTCCATGGTCGTTCTACCAAGAGGAGCTCTTCACCTACTTCCGCTCATGATTGTCCTTCTCCATCTCAGGTTAGTGCTCATGTTTCTGGCAGTGGAGCCTGCAGGAAGAAGTCTTCTTCTCCATCACCGCTTGGCCAGATCTCTGTGCATAATGGTAATCCATCGATGTCTTCCCTTCTCGTCCGTGTCTCTCCACTTGGACGTGTTCATGACAGTTTGAGTGTGGAGCCTTCATCTTCTGTACATGGATGTGCCTCTGGCTTGCACATACGTAAGGATGGGATTGGAGATGCCCCTCCTTCATCTGCCTTGTTGCCAGTTTGTCGTCGTAAGGATGATAAAGCTCTGATCAAGAGGATTAAGGTTGCAAAAGCAGAGGTGGCTCAGGCTATACATAGAGATTCTTCAATCAACAAAGACGTGGTCCAAGGATGAGTTCCTCATTCTCCTGATAGAAGTCTTGATCCAGAGAATTGTTCACCTTCAAGAGAGATTCTTCAATCGACAAAGACGTTGGCCAAGGACGAGTTCCTCGTTCTCCTGATAGAAGTCTTGATCCAGAGAATTGTTCACCTTCAAGAAGCCTGCTTTGGTCACATTCTGTGTCTCGGGATCAGGCTTGATTGACAACTAATGGACATCTTCTCGTATTGTCGCATGGCCGCTTACGCTGTTCTTCACATGAACGCATACATGTTTCGCCTGTCGTTCGTGTACATGGCTGTCTCTCCAGTAGTGTACCTGGTTCTTCGCACGAATCTGGACAAGGTTTGAGCAGGGATTGGTCTCTAGTGTCATTGTTGGTAGACAATCAACAGCTTTTGGTACCTGGTTCTCCAAGTGTTAGAGGTGTCTTCCCTGCCTTTGATATCCAGAAGGCTAGATCCTCTAGCGAGTCGTCTGCTACACCTGCTTCTTCACATCATTGGTCTCCTTTGCCGGAGCAGGAGGAGGGAGACAGTTCAAAGTTTTTGTCTTCCTTTTTGGAGGTTATTGACCTCATTCGTGGGTTTGACAATCTTGAAAGTATGACGCAAGCTCCATCTTCAGTCACACCTACATGTTTGGAAGCCTTGCTGGGTGCCAGTCATGACCCTAAGTCTTCTTTTGAGCTTCCTCTGTCGGGCCATTCCCAGTCCGCCTTACAGCATGTGAATGCTTTGGTGTCAGACCAGGATGGCTCTCTGCGTTCGATGGGGTCATCCAATTTCCTTCCTCCTCTCACACGGCATAGGAAGTATTATTCAACAATTCAGTTCTTCTGATGCCTCGTCACCTAAACCCGGAAGTGATTCATCTCAGGCCTGGTTTAACCTTAGAGCATGTTAGGTCGGAAGGTCCTTGGTGTCATCTCAGGAAGCCTTGACTATGGAGTCTACAGCTGCTTCCATTTTTCAGACAGTTTGGTGGGTAGACTTAGGTTGACAGCGATAGCCAGGATTGCTTCTGATAGGTTTCCATAGGGGTTATATAGTGAGTTTGTCTTCCCTCTCTAGGCTGTTACAGTCTGGGGGTAAGGCTTACTCCTAACTGACCCATCTTAGTGCTAATTTATGGGCTAACCTTCTGCTAGCTAGGAGAGATGTAGCTTTGTCAAAGGTGGCTGGATCAGTGGATTCTGAGCCCTTATTGGCACTTCGAAATGGGGATCTTCTGGATTCTCAATTCCTGTTCCCTAGGACAGTGTTGGAAGGTGTGATTGATTGGCAATGAGCTGATACCAAGGACAGGTTGTTCCATCAAGCAGTTTTGAAGTTGGTGGCACATTTCCGTCGTTGTCGTCCTCCTCCTCCCTCTTAAAACAAGTAGGAAGATCTTTGCCTGCCAAGTTTCCCAGCGGTTCTGCTTTGGCTAGGGTCCCTCAGTCCTCCTCTCAGGCTAAGTCTAGTAAACAGTGTCCCTTTCAATTCTGTCCCTACAAACCTGGAAGGGGACCTAAGGGAAGGGGCAGAGGTGGTTGCCAGTAGTATGGGCGCCTCTCCATCTCCTTTGCCATGGGTAGGGGATGCCTGGCAGGCCAGTGGGCCAGTGGCAAGATTATGGAGCAGAGAAGTGGGTAGATGTTCCACAGGTGGGATATCTTCTACCATTCAACTTCACTCCCCCTCTCTCAGAAAGTCCTTTGCTCAGTGAGATGTACCCTTACAATTCTCTGAAGTTCTTAGCTCTTTGGGGGGAAGTGTTAAAGATGCTGGACAAGGGTGTGATAGAGGAAGTAATGCTGCCTTCTCCAGGGTTTTACAGTCATATTTTCTGGTACTAAAGGCGACTGGAGGCTGGTAATCGATCTTTCCATCTTGAATCATTTTGTCAGGAAGACAAGGTTCAAGATGGAGATGCCGCGGATGGTGTTGGCAGCAGTGAGGGACAACAAATTTTTTTGCTGTCAATAGATCTGGAGGACGCTTACTTCCAGATTCCTATTCATCCTTCATCCAGAAAGTTTCTTCGCTTCGCTCTCGGAAAGAAAATACTCCAGTTCAAGGTCCTTTGCTTCAGGCTAAACACGTCCCCTCAGGTGTTCACAAGGGTCTTCTCCCTAGTCTCGGCATGGGCTCATGCTCAAGGGATTCACCTGCTGAGAAATCTTGACAACTGGCTGGTCTTAGCAAGCTCCAGGAAGAAGCTGTTGCAAGACAGAGATAGTCTTCTTTGGTTTTGTTTGGAGCTGGGCATTGTAGTGAACCTAAAGTCAAATCTGGATCCCTGCCAGAAAGTCGTTTATCTAGGTATGGTAATAGATGCAACAGCGTCGAGAGTGTTTCCTTCAGACCAGAGGTTGGAGAAGTTGCAAGTGGTAGCATGCAAACTCCTTTCACACCCAGAACAACTGGGGATTTTGTCTTCCCTTGAGAAGCTGGTCCCTCATTGTTATCTCCATCTTTGATCCCTACAGTGGAGACTGAAAGGCTTCTGGTCCCCAGCAGGAGATTTCCCTCTTCTTAGAGTTCGTTTGTCCAAAGAGGTGAGGAAAGACCTTCGTTGGTGGTTGGACAATCAGAATCTCTTTGTAGGTGTCCCCCTAAATTCTCTCCCTCCAGACTTCCTTCTGGTTTTGGATGCTTCTCACACAGGCTGGGGTACTCATCTAGGGGATCTTATCACATCAGGTGTTTGGAGTATGGAAGAGAAGCTGCTACACATCAATGTTTGGGAGTTGAAGGCAGCTTTTCTGGGTCTGAAGGAGTTTCGGGAGAAGGTAGAGGGTCTTTCTGTGGTTTTGATGTCTGAAACACCACAATGGTTGCCTTTGTGAACAAACCGTGGGGTTTGGTGTCTTCCCAACTCCTTTCATTAACAGTCAAGTTACATCAGTGAGCAATCGACAACTCGGTAGAACTCTCAGCAAGGTACATCCCAGGCAAAAGGAATGTGGTTGGCGACAAGTTGAGCCGTCAAAACCAGATCCTGGGCACGGAGTTGTTTCTACATCAAGTCGTGGCAGACAGCCTTTTTCAGGTTTGGGGGAGGCCTGTGTTAGACCTCTTTGCAACTTTCTACAACAGGAAACTGAAAGTTTATTGTTCAGTGGTCCTGGATACTCTAGCCTTGGCAGAGGATGCCTTCCAACACCCTTGGGACAACCTAGAGGTGTATGCCTTCCCTCCATTTTGCATGATCTATCAAGTGCTGAACAGGGTAATGAGGTCTCACAACCTCAGGATGACATTAGTGGTTCCTCTGTTGCCACAGGCAGAATGATTTCCAGACCTTCTCTTTCTGTTGTCAGAGGCCCCAAGAGAGATTCCAACGTGGTGGCAACTTCTTTGCCAGACTCACGTCGAAAGGTTTCACCAGTTGGTAGAGTCCCTGTCTCTTCATGGATGGAGACTATCAAGTATCTCCTCCGAGCGAGAGGGTTTTCTCAGGAGACAGCAAGACCTGTGTCAAACCATCTCAGTAAGTCCTCTTCTGCAGTCTACCAAGGGAAATGGGGAATCTACTGTGGTTGGTGTCGTCAATGGGGTCTCTCTCCACTCAAGACCTCTGTTCAATGCATAGCAGATTTTTTTGGTCTTCCTCAGGGATGAGAAAGGCCTTTTGGTTTCTGCGATCAGAGGCTACAGAGCAGCTTTAGGCTTGGTGTTACGCCTGAGAGGTGTAGACATCTCATCCTGGGAGATCTTGTTGTTCAAGGGTTTCGAACAGACCTGTTCTCCAAGGGAACTTAAGCTTCCCGCATGGAATGTTTCACTTGTCCTTCGAAGTTTCACTAGAGCTCCTTTTGAGCCCTTGTGTCGTTCGTTGGACAGAAACTTGACACTGAAGACAGTTTTTCTCTTGGCCTTAGCTTCCTCAAAGAGAGTGGGAGAGCTTCATGGCCTTAGTTATGATGTGAAACATACCATGGGTTGGGGGTCAGTGACCTTCGAGTTTGTCCCAGAATTCATGGCAAAGACCCAGAATCCCTCAGTACATGATGACAGATTTACCTCATTTTCCATTCCATTTTTGAATGACTGTGGATAATTGCCCACAAGACGTCTTGTTGTGTCTTGTAAGAACTCTGCGTTACTATCTCAAAGGGACACGACATCTCAGACCTGGGTGTCGTAGGCTTTTTGTTAGTATGGGTAGATCAAAGAAAGAGGTTTCCAAGAATACCATTTCCATTTCTTTCTGGATTCAGGAGGCAATCAAGCAGGCTCATTCATCTCTTAATGTTTCTGTCACTGAGTCTGCGCAGACTAGAGCGCATGACATCAGAGGTATAAATTCTTCTCTGGCTTTCAAGAAAAACTTTGCTGTTCATAGAGTTTTGAACACTGGTACTTGGTAATGCCAATCCACGTTCACCTCTTTTTATCTGAGAGATGTTGCCCACAGGTCTATGGACACATTTTCCCTGGGTCCTGTGGTGGCTGCCCAACAAGTTGTGTACATCCATTGTCCTTGACCGGACTGATTTTATCTTACCTAAGGTGATTGTGTGGAAGAGAGAATGAGTGAGTGAGCTGGTCTTTCTTTTTTTTCAATTCTTCTTCCTTCAGGCAGGTTGAGTAATGGACACGTCATATGCTGGACTGGTCTGATACAGGTGAGTACGGTAGCCATACTAATAGTTGTTAACTGATAATATTTATGAATAATCAAACCCTCTATTCAATAGCAAATACTCTGCTCTCTAGCAAGGGGGGATCAGGAGTAATAACAGACCTCTGTGAGTATATGGTTTGTTATTGAACAGTGAATTTTCTTTAGTCCCTTAATTGCAATGAATCGGCTCATATATCATTGTATTACAACCCAGATGACTGAGTTGTAGATATCAGTAAATATATCTATCTGCTCACGGGCATTCGTCCACCTTCTTTAGAACTCGTTTCATTCTGGGAGGTGTTCAGGTGGTTAACTTCCAGCCGGTTTAGGATGTCTATAACTCTCTCCAAGTATAAGTCTATCCTATTGTTAAGACAGAAGGTTTGTTCCACATATGAACAAGTAACAGATTTTCAAATCAATTTGTATTTTTCATAGCTAACAAACCTGAGGTCTTAACGTATACTGCCCACCTCTAGCCACCCCTCTCATACTTTTTATTTGTTTTCCTGGGTTGGGAAAAGACTGGGCATCTTGGGGTTGGTTATGTGTGGTTGCTGACCAGCTTTCACCTCATACGCACAGGCGTTGCCAGATCTCATAGATTCCTTGCTTACAGTCTTTGATTTTGATAACCGGTTACCAGCTCCGTTTGGAAAAATATCCTATTGTTAAGAGCTCAGGTTTATTAGCTATGAAA
Organism: Macrobrachium nipponense; assembly: GCF_015104395.2. NCBI lineage: Eukaryota > Metazoa > Arthropoda > Malacostraca > Decapoda > Palaemonidae > Macrobrachium > Macrobrachium nipponense. The sequence goes on along the minus strand of NC_061088.1, from coordinate 29,874,693 downwards.
AATACAAATTGATTTAAAAATTTGTCATTTTGGTAACAATAATAATGAGGACTAGAAAGAACAATCATATTCTTTAAAGAAAGTTATCAGATAGATTATGAACTAAGAACAATCTTCGTTAAAAATCACTTAAAAACTGAGAGCACATCCCTAACTGAGAGCACATCCCTAATTTTTTAGTATGTCTGTAGAGAAAACAAAAATTAGTTTTAAAGTTAGTGTAATGTAAAGCTACACATAAATTCATCATAAAATATTTTTCACATCATAATTTTAACATCAAAATAGGTATAGTTAGTTTTTTTCTAAGAGCCTATAGACTTTGTGACCTTGCATATATAGATAAAAGATGAATCTCATAAAATGAGTTTTTTATGTAGCTTTCAAATATTATACGGCTATACACCCCTCCCCCCCCGAGTTTTACGCGTTTCACATTTCTGAAATTGGTCTCTGTTTAAGATTTTTGTGGCATGCATTATTCACTTTTCCACGGGGAACTTTCACTAATTTGGGGATTATTCTTTGGGCAGTATCTCTAAAATTATCTCTAATTTGCTTTTTTTCATAGAGTATCACTGCGTATTCACAAATTACTGTATTTTTTCATTATGATATAAACATCCAAGTCTAAGCACAGTATAAATGGATTCTGTAAGTGAAATAATGTTTCATTGATATTTTGCTGTATTTTTTTATGAAAGGATATGTATACTGTACTGTATACATAAACATATTTTCATACATTCAACTTCCCTGTCAGATATATACTTAGCTATAGACTCCGTCGTCCCCGATAGAAATTCGAATTTCGCGGCACACGCTACAGGTAGGTAGGTCAGGTGATCTACCGGCCTGCCGCTGGGTGGCAGGAATAGGAACTATTACCTTCTAAGGACAGATTTTTCTCTATCGTTTGGACTGTAAACATACGTTTACGGTTCCTCCTGATTTGATTTTCGTGTTTCATCACCATCGATCTTCTGGGCTGTCTTTTGCAGGGAAGTACTGGGTCTTTGGTTCGGCATACGCTTTTATTAACTTTTTAATGAATTTCGCTTCGAAATTTCAAAGAAAATACTAGGTGAAACTACCGAAATCATCGGTAGACACTCACATAGTTTGCCATAAAGAGAATTATTAATATTTATTCATTATTAAATGTAATAAAGGTTACAACTTTATTAAGGAAATATTAAACTCTAATTTCCTACTTTAGGAAGTCAGAAAAGCATATAACTAGATACGCTTACTTTATAAGCTTTAATAGCGTTTGTGCTAACGAGCAGTTAGAGTATTAGCAGTACTAGTAGTTGTTGCATCCTCATCACCTTCTTACTCCTCAGAAACTACAAATTTATATATGCAAATTGAAGATAAATGGATAGCTCAAATGCAAGCTTTTAAAAGGTAAGAAGTGAATATAGTGTTCCCCATTGCAATGGAGGGTGCGTCTGATCGGCTCTGTCTCGCTCCCAGGTCTAGACCTCTTCCAAGCTCACAAGCCCAGAGGAGAAGGAATGTCGACAACCGCAGGGGGGTTTCAGAGAATCCCCACCGATCAGGCGTCCCCTCGGCAGGTTCTGTAGAACGTCCCAGACTGCCAAGTTCGCCATTGGAAAGGCGTCCTAATGTAATGTGTTCCCCTTATTATTATCGTGTTGACGGATAAGGAGAAGAAAGTTTCAAAAGCGTAGATTCAATGAAGATGCAAGATAATCTCGTCGTAGATATCGGAACCTCAGAGAGATATCTTTCGATAACAGTTGCGGTAGAGGCATTGCCCTATCCTGTTTTCGTCCCCCATACAAATAGACGGAGGCTCTATCCCATGGGGTTTGAAAGAGTTATTTCAACAAATTCCTCATCGGTACATTTATATGAAAATATATCTATTATGAGAAGAACGAATTAGATATTAAAGAATATATGTTGATCGAATGAATCATGGATCTCGGTTAATGATTAAACATACATATATAATTTTTAAGCTTCTAGCTCCTCGGACATGAAGCGCCTGAAACGCCTGAAACAAGGCTCGAGGCGCCTGAAGAGCCTGGAACGAGGCGCAAAGCGTCTGAAGAGCCTGAAATGAGGCGCAAAGCGCCTGAAGAGCCTGAAATGAGGCGCAAAGCGCCTAAAGAGCCTGAAATGAGGCTCAAAGCGCCTAAAGAGCCTGAATGCGGCTCAGCGCCTAAAGAGCCTGAATCGAGGCGCAAAGCGCCTGAAGAGAGGCGAAAAAGCGTCGGAGGCTCCTCAAAGGAGTCGCAAATCGCCTGAAGCTCCTGAAAACAGGCTCGGAGTGCCTGAAGCGCCTGAAACGAGGCGAAAAGCGCTTGAAGCGCCTGAAACAAGGCTAAAAGCGCCTGAGGCGCCTGAAATGAGGTGCAAAGCGCCTGGAGCGCCTGAAACGATGCGCAAGGCTTTCTGAAAGCGCCCTCAGATGAGGCGCAAAGCGCCTGAAACGAGGAGCAAAGCGCCTGAGATGAGGCGCTAAGCGCCTGAAGCTATAAACCAGGATCTTCATCGTATATGGAGTTAGATCCTGATTCTGCGTAAGGTGAAAGACATTCGAGGATTTCTCCTGATAAGGACGGGAGTTGTTGCACAGGCGGCTGTCGCCCTTCTCAGGATAGTCTTAATGCAAGTAATGGCAAGAGCAAGATCGGTTTTTTTTTTCCTGGCGGGGACTCAAGATGTCGCACAGGCGGCCTTAGCCCTTGCCAGGTTAGAATCGGTACTGCTAAAAGCCCTTCACCTTACGGAAGGAGGCGCTCTCCTCCGGTTGCTCATTCTTCTCCCAACTTGATGGACAGGAAATGGAAGATAGATCGGAATTGGAAGCCAATAAGGGAGCAGGTCTCTCAGTTTATAAGACCTTAGCGACCTTTTTTATTGAAAAAAAAAATTAGTTCATTACTAATAAGACGATATTAAAATCTTCCTCCTTCTAAAATAATGCAACCAACCATTTACAGAAAGAGTGGCAATCGTTTGCAAATTGAACAAGGTTCGTACGAGCTCTTATTCATTGATTAGAGGCTCTTCCAGATAATAGAGGCGGAGAATACGGCCTTATCTCCAAGAGAATAAAAATTTGAGGGATTCTCTTCGATCCGAGAGTTTTCATTGCGATCTCTTTCGACTAATGCTAATTCGTGTTTATTGACGAAAAGAACGGAGAGGGCAAAATTTCCATTCTCTCCGCATCGGAGAGGAAAGAATGTAGAAGGAAGACTTGCTGCATACGACTGCTGAATGACAAGTCATATACGCATAACATAGTTGCCTTTGTGGTTCGCTACGAAATTATCTATATCCTTACAGGATTTTCCTGGTAAGGACTTCGCTTAAAAAGTTTGTTACGACAATACCTACTCAGCTTCGGTATTTAACAAAGGTTGTTTGGCTTAAATTGGCATTATTGAGAGCTTCCTTAGGCTTGGGAATAATTTTATTATATTCCTTCATTAAATGAAGTAACTGGCAACTCACGATGAATGCAGCCAGGCAGCGAGCGAGACGGCGGCCGGGCTGTCATTGTAAGCGTAAGGGGCCAATACAGTACCATCCAGGTCTCGGTCATTAGCAGTCGGTTGCATCTCTCTCTCCAACGGGATCGAATGGTTAACCGTATATTCCCCCTACAATCATGGGCTTCGTCTCGAATGGAGGGGATAGTTAAGCTAACATAAATAAAATATTGTCTGCCTTTTGCTAAGAAGCTTTCAATAAGAAAGATATTATAACCTTTCAATGCTGTTTACCGTAGGGAACATTATTAAAGGATTCTAACACAGCAGAACATTATATTATATAATGCTCTCATGCTTACGAAAGCATGGCCTATTAGAATACATGCTTAGTGAGAAGATGGATGTAGTAGAGAATTCACTTTAAGACTACGGTATGGTCAAGTCTTTCGAGAAATGCACACAACCTTTTTAGAATCAGATATTGCTCAAGAGAAGATGGATGAGTGGAATGGGAAACATTCTCTTCGTGGCAGAAATGGTTTCCCTGAATAGAATATACTACGTATATAAGTTTTTTCCTACTAAGAACGGAATTAACATGTGTAAGGATGTCGGGTACCATAAAGGCACAGATGTTCTGGCACATAACATAAAGAGTATTAGAAGAAAGCGCCGGTCTGAAGCGCCAACCTGGCGCAGAAGCGCCAGCCTGCGCAGCCTGGCGCAATGAGCCAAGAGCACCATCCAAGATATTTTCTCGTTTTAGCGAGTTATTAACATAAGAGTCCAGTAGCCTCTCAGACAGCACGCTCGGTAACGGCAAGATTCGTTCCTGATTTCGTTACCCATTTAATCACTTAGGCCAATTCCACGACTCTCTCATATCGCAAAGAGCATTGAGAATCTCTTTTTTCGCTCCTGTTCGCGTTAACAAAGAGAACCTATTTGGAAAAAGAGGTTCGATGCAAGATTTTGCATGTCCGTGAGAACCTTCTCGATCAACGATAATAACTGTTATCATATGTCTAACATTTATTGCAAAGAGTTGTGAGAACCTACGGAAAGTCTTCTTCATAGATCTCTTAGCAAGGTAAAAGACGAACAGGCTTCCTGTAGACTGCTTCCTTTTCCTTGAACCAAGAGAAGTAGCAATATACACCATCTTTATAGAAAGGGGAATAAACTTTAGTTTTTTTTTTTTTCCCCCTAAATATAAATGCTTTACAGAATTTAAGATAAAGGGCGTCAAAGAAAGAGAGGATAATACTTTGTCTCATTTTGGCCTTAGAGGTTGGATTCACAGAGGTCACGTTCTTCTCACAGCATGTATTTGAAGTCTTTTCCAAGACAGTCTGAATATTCTATAAGCATCTATTACAAATGGACCTTAACAACCTCTCCACTCTGAGTCAGTCTTCGTGCAGACTGACCAGAAGTGGACATGAATGAGAGGATTTTTAAAGGTGAATGACAATAGTCATAGCCAGGACATAGAATTGCTGCAGATCGTGTTTGATGGAAGAGGAAACTGTCCTCTTCCGATACCTCTGTGAACCACATATAGGTTTTTTCTTCCTTTTCAGAGGGAAGAATCAACTTTATATATATCTGCTATCAAAGAGCACAGTAAAAGGCTATACTCTGTCTATACAAGGAGAATTAGAGATAGCAGAGGATTAAGATCTTCGGGATCTGATACGATACCTCAATACGACAAGAGTAGGATATCATGTACTTCGAATGGGATCTTTTGTGGCTTCAGATTCCGTGTTCCGACAAGATGGAACTGCTCCTCATCAAACTTCTTTGAGAAATTTTATGAGGGAAATCTTTGTTTTCTCTTGGCCCTTAACTACCAAGAAGACAGGTGAATTTTTTGTTTGTGCATTGGAATCTCGCATCAGATTTAATGGAGACTCGGCAATGGGTTCTTGCCAGCATAGTATGTCTGACAAGGGAACTAAAACCCTCTATTCCTGACTCAACGATTTCAGATAGAAGTTTCGTTGCCAAGGCAGGGTACTTACGTTTTCACCTACATAAGAAGAGATGGTTTAAACGTTTTTGCCTACAAAGTCTTTGGGATGCGATGAGGGTTCGAAATGCTTCCCAGAAGGTATTCAGAGAGATACAGTAAAGAGCTATAAATCAGGAGTCCTCCCAATTTCAGCTCGGAGTCTCCTTCGACTTCCAAGCCCCTTCCCTTCCTTCGGACAAGGATAGGGAAGATTCTGCAACGAGGAACTTCATCAGCAAGTAAGAAGAGATCTCGTTAGCAACGGAAGGATTCAAGAAGGATCCTCCTCGGAGGAAGACTCTTATCTCTCGTACTGTTAGATGTCCTATCGTCTAATGGATGTAGTTTACTACAATCACCTTCCCTTGCCGGAGAGGCCAGAAGCTCAAAGTGGAAGAATTTCTTCCACCCTTCTCCAATCTCCTGATAAACCATTGTGGAGTTTCAGGACTTTCGGACAATGTAGCGCCAACCAGGCGTCAAATGCCAAAACAGGCGTAAAAAATGCCAGAGGCAGACAGTTTCAAGGAACACTGTCATTGTCTGATGAAGAGAAAGAGAGGGGGCCTCCAACCTAGCGCTGATGCGCTGGAGGCGAACAAGTCAGACAGATAAGAGTGTCTGATGCGGGCATCGCCAGACATCCTCGGGACTCTACCAAGCTCGAAGCTCCAGCAAGTGGAGAGGAGTCAGCCAGGGGCCAGACGCCAAATAGTGCCAGTCTGGAGCCAGGCGCGAAGCTACTTCCAGGCGCGAGGCGCCAGCCATGAGTCAGGCAAAAAGCGCCTTCCAGGAGCTAGGCGGCCAACCAAGTGTCAGGCAGGCGCGAGGCGCCAGCCAGGCTCGAGGCTCCAGCCAGGCTCGAGGCTCCAACCAGACTCGAGGCGCCACCCAGGCGCAAGCCAGGCTCTAGGCTTCATCCAGAAAAGATCCTTTCAAAGGAAGCCCTGGTCTTCTTTGAAATAAGTGTGATCGCTAAAAGCACTTCATGAATGACTTGATGATTCCTTCAAACAGCTGAGAATTAAAAGCGCTTGAAGTGCGAGCTTTTATGAATTCTTGTTTGTTACATAACAATATGTCGTGAAGGACATATTAGCTGTAACTTAAGGGAGATGCAACTCTGTGTTGACTTCCCTTTGCACGAAGGAGGTCAAGTTGACCTACGAGAGATCCTTCTCTCTTGGTTTTACGTGTCTACGGATACGTTGCTGGGATAGGGAGCCGACACTGATCCTTAACTGAGTTAATTTTTATGTTAACATAGTGTTTTTTTTTTTTTTGGTTTGTTTGAAAGGAGTTTGGGGATAGCTCTTTTCAAACTAAGCACAAACCCTCGTGTTAGGATCAGGTGATCGGGATCGGTGTTGTGCTCCTTAATTATGCCCCTAGGCATAGGTGTATTGTCATGTAAGTGGATAAGACCCCATTGACAAATGACCATTAGATTCTGTCGAGTAAGTGGATAAGACCCCATTGACAGATCTACAAGAACTCTTAGCCATAGGTCACATCCTCGCTGAGGCTCTTGAGACGAAGCAGACACCTAGCAATAGCTAGGAAGTCAACCCTTCGTCTAAACACATAGGAACCAAGGTTTTATTTATCTATTACCTACAACGTATGTTGTTTACCTGTCTAATCAGTAATTAGCTGTCTCTTACCCACCGCCAAAGGTGCCAATCAGCTAAGTATATATCTGACAGGGAAGTTGAATGTATGAAAATGATATTGTTATTGTACAATAAAGTTTCATACATACTTACCTGGCAGATATATACGATTGAATGGCCCACCCAGCCTCCCCTCAGGAGACAGGTGGAAGAGAAAAATCTGTCCTTAGAAGGTAATAGTTCCTATTCCTGCCACCCAGCGGCAGGCCGGTAGATCACCTGACCTACCTACCTGTAGCGTGTGCCGCGAAATTCGAATTTCTATCGGGGACGACGGAGTCTATAGCTAAGTATATATCTGCCAGGTAAGTATGTATGAAACTTTATTGTACAATAACAATATCATTTTAAATATTTTTTACAGTAATAAGAGGAACATCAACAGTGGTAAAATGATAAAATATTCTTTTGTGTACTGATATAACATGTGTGATAATCATAGTTAACTAAGCTTGTAATGGAGTACAGTACAATAAATCAGACAAAGCAAAAAATTTGGCAACCATCCTCCATGATCCCTCTGAACTTGCTTGATTTGTTGTATGTGTATGGTACAATAATTAATGTGTACAGTACAGTACTGGCATACAAAACAGAGAGAGAGAGAGAGATATCTCTCCTGTTATGGCTGCAGCACAAAACTATATATTTTATGAATGAATAGTACATATGATGAAAAATTATTTTCTGTATTACACTACTGTAATATTGATGTAGAAATACAGCAAAATACAGTAATCACAGAGAGAGAGAGAGAGAGAGAGAGAGAGAGAGAGAGAGAGAGAGAGAGAGAGAGCACCTCGCAAGTGAAGATACAGTCATATATGTGCCTTTGGGGGCCAGGCTACAATCTTTTTGGAAGAATTGGGAGAAAAATGGGGTGATCAGTGGGTTATAAAAGTGTTAAAGGAAGTGTACTCCATCCCCTTCGAGGAAAAGCCGCCGTTATCCACCACTCCTATACCATTGACAGCCTACTCCTTAGGATCAAAGAAGTATTCAGCCCTCGCCAAGGAGGTTTCAGCTCTCCTTGAAAAGAGGGTGATAGAGTTAGTCGACAATAGTGAGTCTGAGGGATTTTACAACAGGCTGTATGTGGTACCCAAGGCTATAGGAGGCTGAAGGCCAATCCTCGACGTGAGCCCACTGAACTTTTATGGAACCAAAACGAAATTTCATGTGGAAACCGTGCAGTTAGTTCTAGTGTCCACACACTGAGGGGACTGGATGTTTTCTCTAGACATGAAAGATGCTTAGAATAGACCCCTTGTATTCGTGGGGGATTGGTACCAGACACACACACATTCCGCAAATTGCTAAAATTGGCGAATACATACTTAAAGACAGGTAGAACTGCCTCTTTTGATAGTTCAAACAAAAAAAATCTTCTATCTGACTACAGGGGGTCCTCGAGTTACGACGTTGATCCGTTCTTAAGATGCGTCGTAACACGATTTTCAGCGTAAGTCGGAACATTGAAAAATACCACATGATTTAATGTAAATACCTATCAATAACAACGAGAGAACAATTCCTTACCTTTATTAATTTGATTGGCTTGCACACTGGAGAGGAAGCTGCGGTGCTGGAGAGACTGGGGGAGGTTAGTGAAGAGAAAAAGAACCTCCAGAAGTTGCTGGAGATGCTGAGGCAGGTGATTCTTGAGGTGAGGCAGAACATACTACTGGAGATGCTGAGGCAGGTGATTCTTGAGGTGAGGCAGAACATACTACTGGAGATGTTGGGGCAGGTGAGTCTTTAGGTGAGGCAGAACCTACAGAAGGTGCTGGAGATACTGGGGCAGGTGAGTCTGGGTTAGCAGAACATTCAGAAGGTGCTGGAGATTGTGGGGCAGGCGAGTCTGGATTAGCAGAGGCAGCTGAGGTAGAGGGTACAGGATCTCCTGCAGGCCTCTCTACCTTCTTAAAATACTGCTCCAGGTTAGTCTGAACAGAGAGCGACCTCTTTTCATTCCAAGATCTCCTTGTAACACTGATCAAATCCATGACGCCTCTGGAAACCCTAGTGAACCTGTCCAAGTTGGGATCCTGAGCCTCAAAAGTTGACAACGCTTGCTGCAACTCTGCAAAACCTCTTATCAAGTCCTGCCTTGTGAAAGCCTTAGGCTCTGGGGTGGGTGCTTCTTCTTCTTCCTCTATCATCTGCTTCTCCAGTTGTATCAGGTCCTCAGCAGATAACTCCTCGCCATGAGACTCCAGCAGCTCTGTAACATCATCAACCTCCATCTCCAAATTGATTTCCTTACTCAGGGCAACAACGTTCTTGACAACTAGCTGAACTGTGTCCTCAAACCCATGGAAATCATTCACAAATTGAGGACAAATTTTCTTCCAGACACCATTCATGTTTGTTTGCTTAACCTCCTCCCAGGAATTAGCAATGTTCTTTACAGCATCAAGGATGTTGTAGGATTTCCAAAAGTCCTTCAGAGTCAAGTCCTTCTTGGTTTCAGTTGCCTGTAAAGCCATAGCAATTGTCCTTCGTAGGTAGTAGGCCTTGAACGAAGCAATCACTCCTTGGTCCATAGGCTGTAAAAGGGCCGTGGTATTAGGTGGAAGGTAAACCACCTTGACATTAGGGTTGAAGTCTCCCAGCTGGGCAGGGTGTCCAGGGGCATTGTCCAGCACTAGCAACACCTTAAAGGGGATACCCTTGGAGGCGCAATACCGCTCCACACTTGGAACAAAATGGTTTACGAACCAGTCCTCAAACACTGCAAGTGTCACCCATGCCTTCTTGTGGACTTTTAAAAAAAAATTCCAAATTACTGGTAGTTGACCCTTCCAAATGCCCTTGAGTGCCCTTGGATTTTCAGCCTGATACACCAACAAGGGCTTCAGTTTGAAGTCGCCAGCAGCATTACCCCCAAGAAGTAAAGTTAGCCTCTCCTTGCTGGCTTTATGACCGGGTGCTGACTTCTCCTCCTTGGCGATGTAAGTGCGGTTAGGCATACGTTTCCAAAACAAACCTGTCTCGTCTACGTTTTTTTGTTTAAACACTTGCTGAGCAGAATAACCCCCCTCCTTAATTATCTCAGACAACAACGCTTTAGGAAATTCACTCGCTGCTTTCTCATCCCCACTAGCAGCTTCACCTTGCAATTTAAGGTTATGGTAATTGGCCCGAGCCTTAAATCGCATAAAAAAAACCAACCCCTACTAGCCACAAACTCTTCACTTTCACTTCCCTCCCCCTTTTCTTTTTTCAACGCTTCAAACAATCTTTTCGCCTTCTCCTGAATCACCATAAGGCTGACTGGGATACGCCGTTGATTTTGGTCTTCCAACCAAAGCACCAATAACCTTTCCATTTCAATTATTAGACCACTACGCTGCTTAGTTATCACTGTCGCTTTCATAGGAGCAGATCCTTTCACATATTCAACGATGCGCTCTTTATCTTTGATAATGGTAGCAACGGTCGAACGGCTAAGGCCAAGCGAGCGGCCAATGTTTGTTGGCGTTTCTCCCTTCTCAGATCGCTTTATAATGTCCACTTTAATTTCCATGGTGATGGCCTTTCTTTTCTTCGATGCACTACCATCAGAAGAGTCCGCCTTGCGCTTGGGAGCCATAACAAAGAGCAAAAAGTTACAAAAACGATACAACACGAGGGAGAGAGAGGCAGTGTAAACAACCAAAATGGCGTATGGCGAGGAATGAGCGTAGCGAAGCGACGCCCGTCCTCTCCCCCACAAAGCGTATTCTTCCGCCGTGCGCCCGGAACTAGTTCGCGTTTGTTTACGTTGCTTACGACGCTAAACCGCGTAAGATGGAACGACGCAAAATATTATTTTTTATATTTTTATGGGGGCGCGTTCGTAACCACGAAACATCGTAAGTCGAGACCGGCGTAACCCGAGGACTTACTGTATATGTTTTAACAGTTTTATAAAAAAAACTGCATTTTGTCGCATAAATATGAAAATACAGTAATTTGTAAAGTTTCCTTAGTGAAAAATACTCTGAATAGGCAAATTTTCCTTGAAATATGGGTATATTCGGTCTAGAGAAATCCACAAATTGTGAGTCTCCAAGGAAGGGGGCGGACTGTATTTCCTTAATCATAATTCAAGAAAACACCTAAATTTGTATTAAAGAATAAAATTCTCCAGTTTTGAGCTTTATGTTTTGGACTGTTAACAGCGCCACAAGTTTTTACCAGAATACTCGCTCCGTTAGCCAACTGGCCTTATTTGCTGAGAGTAAATGTATCCTTGTATGTACCTGGATGATTGGCTGATTTGTTTGGCCTCAAAAGACAAGTGCATGAAGGATCTTCAAAAGATTTTTTTGTCCCAAGACTTAGGCTTGCTTCTGAATCTTCAGAAATCACAGCTGACTCCTTCACAACAGATGATTCATTTGGGGATGATAAATACTCAGAGTTTTTGGGCTTCTTCATCTCCCAAAAGGATTCAAGACTGCCTGAAGAATGTCAACCTTTTTCTTTCCCTCAACACGTGCTCGGCCACAGTGGATGAGCCTACTGGGCACTCTAATGTCCATAGAACAATTTGTAAATCTGGGGAGGCTTCACATGAGTCCTCTTCAATTTTTCCTGAGAGACAGTTGGGATTGAAAAGTGGATCAAGATTTACACTTTTCCCATAACAAAATAGATAAAGGAGGACCTGCATTGGTGAACTCCATAAGCAGACTGATGGAAGATAAGCCCTTTTCTGATTTGAACAGGGGAAGAGAAGCCCTTTTGAATCACGCGCCTTGGGGGATGCTGGGAGTTCACGGATCAAGGTGTTGTTTTGTTTACAATCGTTACGCAGGCGCACAAGCGCGAATTTCTTTCTTGCCGCACTAAAAAGTATCTGACACATCTCTGAAATTATTTCGTCATTTTGACATAATTTTTGTACCATTGTAAATTAGCCGTTACATGAAGTATTATATATGAAAATGTGCGCATTTTTATGTAGAATACAACAATAAAATACTCATGATTGTAGCTTTTATCAGTTTTGAGATATTTTCATATAAATAACGATAATTGCCAAAATTTCAACCTTCGGTCAACTTTGACTCTACCGAAATGGTCAAAAAACGCAATTGTAAGCTAAAACGCTTATATTCTAGTAATATTCAATCATTTACCCTAACCCTCTTACGCCGAAGCCCTAAAAATCAAAACCTCTCCTGTATGCCGGCGCCGGTTTGGAGTGAGCGCGGAAGCGGAAAAAATAATTTTTTCAAAAAATCACAGCGCGCTTAGTTTTAAAGATTAAGAGTTCATTTTTGGCTCATTTTTTTGTCATTGCCTGAAGTTTAGTATGCAATCATCAGAAATGAAAAATAATATCATTATCATATGTAAATAATGCGATATATGGTAGCGAAAAAAAAAAATTCATAGATAATTGTATTCAAATAATGCTGTGCAAAAAACGGTCAAAGCTAACGAGTTACTTTTTATTTCATTGTATTGTACACTAAATTGCAATCATTTTGATATATAATACATAGTAAAACAATAAAAGCAACACCGGAAAAATATTATCACAAAATGATGTACGAATTCGTAATGTGCGGACGTAAAAAAATGTTATTTTATACATTCAACTTACCTGTCAGATATATACATAGCTATTGATTCCGTCGCGCCGACAGAATTTCGAATTTCGCGCACACGCTACAGGTAGGTCAGGTAATCCACTGCGCTGCCGCTGGGTGGCAGGAATAGGAACCATTCCCGTTTTCCATCAGATTTTTTCTGTCGGCCATACTGGCAACATCGTTGTTGATATCTCCGGCTGGATTTCGTTTTTGGATACAATTGATCATCGTTTTGGACCCTTTGGTGACGTATTTGGATCGTTGTACTGGCATACGCTTTTGTGGACCGTTATTTGGATTTTGGCTTGGAATTTTCATCATGATGTCTGATTCTGGAAGTGTGGTGAGAATGTGTGTGAATGAAGGGTGCAAGGTGAGAATGCCGAAAGCTTCGGTTGATCCTCACACTGTATGTAAAATATGCAGGAAGTATGAATGCTCGATGGATAACACTTGTCATGAATGTGAGAGTTTGAGTGCTGAAGGGTGGAAGTCTCTAACTTCTTATTTAAAGAAATGTGAGAAAGACCGGTTAAGGAAGTCATCTTCCAAAACCAAGCCTAGCTCTCAATCTTCAAGTGGTATGGTGAGTAATATTGTACCCTCCTCTAACATTATGAACGCTCCTTGTAATATTTCAGGACCTTCTCCGAATGCAGATCCTACGGACTCTGCTTCGGAGATCGCAAGCCTTAAAGCTGCGCTTATGAAAATGGAGCGTAAAATGGCTGCCATAGAAGGTAAGCAAAGTAGTGCTGTGGAAAGTGATGTGAATTTCCCCAGTGAAGTGGAGGAGGCGTCTGATTGGCTTCACAACGCTCCCAGGCCTAGACCTCTTTCAAGCTCCCAAGCCCAGAGGAGAAGGAATGTCAAAAGCCTTACGGAGGTTATGGAGGATCCCCACCAGTCAGACGTCTCTTCGGCAGAATCTGTAACATCACAGACTGCCAGAGAACGCATTAGAAAAAGCGTTCTACGACGTGAATGTTTTTCGTTTTCGGAGGACTCCCCGACAGAGATTAAGAAAGCAAAGGTTTTGGCTTCTCCCGCTAAGTCGTGGAGAATGGAGAAAGAATGCTCTCCTTCCTCTCATTTAGACCAGAGAGAAGAAACGACTAAGATTTTAAAGGATATGCAAGAGTCTATTGCTTCTCTAGTCAGGGTTCTTTCGAGAGATCCTCCAAGAAGAAAGGATGTTAATCTTCCTGTGAAGAAGTCAAAAAATCCTTACTATCAACCTCCCAGAAAAGAAGATTCTTCTTCGGATGAAGGGTCTATTTTTCACAGACCCGCGAGTTCGGGGCGCGAGGCGCCAGTCAGCCGCAAAGAACTACCAGGTAAGCGCGAGGCGCCAGCTAAGCGCGAAGCCCCAACCAGGCGCTATCCAATATCGCATGAGACGGCCAAGCGCGAGAAGCTAGCCAGGCGCGAGGCGCCAGCAGGAAAAGACAATCAGGCGCGAAGCGCCAGCCAGGAGCGAAGCGCCAGCCAGGAGCGAAGCGTCAGCCAGACGAGAAGCGCCAGGCTGCCGCGAAGAGACATACAGGCGCGAAGCGCCAACCAGACGCGACGCGATAGACGGCCGCGAAGCGCCAACCAGGCGTGAAGCGCTAGTCGAGCGCAAGGCGCCAGCCGCGCGAGAGGAGCCAGCGAGGCGCGAAGTGCTAGCCGAGCGCAAGAAGATTCAACCAAGCGCGAAGCGCCAGCCAGGCGCCAGCTGAACATGAAGAGCTGCAAGAGCGAGAAGTTATAAGGGGTAACAGAAGATCTTTATATAGTCATGTAATGTCTTCGGATAGCGAGTCTCCTACAAATAGAAACCCTAATTCAAGGAAGCAACCTGGTACATCGAAGGTTACGGTTTCAACCTCCATGTCTCAGGATGTTTTAGTGGATAAGAAAGGGAGAGCTTCTAGATCTGTCAGTCTCTCTCCTTCTAGGAGTATTTCTCCTAAAGGGAATAGGTCTACGGACAAAGATTCTAATAAAAGAGCTCGCTCTCCTTCTATGATGGAGTTGGACGAAGTGTCGGAGGAAGAAACCCCGAACAATGAGGGGGTATCTAACTACAAAGTGTTAGCCTCTCTTCTCCTGCAAGAATTTGGAGACACTCTAAGCCCTGCAGCTCCTCCTTCCCCGAGATCTCTGTTCTCCAGTACGAAGATTCCTAAATCTTCTTCGTATTTAAAAATGAAACCAGCCATATCAATGAAGAAGGCTATTCAATCTTTAAATAATTGGATGAAGGTGAAGAAGGAAGCTCAGAAGACAGTTTTTTGCTCTCCTCCATGTAAGCTCGGGGGTAGGAGGGTAATATGGTACAGGACAGAGGAAGCGATGGGACTTATGCTTCCATCTTCCGCGGAGGCAGATTTTTCAAGCTTGGTTGAAGCATCGAGGAGACATGCTTTGAATACAGCTAAAGCATATTGGAGCATGTCAGAATTGGATCAGCACCTCAAGGGACTTTTCCATGTACTAGAAGTTTTTAACTTCTTGGATTGGTCCCTTGGAGTGCTGGCCAAGAAGGCAAATGAACCAGATGTTTTAGAGCCTGAGGTTTTGCATTGCATTTTATCCTGTATGGATAAGGCGGTTCAGGATGGTTCGGGAGAATTGTCATCTCTATTTGGAGCAGGAGTAGTGAAGAAGAGATCATTGTTTAGTTCATTTCTAACCAAAGCGGTATCTCCTTCACAAAGGTCAGCCCTTTTATACGCTCCTCTCTCGGATCACCTTTTCCCTTCGCACTTGGTGAAGGAGATTTCAAAGTCTCTTGCTGAAAAGGCAACCAAGATTATTAGTACAATCCTCCAAGAAATCGAGACCAACAGTACCGGTGGCGAGGAAGACTACTCGTACTCCAGTAGTGCCCTTTCGGAGAGGTTCCACCTCTTGCCCTCCAACGAAAAGGAAGACAGCAGAAAAGCGAGGAAGGTCCTCCTTTCAGTCTTTCAAGAGATCAAAATAGCAGCGAAGTCCTCCAAACATCTGTAGGGGCCAGACTCCTAAACTTCGTAGGGGCTTGGGCGATAAGGAAAGCCGATCCTTGGACGCTAGCAGTCTTGGGGAAAGGTTACATTATACCTTTTCAGGACAGACCACCTTTGTCAAATTCCCCAAAGGAACTGTCGGCGGAGTACAAGGACCCTGTTCTGAGGGAGACACTTCTTCAGATGGTGATAGGAATGAAGGACAAAGAGGCAATAGAAGAGGTTCAGGATCCTTCCTCTCCGGGGTTTTACAACCGCCTGTTTTTAGTTCCGAAGGCATCCGGAGGATGGAGGCCAGTCTTGGACGTGAGCATTCTCAACAAGTATGTGGAAAAGAAAAAGTTCTCGATGGAGACTTCTGCCTCGGTGCTCTCAGCCCTGCGAAGAGGAGATTGGATGGTCTCTCTAGACCTGCAGGATGCATATTTCCACGTTCCTATTCACCCGTCATCAAAGAAGTATCTCAGGTTTGTGATACAAGGGAAGGTCTACCAGTTCAGGGCCTTGTGCTTCGGCCTCTCCATGGCTCCACAGGTATTTACGTACTTGATGAGGAACGTAGCCAGATGGCTACACCTGGAAGGCATAAGCGTCTCTCTGTACCTAGACGATTGGCTGATAAGAGTGAAATCCCAGGAACAATGTTTGGAGGATCTGAAGAAAACACTAGAATTGGCAAAAGAATTAGGACTTCTCGTGAATCTCAAGAAATCGCTGATGATCCCCAGTCAGGACTTAGTCTATTTGGGGATTCAGATGAATTCTCGGGATTTTCGGGTTTTTCCGTCCCAAGAAAGGATTCTTCGAGGGATCCAGAAAGTAACATCCTTCCTAAAGAAGGACAGGAGTTCAGCCAGGGAGTGGCTGAGTCTTCTAGGGACTCTTTCTTCCCTGGAACAATTTGTATCCCTAGGAAGACTTCATCTAAGGCCTCTGCAATTCTTCCTAAAGAGATCTTGGACTTGAAGAAGGGCCATCTATCGGACACTTTTCCGGTAACAATGGAGGTGAAGAAACACCTAAAGTGGTGGCTGCTCCCACTCAAAAAGAACGAGGGAGTGTCCCTAGAGGTTCGGAACCCAAACCAAATCTTGTTCTTAGACGCTTCAGAGACGGGATGGGGAGCGACTCTAGGGGCAAGAGAAGTCTCTGGCAAATGGAAGAAAGAGCAAAAGGATTGGCATATAAATGCCAAGGAACTATATGCAGTGTTTCTGGCATTAAAATTCTTCGAGTCAGAAGTGAAAAATCAAGTGATTCAAGTCAACGCAGACAACACCACGGCGTTGGCTTATATCAAAAAGCAAGGGGGGACGCACTCGTTTTCCCTATTCGAGATAACGAAGGACCTGTTGTCATGGACGGAGGAGAGGAATATAACCCTCCTGACCAGATTTGTAAAAGGGGAAAGGAATGTCAGAGCAGACAGGCTCAGCAGGACGAACCAAGTTCTCCCCACGGAGTGGACTCTGCACGAACAAGTCTGCCAAAGACTGTGGAACCTGTGGGGAAGGCCGCAGATAGATTTGTTTGCGACGTTCCTGTCAAAAAGAATAGAGAACTTCTGCTCCTTAGTAGAAGACCTGAGAGCGTTAGCGGTGGATGCCATGCTACTGGAGTGGTCAGGACTCGACGCTTACGCTTTCCCTCCATTCAAGTTGCTAGGAGTAGTGATGAAGAAGTTCGTAGCATCAACAGGGACGAGATTAACTCTCATCGCCCCGTTTTGGCCATCCCAAGATTGGTTCACAGAGGTACAGGAATGGACAGTAGACTACCCAAGATCTCTTCCAAACAGGATAGATCTTCTCAGACAACCCCACTTCGAGAGGTTCCATCAAAACCTCCCCGCTCTCGCTCTGACTGCCTTTCGACTATCGAAAGATTGGTCAGAGCGAGAGGCTTTTCAAGCAAGGCTTCGAAAGCAATTGCTAGAGCCCGGAGATCGTCAACTATCCGGGTCTACCAATCGAAGTGGGATGTGTTTAGAAGATGGTGTAGGAAGAATAAGCTGTCCTCCTCCGATACCTCTGTGACCAATATAGCAGATTTTCTGTTATTCCTGAGAGAGGAATCCAATCTGTCCGTATCTACAGTAAAGGGATACCGAATTATGCTCTTAGCGGTATTTAGAAATAGAGGCTTAAACTTGGCAGAGGATAGAGATTTGCACGATCTGATAAGATTGTTTGAGACGTCAAAATCTATATCCTCTACTCCGCCAAGTTGGAATCTTGATGTTGTGCTCAAATTCCTTTCATCAGAAAAATTTGAACCTCCCGACCGTTCCTCGTTCAGAGATTGGACGAGAAAGTGTGTTTTTCTCATAGCCTTAGCGACGGCTAAGAGAATAAGTGAAATCCATGCCCTAGATTCTCGGGTGGGTTTTAAGAAAGACGCAGCCATCTGTTCTTTTCAAACTCTGTTTTTGGCAAAAAATGAGAACCCTTCGAAACCATGGCCAAGGAGTTTTGAAGTGAAAAGTCTTTCAACATTAGTGGGAGACTAAATTGAAAGAACTTTATGCCCTGTTAGAGCTCTTAGGTTCTATCTTAAAAAGAAAGAAGAGTTGAAGGCATGTAAACAAAGTCTATGGTGCGCAGTTCGGGACACGAAAAGACCAATGTCCAAGAATGCACTAGCGTATTTTATTAGAAGTGTTATTATGGAGGCTCATAGCGATTGTGCAGAGGATTCCTTTAAAATATTACGAGTTAAGGCTCATGAGGTAAGAGCAGTGGCAACATCATTATCTTTCCAAAAGAATATGTCCATGAAGGACATTATTAATGCGACCTATTGGAGATGCAACTCGGTATTTGCATCCCACTATCTTAGAGATGTTAAAATTACCTATGACAAGTGCTTCTCTCTAGGTCCTTTTGTGTCTGCACATACAGTGCTGGGACTGAGGACACATACCGATCCCTAAACTTTTATTAAAAGTCTAATATTTCCATACCATACCGGTGGGATGGGCTCTAACTTTCTTACCTAACTGCTAGTTGTTGCACAGGCGGCCATGGCCTTGTTTAGGTAAGGAACTGTGAGTTTATCTTACAGGATAGGCTTGGATAAAAACGGTGTCTTTGATTACGTAGATCTACACTATTTTAGGCGGGTTTTTGTGTTACTACTGGTAAAAGTGCTTGGTGTCGCACAGGCGGCCGTAGCCCTTGCTAGTAAGGAACTAGAAATGTGCCTTTTAAACGGAGTAGTATTAAAGACATTGTCTAAATTCGTACATGGACCTCTCCTTTTGAGACAGTATCAGGATTTTCTGCTGATAGGAGTGCTTGGTGTCGCACAGGCGGCCTTTGGTGCTTTTGACAGTATGAGAATGTGAATAGGTCTTACAAGCGAGGTAGTACGAATTGAAATTATTTTTGTTTATTTTTATTTATTTTTCATAAAGAATTAGGTGTAAAATAATTGTGATTTGAGTTTTTTGGTTGTTTGCAAGGAGTCCGGGGATGACTTCTTGCAATCTTAGAAACAACTTTTGGTTAGGTTAAGGTGATCAGGATCGGGATTGTGCTCCTTAGAAAAAAGGTTCTTGTCATATAAGTGGATTGAAACCCTTTGACATAGCCCTTTTAGGATCGGCTAAGTAAGTGGATAAGACCCCTTTGGCAGACCTACAAGAACTCTTAGCAATAGATCAATATCTCGCTGAGGCTCTTGAGACTAAGCAGACTCCTGGGCATTAACCATGAAGTCTTCAGTCTAAACAGGTAGGAACCAAGGTTTTATTTTATTATTACCTACAACGATTGTTGTGATTTCTGTTAAATCAGTTATTAGCTGTCTTTACCCTCCTCCAATGGTGTGAATCAGCTATGTATATATCTGACAGGTAAGTTGAATGTATAAAAATGATATTGTTATGATACAATAAAGTTTTATACATACTTACCTGGCAGATATATACAATTAAATTACCCACCCAGCCTCCCCTCAGGAGACAGATGGTGTAGAAAAAATCTGATGGAAAACGGGAATGGTTCCTATTCCTGCCACCCAGCGGCAGCGCGGTGGATCACCTGACCTACCTGTAGCATGTGCGCGAAATTCGAAATTCTGTCGGCGCGACGGAATCAATAGCTATGTATATATCTGCCAGGTAAGTATGTATAAAACTTTATTGTATCATTACAATATCATTTTTCAAAAATTCACCGTAATTCTAAATATTGTTCTAGAGACTTCCAATTTGTTTCAAAATTAAGACAAATGATTTAATATTACGATACTGTAAGATTTTTAGATTAGAATTGCAGATTTCGACCATTTCGGACGAGATAAACTTGACCGAATGTTGAAATTTTTATATTATATTTTTTTATATGCAATTATTTCGGAGATGGAAAAAGCTACAACCTTCACTTATTTTTTATTGTATTCTTCATGAATTTGCGCACATTTTGATATATGAACCTCTATAAAACGGCTAATATGAAAAGGAGCAAATATTAGGATAATGCGATGTACGTATTTCGGAAACTTGCGGCCGCGAATCGGCGCGTGGAGTGAAGGTAAATATATTTTTAAAAAATTCACCATAAATCACAATACTGTTCTAGAGACTTCAAATTTGTTTCAAAATGAAGAAAAATGACGGAATATTACTAGGCCGTAAGATTTTTAGCTTACAATTGCGTTTTTCAACTATTTCGGTAGTCAAATTTGACCGAACGTGATTTTTTTTCTATTTATCGTGATTTATATGCAAATATTTTGAAAAAAGAGAAAAGCTACAACCTTCAATCATTTTTAGTTGTATTCTCAATAAACAAAATTGTGCACATTTTCATATATAAAACTTTATGTAACAGCTAATTTTAAATGGTGCAAACATTTCGACAATCGCACAAAAAAAAAATCTGATTTTTTTGGAAGAGTTACCGTGCGTACGTAAGGAAAATGTTTTTTTTTTTTTCATAAATTCATCATAAATTGAAATATTGTGCTAGAGACTTCCAAGTTGTTGCAAAATGAAGGTAAATGATTGAATATTACTAGAATATAAGAGTTATAGCTTACAATTGCGTTTTTCGACCATTTCGGTAGAGTCAAAGTTGACCGAAAGTTGAAATTTTTGCACTTAACGTTATTTATATAAAAATATTTCGAAGCTGATAAAAGCTACAACCATGGGTTGTTTTTAGTTGTATTGTGCATGAAATTGCGCACATTTCCATATATAAAACTTTATGTAACGGCAAATTTAAAAGGGTGCAAACATTACGACAATCGCACGAAAAAATTTATCGGAAGAGTTATCGCACGAACGTAAGGAAAAAGTTTTTTCATAAATTCACCATAAATCGAAATATTGTGCTAGAGACGTCCAATATGTTGCAAAATGAAGGCAAATGATTGAATATTACTATAATATAAGAATTTTAGCTTACAATTGCGTTTCTCGACCATTTTGGTAGAGTCAAAGTTGACCGTAGGTTGAAATTTTTGCACTTATCGTTATTTATATGAAAATATTTCAAAACTCTTAAAAGCTACAATCATGAGTATTTTTTTGTTGTATTTTACATGAAATTGCGCACATTTTCATATATAATACTTCATGTAAAGTATAATTTAAAATGGTGCAAAAATTATGTCAAAGTGACAAAATAATTTTTGAGATGTGTCACTGATACTTTTTAGAGCGATAAGAAAGAAATTCGCGCTTGCGCGCCTGCGTAGCGATTGTAAACAAAACAACGCCTTGATCCGTGAACTCCCAGCATCCCCCAAGGCGCGTGATTCAAAAGTTTTCGGCTGGTAGGCCTATAAGTATTTTTCCGCGAATTTTTAAAAAAACTTTTTTGAGCCGACGTATGATACGTCCAATCGGCATACGGGAGACATTTTGACTCGACGTTTAATACGTCCAATCAGCGTAAGAGGGTTAATTTTGCAACTAATTGGAAGTTTCTAGCACAATATTTCGATTTATGGTGAATTTATGAAAAAACTTTTTCCTTACGTCCGCGCGGTAACTCTTCCGAAAAAAAATCATACATGCGATTGTGGTAATGTTTGCACCATTTTAAAATTAGCCGTTATATAAAGTTTTATATATGGAAATGTGCTCAATTTCATGCACAATACAACTAAAAACAACCCCTGGTTGTAGCTTTTATCAGTTTTGAGATATTTTCATATAAATAACGATAATTGCCAAAATTTCAACCTTCGGTCAACTTTGACTCTACCGAAATGGTCAAAAACGCAAATGTAAGCTAAAACGCTTATATTCTAGTAATATTCAAGCAATTACCTTCATTTTGAAACAAATTGGAAGTCTCTAGCACAATATTTCGATTTATGGTGAATTTATGAAAAAAATAACATTTTCTTTACGTCTGCGCGGTAACTCTTCCGAAAAAATCATACGTGCGATTGTGGTAATGTTTGCACCATTTTAAATTAGCCGTTACATAAAGTTTTATATATGAAAATGTGCGCAATTTCATTTAGAATACAACAAAAAAATAATTGAAGGTTGTAGCTTTTCTCATTTTTGAAATATTTGCATATAAATCACGATAAATAGAAAAAAAACCACGTTCGGTCAACTTTGCTTCTACCGAAATGGTCGAAAAACGCAATTGTAAGCTAAAATTCTTACAGTCTAGTAATATTCAGTCATTTATCTTCATCTTGAAACAAATTCGAAGTCTCTAGCAAGATATTTAGATTTATGGTGAATTTTAAAAAAAATCTTTCCTTCCCTCCGCGCGCGGATTCTCCGCCACAAATCTCCGAAATACGTACGTTCTATTCTCGGAATATTTGCTCCGTTTCATGTTAGGCATTTCATAGAGTTTTATATATGAAAATGTGTGCAATTTCATGTAGAATAAAACGAAAAATATTTGAAGGTTGTAGCTTTTCTTATTTCCGAAATAATTGCATATAAAAAATATATAAAAAAATTCGACATTCGGTCAACTTTAACTCGTCAGATATGGTCGAAAACTGCAATTGTAAGCTAATACTCTTACAGTATAGTAATATTCAATCATTTGTCTTAATTTTGAAAGAAATTGGAAGTCTCTAGGACAATCTTTAGATTTATGGTGAATTTTTGAAAAAAATATTTGTTTATGTCTGCGCGTTATGAATTCATGCATTATTTTGTGATAATATTTTCTCTGTGTTGCTTTTATCGTTTTACAATGTGTTATATACCAAAATGATTGCAATTTAGTGTACATTACAACGAAAAAAAAAGTAACTTGTTACCTTTAACTGTTTTGCGCACAGCGCGATTTGAATACAATTATATATGAAATTTCATTTTTGCGCTATCATATATCGCATTATTTATATATGATAATGATAATTGTTTTCATTTCTGATGGTTGCATACTAAACTTCAGGCAATGACAAAAAAAGGAGCCAAAAATGAACTCTTAATCTTGAAAACTAAGCGCGCTGTGATTTTTTGAAAAAAATATTTTTTCCGCTTCCGCGCTCACTCCGAAACCCCTCCGGCACACAGGAGACAAATTTTTATTTACCGCTCCGGCGTAAGAGGGTTAATGGCGATCCAGTTTTATGGGGCTCCTCTAGTGCCATAAAATCAGTAATTTATGGCACTATAAAGGGGCATATTTCGGTCATCAGCGCCATAAGGTGTCGATAGTAGAGTTATGGTGCCATAACATAGCAAGCAGAGGCGCCATTAACCGGTTATTTGCATCATAAGTACCATAAGTTGCCGAGTTTTGCTTAATGGCTGTTTTTGTTTATCAGCAAACACCCCACCCCAAGAGTGGGACCCACTCCAATAACTGGGGACTGCCTGTATCAGACTTTAAGGGGGAACCCATTCGCTCTCTCTTCCAAGCAGTCAAAAGTCTCATGATTTGGGCAGACCAGAATCAGACCCAACTGGTAACATGTTTTATTCAAGGCAAGTTTAATGTTATAGCAGATGAGCTAAACCACCCCAACAGAGTGGACTCTGGACGGTCAAGTATGTGTCGAACTTTGGAAGTGGTGGAGGAACTGAAGTTGGATTTATTTGTGATGTCCAAAAACCACCGACTTCCATTGTTCTTCTCTCCCTTTCCAGATCTGTCAGTCTGGGTGTTAGATGCAATTATGATAGATTAGTCAAATCTGGTTATATATGCCTACCCACTGTTTAGGATGATAAGGGAAGTTCTGAAGAAGTTCCAATTGCACCAGAATGTCAAGTTGACACTGATAGTGCCCTTCTTTCCTCGAAAGGAATGGTTCCTGGAACTTCTTGATCACTCGGTATTCCATCCAAAACTCTTACCGTTGATCCAAGTATGCTCAAACAACCCCACTTCAGGAGCTTTTATTGAGACACGTTCACTCTGGCCCTGACAGGCTTTCAAATGTCTGCAAACTATTATGAGTGAAAGGCTTTTCAATAGCAGTGTCAGAAGCTATCGCTAAATGTAGACAGCATTCTATTAGCAATGTCTACCAGGCAAAGTGGGCAGTCTTCAGTCTTTGGTGTAAAGAGAATAGAATCTCTATTTGTGATACCACTATAACTCAATTAGCAGATTTTTTTTCTCTATTTGAGATTGACCAGGAACCTTTCTTCATCAATTATTAAAGAATAAAGAGATATGCTTAGCTCAATGTTCAACCATAGAGGGAGGGCTAGACCTATTGTCCAACCAAGATCGCTCAGACCTTATTAGATTTCTTGATATAGCTAAAGATCAAAGGGAAGGAACATGTTTGTGGAATTTAGACTGGTTTGAAAGTGGCTCTCTGATTCTTGTTTTGAACCCATGCGGTCATCTTCACTAAGGAGCCTTACAAAAAAGACTATTTTTCTTTGCAGTGCTTGCCACCACTAGAAGAATGGGTGAGCCCTATGCAATAGACAAAAGGATTGGTTTTGCACAAGGAAATGATATGTGTTCCTTTACCTTGAGTTTCCTGGCAAAAAATGAGAATCTCTCTCTACCCTGGCTTCGATCTTTTACTTTTAAAAGTTTAATGGACATCTTAGGTCCGGAAGAAGAGATGAGAGCTTTATGCCTGGTAAGAGCTTTAAGATATTATGTCCATAGATAGATAGGAGAAAATTAGAGGGCCAGCAAGCAACCTTTGGTGCTTAGTTAAAAAATCCATCAAGACCCGTATCTAAAAATGCTTGTGTCTTTCTTTTTACAAGATCTCATATTATAATCACATGCACAGATTGGAGAGGAATTGTTATTTGAGCTTAAGATTGGAGCTCATGATGTGAGAGCGGTGGCTACTTCGGTAGCTTTTAGAGGGATTATCCCTTTCTTGGATTTTACAAGCCACCTACTAGAAGTGTTAGTCTGTATTTGCGATGCACTAGTACTTGTGTTACATGGAAACGAATGATGAAAAATGCAGTATTTTAGGACCATTGTCTGTGGCTGGCGTAGTGTTCGGGGAGGAAGTGTAGGAAATCTTCCTTATTTACTTATGTCTCTTCGTCTTACATTCAATGTTGAGTTCTTGGGGAGCCTGGAGGATACTATGTACCAGGAATACCCACCAGTTTTTTAGTGGTGAGTAATGGTTATGTATTTATTTTTAACATGGTATAGGTGACTGTATTCTCTGGTTTGTTGCTGTTTATTGCTATTGCCTAGGCACGGGCAAATATTTGTTAGTTTTGTTGACGATCGGGTGTTCCCCTCATTGCAAAGTCTTTTATTATATGCTTCGTCAGTGATCGCAGTACTCCTTCACTACAAAGTATCCCACTACAGTAGAGGCAATTGTGGCCATACTGTTGCACCGCTGCTTGGTTGTGATGAGTGCCAACCAGAGGCAGTATCTACCTATAGCAACTCTCACCAGGTAAGGAACAACAAGCATTGTCCCAATGCTAGCCTTTTTGATACTGTTCTTTCATTAACTACGTATATTTAATGTTATGGGTCACAAATGTTTATGAATCCCCTCCTGTCAAATTGGATTCAGCTAAGTAATTGCTGGGTAAGTTACTTGTATGAAAATGACATTTTTATAATTAAAGTTTTTTATATACTTACCCAGTAATTACAAATAAAGTCCACCCTCCTCCCCTCACATGGACATCAAAGCATAAACAAAATTGAGCTCTTGGCTAAGTTGTTTGTATACTTGCCCTGAAAGTGAATGGAGCTACAGTGGGGCATCGCTTAATCGCGGATCAGCAATCACGGAATCAGTCATTCATGGGTTTTTTCTTGGACTGTTTCTCATACTATATCGCTGGTATGAATGGCAGCATTGCGGGACAAACGTGTTGCGTAAGCGATGTCTATCGGTAGGCTAAGCCTCGGCCGCGGTCCGATAATCACCAACATACATGAAACAACTCACATTATGAAATTAACTGACAATAAAGGTAATAAAACTATTCTCATCTTATATATTATTGGAATATCTTCATAATAAATAGCCTATTCAAGGTTTATGTATGACGTTCATTGGTAGGCTAAACCTAGTTGCAGTGCGATAACCACCAACATACATGAACAGATTCATATTATGATATTAACTTACAATAAAGGTAATAAAGGGATTTTGACGTAAGGAAAAATCTATTTCTGGGCGATTGGCTCGTGTCGCCAGCGAAATATCCTTTAATCTATTATTTCTAGGGTAAATGTACTAACACATACCAGAGAATAAATAAATAAAGAAAAAGGTCAGTACAACTGACTCGCTCACCCTCCAAGAGGGTGTCGGTATGAACACTATGGCGAGTGAGACCACTACCACGAGCCGAATGCCAATAGAAATCTCCCACTACAAAATCCCCACAAGAGGAGAGCCGACCCACAGAGTGGGCAGCAACTACTACTACTCCATCCCATGCTGCCGACTGCTGCGCCTCTGGTGGCCATCCTGAAGTTAGCAGACAATCTTGAGCGATGGGATGGGTAGGGTGGGATTTCGCTGGCGACACGAGCCAATCGCCCAGAAATAGATTTTTCCTTACGTCAAAATCCCTTCTTTTCTGGGCTCAGCTCGTGTCGCTGCGCGAAATCGTACCAGAGAAATAGCACAAGATTGTAAATAAGATTCAACAAAACAAAACAAAAAAAGAGGTCTCAAATAAAAGATAAAATAAAATAAAAGAATATAATTGCTAATAAAGATACATATACACAATGATACAAAAATAGAAATATTGTTTATATTAACTTAATGCTAATAATATTTCTTAACTTAAGGTAATTTACATATATACAGGGCTTACATGGCATATATGTTCCGAAATAGTATCTGTGTATTGACATGTATCAAGAACTCTAGAGCAATTAAGACAATAAGTTGAACAGAACAAACTTCAATAATAATAATATATAAAGGAATGTATATAACTTAATATACAAAACCCGTAACCATTACAATTAAGATGTATCCCCTAGCATAAAAATAAGGGGATCACATCCAAGAGATCAATATATACAATCGATTGTGAGTGTCCCTAGCAAAAAAATAAGGGACACCCACCATATCATCCATAAAAGCAGCTAAGAAACAAGGTAACCGTAGATGAACAAGGCAGGGAAAATAGACGAACTGTTGGGTGAGACAGGTAGAAAGGAGGACTGGATCTTCTACTAAAGATTAGGCCAAGTCGGGGAAACTATGTTACCCGCCGCCACTGCTGAAAATTTCAGAGCTTCCAAGGACTTTAAGTAATGACGTTTAAATACTGTCGGCGATTTCCATCCAGTATATTTTTTCAACTCATCGAAGTTCATATGTTGGAAATAGTTAATTGAGGTGGCTACTGCCCTGACATCATGTGCTTTTGGAAAAGAGTCAGGATTGGCTTGTTTAATAAAGTACAGGATTTGCTGCCTGATGCCTTTAATAGATAAAAGTACCACCTTTTTCTCTCTTAAAGAGAGGACCCGATGAGGATGAGGAGGTCCTAGACAGAAAGGCTCGTAAGGTCGATACTGGGCAAAGAGATAAATCTTGTGGAAGGGGTAGTACCTTCCATGGTTCCCACCTCATCAAAGGATCTTCATTCTTAGCTATAAAACTACGTTCCGGAGAAAGTAGCACTTCCCCTGTGGGAAGGAACTGAATATGATCCGGATCTCTGGATAATGCCGACAGTTCTGAAATTCTAGCTCCTGAGGCCAAGCTTAATAAAAATAGAGTTTTTCTTAAGAGCATTATAAAAGAACATGTGTCATTATCAGTTTCTGAAGCCAGCTTTAGAACATCATTTAAGAAACCATGATACTGACGTAGGCCTTACAGAAGGTCTAAGTCTAGCACACGCCTTGGGAATAGACGAGAAGTAGGAGTCTGTCAAGTCTATGTTGAAACCAAATTGAAAAATCTTTTTCAAGGCTGACTTGTTTGTCGTAATGGTGCTAGCTGCTAAGCCTTTTTCAAATAAAGATCTGAAAAAGGATATAGCTGAATTGATTGTCATGATTCTAATATCTGATTCTCTCAGGAAGGTTGCTAACTTTTTGACAGCAGCATCATACTGTCTCAAAGTTGAATCCCTTTTATCGGATTCCAAGAAGAGAATATTTTGAGGGTCAATATTCGCATCCCTTTTCGCTGCAAACTTCATGAAATCCAGAAAGTTAGGGTTTTGAGAATTCCTGAGGAAGCGAACACAGTCTTCGTTTGTACTGACTGGGAGAGCTTGGGACTGGGAATCCGAAGAGGGCGAAGACCCAGTTCCAGAATTAGAGGGTACCAATTGCTCTTCGGCCAGTCTGGGGCTACTAGAGCACTTGACCCTTGAATGTCCTGAGTTTGTTCAGTACCTTCATGAGAAGATTCACTGGAGGAAAGACATAAATCTTCTCCCAGTTGTTCCAGTCTAGGGCCAGGGCGTCCGTGGCATAGGCCAGAGGGTCCAGGTTGGGGGCCACATAACATGGGAGTTTGTGGTTCGCTTGGGATGCGAAGAGATCCACTTGTAGGCCTGGAACTCTCTGAAGAATCCATTGGAACGAACTGTTGTCCAGTGACCATTCCGACTCTAGGGGTACTGATCGGGATAGAGCATCTGCTATGACGTTTCTCACTCCAGCTATATGGGTGGAGGAGAGGTGCCAACTGAACTTGTCCGCCAGGGAGAAGATGGCTACCATGACATGATTTAGATGGCGCGATTTGGAGCCTCCCCTGTTTATACAATGTACTACCACTGCGCTGTCCAAGACTAGCTTTATGTGGGAGTACTTTGGCGGACGTAACCTTTTTAGGGTCAAGAACACTGCCATTGCTTCCAGTACGTTTATAATGGAACTGACGGAACTGAAGTGACCAAGTTCCCTGAACTTTCTTGAACTGGGAATATCCTCCCCAACCGCTTAATGAAGCGTCTGTGTGGATGGTGATCCCCGGAGGAGGAAACTGAAGGGGTACTGAATAAATCGATAAGTTCTTGACTTTTGCCCACGGGCGAAGTCGATTCCGTAGAAATCTGAGGGACTGAGGATAATTTGTCCCTGGACCTGACATTTGCTCGTGAGCGCCAGATTCTGGTTAGGTCTTTCAGTTTGGCTTTCATCAAGATGTTTGTCACTGATGCAAACTGGAGTGAACCCAGGCTCCTTTCCTGAGTTCTTCTCGACGCCAGTTTGTGACTCAGAAATTGCTTGACTGACTTCGCTATTTCTTTCCTTTTGGTTGATGGAATCGACAGAGTATGGGAGGATAGATTCCATTGAATGCCCAGCCACTGAAAGTTTGACTCTGGAGTGAGTCTTGACTTGGTCCTGTTTATCTTGAAACCTAGATATTCCAGGAACTGAATCACTTTCAGTGTTGCTTTGTGGCATTCCTCGACTGTTGGAGCCCAGATTAACCAATCGTCGAGATACGCTACTACCATAACCCCTTGCGACCTTAGTTGTTGAACCACCACTTCCGCCAACTTCGTGAACACCCTGGGTGCTACGTTGAGCCCGAAAGGAACTACCTTGAAGGAGAATGTCTGGTCTCCTATCTTGAAGCCCAGATACGGACGGAAGTGTCTTGCAATAGGGATATGATAGTAAGCGTCTGTAAGATCGATAGAGGTGGTGACGGCCCACGGGAAGTAAGGTCCGTACCTGCGAGATCGTGAGCATCTTGAACTTGTCGCAGCGAATGGCTAAGTTTAAGCGGGACAAGTCTAAGATTACCCTTCTTTTTTGTGAGCCTTTCTTTGGCACGCTGAATAAGCGTCCTTGAAATTTTAACCTGTTGACTCTCGCTATAGCTCCTTTCTGAAGGAGGTCCTCCGCATACTCCGTCAATTCTTTGGATGGAAGTTGGCGGAAAGGTCTGGTATGGGGGCGGTCCGCTATCCAGCTCCAACCCAGGCCTTTTGACACAATGCTCTGCGCCCACTTGCTGAAGTTCCACCGGTGGCGGAAGTGAAACAGTCTCCCTCCTACCTGAACATCCTCATTGGTTTTGGTAGCCTCCTCGGCATCCCTGAAATGCTTTCCTCTATTGAAGGGCCCTCCCGATCCTCTCCCACGAAAGGATCGCTTACCTCTGCCTCCCTTACCCGAGCGGTCATACTTCTGGGAAGCCTGACCCTCGAAGACTTGATTGTAGGCTGGAGAGAAGAGCGTAAGAGGTGGAGGGTTGAGGCTGGGGGGAAATAACATAGATTGGCTGCGACTGAGCCTTGGAGGTAGAAGGTTGGGCTGCTTGCACCAACGGGACAGCTGGAACCTGCTGAGTAAAGCGTGGCTGTTTCTTCTGGTAGGGCTGGAAACGTCTGGGTTTCCTTTGAGCCTTACCCCTGACCACTTGATCTTGGCGTCTCTTGGCCGTAAGACCCCAACGATCTTTAAGGCTTTGGTTTAATCTCGTAGCCTCTGCCTGGACCTCCTTCACCATCGCCTCTGGGAAGAGGTCTGCTCCCCAGATGCTCGATGTAAGCAACTTATTCGGCTCATGCCGAATTGTTGCTTCTTGGAGGACATGTTTCCTACAGTTCGTCCTAGCCGTGGCGAACTCAAACATATCAGACTGCACCGTTTGAGTCAGAGACTTGGTGAGAAGCTTAAAGAGTGGCTCAGAACCATAGGAAATGGTAGCCACCTCGGTCATGGCCATGGTATTAATAGACCATCAAATTCCGCCTGAATAAGGCTATCCGGAAGCCTAGGTAGCTTCTCACCAAACTGCTCCATAGCACAGTCCTGGTTTGAGTTTGCCCGCTGAAAAGGTGTTGGGCAAATCTTCCCACAACTCACGGCTGAGGGAAGTAAAGGAGACGTAGGGTTCCGCTTCTTTCAGCTGAGGCATCGAATCCCCTTCTGGGCTGCTGGAATGGTGGTTGTAGCGATCTTTGTCAAGAAAGGGAGCGGGTACTCTCTTCCATTGTAAAGATCGTAAAAGGACTCTTAAATGGTTGAATCTTTGTATTGGAACAATCCATGTCCTCTAGACACCTGAGCCATTCTCTCTGAGCCTGGTCTCGTGAATAGAGGACTTTCTCTTTCGGTACCTTATCGTCCCGAGTCATGGCCGAGGCGGTGAGCCTGGCGTAGCCGATGAACGGAGCTGAAGGTCTTCCGGGTAGAACTCGAATCTTCAATCCTGCGAGTTCCACATTCCGGGATAGAGATAAGCCCGTCTTGGAAGGGGGCGTATGACGCTACTCTCCAAGGATTGTTCATTGAGAACGGAGGTAGAGAGTCATACGGGGTAATTGGGCTCCCCCTGTGCTGAAAGGTGGGGAAGAAGCTAGTGGAGCTTGGCTCAGTCCGGCTATAATGTTGTCCTGAGAGTTGATCCTATCAGACAACCGGGAGATCATTTGTTCCATACTGGATTTCAGAGAACCAACCAGATCGCCCACTTGTTGCAACAGACCAGCGTTGGAATCCAAAGCCGGAGCTGCTGCGGAGGTGGAAGGGTGGCTCTGAACCGGAACCAAGGGTAGTGGAACTGTCGACTCCGCTGGAGTGTGTGATCTCTCCCTGGAGGATCTACTCCTAGAGGATTTAGAGCCGGACCCAGAAGCTTTAGACCTCTCTGCTCCGGGATTTCTAGCCGGAGACTTACGAGAAGAAGATGACGCCGACGCCGTCTTTTTAGACGACGACGACGTCTTAGTCAAGGTTTTTACAGCTTGACCTTTGACCTTGGGTCTAACGGAAGCGTCAGGAGAAGTATATAATTCTTTTCAAGAATGTAGGGCATACCCTTGGCGGCGTTCTTCCCAAAACCGCCGACCCAGGCCCGCAGGGTTGCCAGTGCGGTATCCCTCACAGCCGGAGCCTGGAAGAGAGGGTATTGATTAGATTTTAAGATTAAACTTAAAACTAAAACTAAATTAAAAGCTTAACTTAAAATTATAGGGGCTGCAAAACCCCATGAATTTTTATCTTAAGTTTGGAAGATTGAATTTAGAAAACTTAAGAATTATAACAAAATGGGGACTGGCTAACGGAGTTGGAATACTTATCCCCGTCTAAAGCTGGCTCACCAGATCATAACAGATGGTGCACGTCTCGTGATACCAGACCTGGATGTCCCCGTGCGGAGTCGCGCATGGAGCATGGGACCGGCAAACTTCATGTCCACATGGGTCTTGAAGTGTGGCGGCGCATCCCGGATGCTCACAGTTGGTGGTCTGTAAGTGAAAAGACACATGAGTATCTTAAAGGCTATCACTTACAGGCTAAAGGACAGAAGAACTCCGTTGCATGCCGGAGCTCGGAAAAAATTTGGGCATAACCCCTCCCTTAACGCCTGAATAGGCTATAACCCCGGAGAGATCCGGTGAGACAGGTGAGGGAGGGGGATGGTTTAAGGTAGCTTAAGATAAACTTAACTAGTTAAACTATAACAGAACTTAAACCTATAAAATACGAACGTACCGGACTAAGTCCAGTGCGTGGCGGAGTGTCGTGACTCAGCGAGACGGAGTGGTTAGTAGAGACCAACTGTATATCCCGGTCCACCCTGCTGGGTGGACTAGCACCTTTCCGCTGGATGCCGGGGCTCCGGTGGCAAAGGAGCCCCAGTAAGGTGGGAAAGGGCGAGAGGACAAACAGACTCGGGCTAGCAACGGAGCGACGGAGTAGCGACGGAGGGGGGAAAGGCCAGTCCCCCCCACCTTTACCATCCGGCCGGACCGAGAAGCTGGAGAGGTCGAGTCCAGTCTGGGTCTGTCCCGTCCCTCTACTCCCTCCGCCTGGGGGGAGAGGGAGGCAGGCTCGGGTATGCGGAGCGAGCATGGGTAGAACCACCCACCCCCCGACTCTATGGAAGAGCGGGAGGGGGGAAGATGACTGGACAGGCGTCTGGCTGCTCCGTGATCACGTAGTGACCACGGGGCGGTAACTACAAAACAATGAAACAATAAGGCCTAGAAAACACAACCGGCTGATCAGAGAGATGCTATCGGGAAGCAACCGAACTGAGGAGCGGTAGCAAATGGGCCCTATGGGCCCTAACCTAGGCTAAATGAAGCCAGACGCCTACACTAACCTAAACATAATATAATATAATATAATATAAAATGAATAAAACATGAAAGGAAGAAAACAAAATAGTAGGAGAAAAAATCCAGGAGTGTACGACTAACCCGAAGGAAAGTCTACCACTCAAAGCTAGCCGGGGCCGATACTAAGAGCCGTGGCTAGGGTCTGGATAGAAGGAGCCTACATAAGGTAAAAGACATGCATGCATGACAAAAACCGTGTAGACTGTACCCTAAAACAAAACGGATGATTAAAATAGAGCGTACTAAAGTAAGGGAATGTTCTGGGTATGGGAGACCAAGAACGAACCCGCCACGAGGCAGAACCATGCTGCCATGCTTCCGACCTAGAGTTCGTATTTATACCTAAAAAACGGCATACGGGCTCAGGGCCGGAAAAAACCAATTAGCAATAAACACTGATACTTAACTTAGCTGCTGCGATGGCTGCACGCTCCATGATAAATAAATCCAAAGAAAAGGGCACAAATAACACAGAGTAAAAAAGGGCACGTGTATACCGTGTGCGCTAACTGAAAAGGATGGCCACCAGAGGCGCAGCAGTCGGCAGCATGGGATGGAGTAGTAGTAGTTGCTGCCCACTCTGTGGGTCGGCTCTCCTCTTGTGGGGATTTTGTAGTGGAGATTTCTATTGGCATTCGGCTCGTGGTAGTGGTCTCACTCGCCATAGTGTTCATACCGCACCCTCTTGGAGGGTGAGCGAGTCAGTTGTACTGACCTTTTTCTTTATTTATTTATTCTCTGGTATGTGTTAGTACATTTACCCTAGAAATAATAGATTAAAGGATATTTTGCGCAGCGACACGAGCTGAGCCCAGAAAAACCATTCTCACCTTATATATTACAGCCATATCTCTGAATTAAGTTCCATTCGGCAACTAAAAACAGTGATGATATTGGTAAAACGACATCAGTTGATTATTTTAAGAATGTAAACAAAACCAGAATGCAAATGGTAGATTGCTATGTTCATATCACAATACTATAATATGGTAATAATACATACAATATGATTAGACACAGTAAAACAACAGTTTTATTAAAATTATCATTATTCTCAATACACAACTATTATTTAACTTTTGCCAATGGATATCTGGCAATGTCACAACCTAATCAAGCAACAGTCTCTCTCTCTATATATATAGAGAAGCAGCTGATTGCTGACGTCATCTCCCATTCCTAACGAGCGTTTATCGAGTTGTGTTCAAGTTGTCACTGCCGAGATTCAATGGTGGCTTCCAAAGGTAAAAATAAAATACATTTTCACTCATTCTTCATGTAATGGAGATCTGAAGAAAGAATCTCTCTCTCTCTCTCTCTCCTCTCTCTCTCTCTCTCTCTGCAACGAAGCGTAAACGAAATACGTAAAACCATTTTTTACCTTATATATTATTGTCATATCTTCATAATAAAAAGGCTATTTGTGGAATAATTTCATATCGGTGAACTCACCTTTTATATATGCGAAGCCAGCCAGCTGACAAAATGTTCGTACGTATTTGAAAATCAAATTATGGTAGCGTTCATAGCAAGATTATCTTTCGAAATTGTAATAGTACTAGTCATGGTAGTAATAATGTTTGGAATATACATAACATTCATTTTCAATACAAAATATCATTGTTATTCTGGTAGTAAATAATAGGTTAGAATAATCGCATGTACTATGCATTGTCAGGGGTTTGTTACAGCGATGATACAAACAAAACAACGTTTGTTCCGACACGGCATACAAACCTTCGGTCCTTTTACAATAGGAAGGTACTAGCGGCAGCTGGATAGGTCGTAAGCTTTCGAACAAGGGGTTCGGTAGTTAACAACTGCTTGATCCGACAGGCGCGCGCCGTCGACTGGGAGGTAAACAAATCACTTTTGCTTTCGGCCTCACAGCGAGTAGACGTGTGTGTTCGACGCTCTCTGCCCGCTTCTCGTCGTTTGCTTTCCCTGAGTATATGGTTGTGTTTGTGTATGAGTTATCATTGTAAGTACAATCATTTCCTCTTTATTAATCCAATTGTGATTTACTTGATCAATCATGGGAATCTCGCCCCGCTGACCCCCTCCGATTGTGCCCGGGTACCGAAGGGCGTAAATGCGGTAAGTTCTGCTCGTTCCATGAAATGATCACATATTTATTTTGTGCGCTCGGTGTCGGGGGGGCCGTGAATGTACCCGAGCTGAGCCCTGTGAAGTGTGTATGTCTTGGTCGGAGGCGCAGTGGGGCTTGTACGAAGGTAGGAAGAAGCGAAGGCCTGCAAAGGAGTCGTCGGAAAGCTCTCCCGCGACTCCTTTGGTTACGGACACTTCGTCTTCTTTCCTGCCGCCCGCTCAGCTCCCACGTTTGGCGCCTTCCCCTTCGGGGGGGGTTTCTAGGTCCTTCTCCTCACCCGATCTGTCGAGTGTGGAGGAGGGCGCGAGATACCCCGATGTTGAGTTGTATTCTGGGTCCTCTATCCGTTCGTCTACATCGCATGGACGGGTAGAGGATCCTGCTAATCACCCGACCTTTGCTTCCTCAGGTGCTGTTGCCGCGAAGGACGACCTCGGACAGGTGTGGGCATCGTTGGGTCTGCAGGGCGTGCCGAGTGTCCAGGGGCTGCTCTACCATCTCGCTGGCTCTGTGGCGGTCACGCATGCTACGGTGACGACCACCACCACGACCCTTTCAACTCCTGGCTATGCTTCACCTCCTCACCAAGTACATCGGTGCAGGGGCCAGTCGCCGTACCACGGGGGAGTGTGATGCCGCCGCCTGGGTTTGCCGTGCTGCCTCGACCGGACTTCGTGTGCCCGAAGAGCTCGCCCCTGGACCTCCCACCAGTACCTAGGATGTCTGTGCCGCTGGTCCGTCCACCTGGGCCGCCTGTACAGCCTGCCGTACCTGCCGTACCTGTCCAGCCGCTGTTCACGGACGTGATGTTGCCGACCACTGCTGCCGTTCCTGTATCTGTTCCTGCCGTCTCCACTGCTGTTCCTGTGATGCCTGCACCTGCTGACGTTGTTCCTGTTCGTGGCGCCGCTGCTCCCGATGCCGATCTGTTCGGACAGGTGCGTCCGGGCCCTGTTGCTTCGGCAACAGCAGCCCCGGCTCCGCCCTGGATGACAGATCTGACATCGGTCCTGAGGAGGCTGACGAGGAAGAAGAAGAAGAGGAGGAAGGTGTCGTCGTCGTCTTCATCGTCTTCTTCGTCGTCGTCGTCGTCTGCCACCTCTTCCCCTTCTTCTAAGGCTCCCCCGCCTAAGAAGAAGAAGGTCGCCTCCTCCCCCCCTAAGAAGTCTCCTTCGGGAGCTTCTAAGGGCCCGTCCCGCTCCGGTGAGACGGGGGGTTCTTCCGCTGGTCACCCTGCTCCTTCGGGGGCAGGACCCGTCTCTTCTTCCGCAAGGAAGAAGACTACGGGGACCAGAGGAGTGCCGGCTAACACCGGCACTTCCTCGCCTGCTGTTAGTGGTTCGACCACGGCAGCAGGATCCGTCTCGGCCTCTCGTCTTCGCGAGAGGTACCGAGTGTACGGTCGCCTACCAGCGACCGTGCAGCTAGGAACCAGACCTCTGACCAGCTCAGTGTCAGGTTCACGGCACGGAGCGGAAGACTGGTGACAGCCGCTCACGCGACTCTCACCAGACCAGCTCTCGCTCTCGCGGCGAGCAGCTGGCTACCCGGGCTGACGTGACGGTCCACGACCGGCCACGGGCTAAGGCTGGGAAGAGGTCCCCCCGTTCGCCGGCACCAGCCACGGCTGGTACCAGCGACGTGACGCGCCGTGAGGATACGCACCGGTCTCACCGTGACAGTGGAGCTCGCCGGTCGCCTGACCGTCACTCTCACAGAGAGCGATCGGGTACGGCGACCAGCACAGCTCTTCTGACACACGAGACCGGGGCCGCTGTTCTCAGTCCAGCGTTCTCCACAGCGAGACGGCTCGACCAGGCCTGCAGCTCGATCGCCACCGCGGGGTTGTGACGATCGCCTGCAGTCTTCCAAGCCACTGGTTCTGCCAGCGAGGCGATGAGGGAGCGTTAGGTTCTGCCTCTCCCATACCTTCAACCTCCTCTGGGTTACACCGGGAGGGGCGAGGTATTGAGGAGTGATCGTGAGGGGTGCGCCCCTCAGGATCCCACCACGACGTTCCTACGTACCAGGCACGGTTCTCGGACCGGCCAGGTCGTATGCACAAGTGGCTGGAGGAGACCGGAGACCGAGGGGTCTGTCGCTGTTCCCCCCCTCTTGAGGGGGGAGGGTCTCGGGAGCTGCTCCTGTTCGAGGGACTTGGACGTCCTACTCCGCAGGATGCAGTCACTCCTGAGATTCAGAGGAACTTTGCCGGGGTAATTGCGCTGATTCGTTAGCACAACGACCTCGGGGAAGGATCGCCGCTCCCACCATCCGAGCCCACGTCCCGGCTCGAGTCGTTCTGGGGCCCGAAGAGGGAACCCAGACCGACGGTGGGTTTGCCGCGTTCTGAGCTTGCCGACTCAGTGCTGGACCAGGTAGAATCTCTTGTCTCCGGGCAAGACGGTTCTCTCAAGTCTGCAGTCGAGCAAGCTGCTTCCACCCCCTCCTCTGCCTGCGACAGCGGCGTTTTACGAACTGCCATCTGAGGACCCCGATGCCCCCCAAACAGGTGAACCCGGAGTTAGCCAGGCTAACTCCGGGTGTGTCTCTGCAGCAGCTCCTGTCCGAGAACCTATGGTTCTCAAGCAGCAAGAGGCACTCGGCCTGGAATCCACTGCCATGGCAGCTTTCCAGGCGTCTCCTGGATAGATCTGTGGTCCCTCACAGTATCTAACGGTCGCAGCCAACTCCGGGGGAATTTCTCCCGAAGATGACTCGGCCCTTTAGGAGACTTTGCCAGTCTGGGGGAAGAGCCATCTCCACCTTGCCCACCAGACGGTGAACCTGTGGGCCAACCTGGTTCTCCGACGTAGGGACGCTGTCCTTACTCGAGTTTCCAGGGCGGCTGGGCGTGAAGCAGCATTGGGGACTCTGCAACGGACCTTTACGGAGTTCCACGTCTCTCTTCCCAGGAGAGATGGTGGACGCTGCGGTGGACAGACGGCGCACTGACGACAGTGACCGTCTGGTTCACCAGGCAGTCTCGAAGGCTTCTGGGCAGCCTCGGACTGCGGCCAAGCCAAAGAGCTCGGCTAGCGCTTCCACAGTGGCTAAGACGGTAGTCGTCGAAGCCCCGGGAAAGACTCTGTCTTCTTCGACTTCTACAAAGGGGAGCCGTAACCAGCCCGCCCTCCTCCCAGCCCTCCTTTTCTCCCGAGGAGGCTCTGGGAAGAAGTCGAAGAAATGGGGGGAAACGCTAGGGACGGCGTTCCCCCTCACCTGCTGCGGAAGTGGGGGGGTGCCTGGCCAGCCATTGGGCAACTTGGCAGCGCTACGGCGCCGATACCTGGATTGGTAGATGTCCTTCGGGAGGGATATCTATTACCCTTCGAATCTCGGCCACCCCTCACCTCCAACCCGGTCCAACAGCAGTCGTACGTTCCAGGGTCATCGAAGGACGTAGCATTGAGACAGGAGATCAAAAGACCTGCTGTAGCAAGAGAAGACTGTAGAAATCGTCACGGATCAGTCACCGGGCTTTTACAGTCGACTCTTCCTGGTGGAAAACGTCTACGGTAGGCTGGCGCCCGGTGATAGATCTCTCTCCCCTGAACCGGTTCGTTCGCCAGACCCGGTTCACGATGGAGACGGCACGTTCCGTGCTCGACTCCATCAGGGAGAACGATTTCATGCTTTCAGTGGACTTGAAGGATGCGCATTTCCAAATACCCATTCATCAGTCCTCCAGAAAGTACCTCCGCTTCATCCTTGACGGGACGGTGTACCAGTTCAGGGCACTTTGTTTCGGTCTCTCAACCGCCCCACAGGTGTTCACGCGAGTGTTCACTCTGGTGTCTGCTTGGGCCCATTTGCACGGGATACGTCTGATGAGGTATCTCGACGATTGGTTAGTCCTGGCGAGCTCCCCTGCTCGCAGTTGCTACAGGACAGGGATCGACTACTCAGTTCTGTCGCGATCTGGGGATCGTTGTGAACTTCGAGAAGTCCGATCTCGAGCCCAAGCAGAGGAATGAAGTACCTGGGGTATGCTGATCAACACGGTAGCAGGGCGAGTCTTCCCCGCAGACTCGCGGATCAGCAGATTCAGGGAGGCAGCCAACCAGTTCCTGTCTCGGCAGGAACAGGTAGCTCAGCGATGGCAAGTCGTGATCGGACACCTGTCGTCACTCGAGAAGTTAGTCCCTCACGGGCGTCTTCACCTGCGGTCTCTTCAGTGGAGACTAAAGGAGAGTTTGGTCACAGGCGACGGATCCCCAAGCTTTCCAGTGTCACTGACACCGGAGGTGAGGCAGGACCTAGCCTGGTGGCTGGACGACAGGAACCCCCCCCCCCCCCTTCTTAAGAGAGTGCCTCTGCCGCACTCCCCCCCCGGACATGCAGCTGTTCTCAGACGCATCGACCGAGGGATGGGGCGCACACCTGGAGGAGTTGCTGACTTCAGGAGTGTGGGACGAGAACGACAAGCCTTCACATCAATGTACTGGAACTCAAGGCAGCGTTTCTCGCTCTCCAAGAGTTCCAGACCGCTTGATGGGACACTCAGTGGTGTGGATGTGCAA
Organism: Macrobrachium nipponense; assembly: GCF_015104395.2. Classification (NCBI taxonomy): domain Eukaryota; kingdom Metazoa; phylum Arthropoda; class Malacostraca; order Decapoda; family Palaemonidae; genus Macrobrachium; species Macrobrachium nipponense. The sequence continues at coordinate 29,834,840 of NC_061088.1, read as the reverse complement.
CAACACCACGGTAGTGGCCTACGTCAACAAACAGGGGGGGCCTAGTGTCTCTCCCGTTGTACCAGTTGACTCGGCAGGTGCACGAGTGGGCCGAGGACACTCAATAGAGCTGTCGGCACGCTACATTCCAGGGAAGAGAAATGTAGTAGCAGACACGCGCAGCCGTCGGGATCAGGTGATAGGGACCGAGTGGTCTCTACAACCACCAGGACGTGGCGGAAAGGCTCTTCGACCTGTGGGGGCGACCAGATCGTGGATCTGTTCGCCACCCGGCACAACAGAAAGCTTCAGGTTTTCTTCTCAGCCGTGCCGGACCCCATGGGCAGCTGCAGAGGACGCTCTTCAACACCCGTGGGACAACCTCTCGTCTATGCCTTTCCCCCGTTCAGCCTGATTTCGCAAGGTGATCAGTCGAGGCACTGGGTCACACCGAATCTCAGGATGATCCTGGTGGCTCCCAAATGGCCACAGGCCATTTGGTATCCGGACCTGCTGGCTCTTCTCGCAGGAGAAACCGGAGAGATTCCCCCTTGGCACAACCTTCTCGCCCAGCCACACATCGAGCGGTACCACCGAGCAGTCCAGTCCCTACCTACGCTTCACGGCTGGCTGTTATCCACCATCTCTTGCGAACGAGAGGCTTTTTCTCGTAGCGCAGCAACAGAGATGGCTGGAAACGTCCGTCAGTCCTCTGCAGCTGTGTACCAGGGGAAGTGGGCCGTCTTCTGTGGTTGGTGTCGTAGACGGGGTCTATCTCCTCTCAGAGCCACTCTTCAGCAGGTAGCGGATTTCCTCGTGTTTCTTCGCCGAGAGAAGCTCCTCTCAGTCCCCCCAGTTAAAGGATACAGAGCCGCCTGCCTCTCGTCCTGAAACTGAGGGGATTGGACATCTCGAACTCGTTCGAGATCTCCTTGCTTATGAGGAGCTTCGAAAGGTCTTGCCCACCCAGGGAACTCAGGCCCCCTGCGTGGGATGTGACTCTCGTCCTTAGGAGTTTGACTCGAACACCGTTCGAGCCACTCCGAGAGTCGTCAGCACCGGGATCTGACCCTCAAGACCCTCTTCTTGCTGGCCCTGGCATCGGCGAAGAGAGTAGGGGAACTTCATGGTCTTTCCTATGATGTACGACACTCCAGGGATGGGGATCTGTGACGCTCGATTTCGTCCCGAACTTCGTTGCGAAGACTCAGAAACCGTCGGTCCCTGACGACAGGTTTCGAGTCCTTCACGATTCCCTCCCTAATGGACTTCACCGATAATGATGGCGGATGAGATGCTGCTTTGTCCTGTGAGGGCGCTACGGCGCTATCTGAAGAAAACTCGACACCTCAGGCCTGAGTGTCGACGCCTCTTCGTTAGCACCGGGGTAACCAAGAAAGAAGTATCCAAGAACACTCTTTCATTCTGGCTACGTGAGGTCATCAGGAGGGCGTATGAGGCTGATGGTAGTGACGACATCCGTACGTCCCGTCCGAGAGCTCACGAAGTCAGAAGTATTGGCCCCTCGTTGGCGTTTCGTAAGAACTTCTCCGTGGCGCAGTCCTGAAGGCAGGGGTCTGGTCTAACCAGACTACCTTTACGTCCTTCTACCTTCGGGATATTGCCCACAGGTCCTTGGATACCTTTTCCTTGGGACCCGTGGTGGCTGCTCAACAAGTTGTGTAGCTAACCCAGACCCTCGCAGGCTGAAACAGCATCGAGTCCTGGTGTGACTGTGTGGATGGATGTATGAGTGAGTGAGTGACTGGCTCCCTCTTCCCATCTTTTCCTCCCCCTCTACCTGTGGGCAGAGGGCCACGGTCGTCACTACGCTGGATGAGGACGAGATGCAGGTGAGCTATATGACAGAGCCCCATCCTATCCCTTTCACTAGGGATAGGAGCAGAATATCCACCACTTCCTCCTACAAGGGGGGGGAAGTGGATGCCTACAAGAGACAAACCCATGACTTTATATTTGCTCCTGTACAGGAACAAGTTCTTACATTGCTGGTACGAAGAGATACGCTTGCCTCTCTCTTAGTACTCGGTCCAGAGGTCTGACCATTGATCCTGCGGTGCACACCCCGATCAATCGGACAGAGGCTTGGATCCCTCCCTCGCTCTTACGACCAGGGAGGCTTCCAAGGTTGGGCGAACACCAGTCTGTTCACAAAAGACTCGGATTCCACCCACCAAGAAGTGAGTCTTCCTATTGTAAAAGGACCGAAGGTTTGTATGCCGTGTCGGAACAAATGACAATTTGTCCAAAATTGCATTTTTCCTAACTATACAAACCTGAGGTCCTTTTACACATAGTCCCACCTCATGCCACCCCTCACTCTGCAGTTTTTGCTTGGGCCAAAAGCAAAAGTGATTTGTTTACCTCCCAGTCGCGCGCGCGCGCCTGTCGGACAAGCAGTTAACTACCGAACCCCTTGTTCGAAAGCTTACGACCTATCCAGCTGCCGCTAGTACCTTCCTATTGTAAAAGGACCTCAGGTTTGTATAGTTAGGAAAAATGCAATTTTGGACAAATTGTCATTTTCCTTTTAGGCTATGTGTTTAGGAAAAACATGAATAGAATCGGCTTTGCGACTTCGTTTATTTTGATATTTTTAATGATACAATAACTATCATCTGTACTACTAACACGGACCTGTTGAGTCAAGTGTTACCAATTTTGCATTTTTAATGCTAGCTTTCATTTTCTTGAGGTAATTAGCAAGAAAATTTTCAATCTAGCGTCTGGCAAGAAAACTTGCATTTGTTTTCAAATACATCTAGCATATGTATTTTGACACCAAAACTTTGTAATGTTAAGTTGAATATTTCTTTTATTCTACTGTGTTTGATATATCATGTAAAAAGAACAAAATCTTGCAAAACCATTTTCAGGAATTGAACAGAATAGGTTTTGAAATTATTAGGAATCATGTAACATAATGTACAAGTACACTGTGTATGTTAGAAACATGTTTGAATCAAAAAAGAGGGCAATCTGTTGAAATTGGCTGGGTGGCATTGTTGTGTATGATGTGAATTTTTTAGCACTTTATGGAACAAAATCTAGCAAGAAATTGCCATTCCCATTTGGCAACACTGGCCTGCCCACGTTTTATGTTGTTATTGAACTTGTGTTCACCGTGTTCTTTAAATTGTACCCATATAAACGAGTAAATTATGTGGCATCCAAAAGCCCTGATTCTTTTACTCTTATGGGAAAGATGCCTAAACGTCAGATGAAGGTTATTACGTGTAATATATTGACATGTGTTGTGAAGAAGGGAAGAGATGTTTCGCTGCATGCTGCTGGTAGTATTTTCTTTATTATTCATCCGATTGCACTGCAAAATCGTCGCCATCTTTATGAACATAGAACGTTGGTGATTACCCATATGATTTACATAATTTTCATATTTCACTTACCTCTCTCCCTCTCTTTCCTTATAAAAGAAGAGGCCCACTGAGTACGTAATAGCATATACGTACGTGTGTAGGCTTGTAGCTGTAATCCATAGGCTAGTAGGCTACATATGTACAGTAGTATGTATACTACAGTGGTACCTTGAGATACAAAGTTAATCCGTTCCGAGGCGGCCTTCGTATCATGAGTTTTTCATATCTTGAACCGCATTTTACATGTAAAATACCTAATCCGTTCCAAGCCCTACAAAAACACCCCAGTAAATTATATTTCCAGGCCTACAACACATGTTCTAGGGTTATGACGCTGATCCGACGGAAGAAATATGACTCCAAAAAGGCAAAATACTGTACATACTTGAGTAATATTCAACTGCATGTAATGTTCAACCCCATTTTTACTGCATATATTAGGACTTTAGCATATGTCCCTTAGCAATAAGCCTAGCCTATGTTAGCGGTTGCTACTGTAGCCTAGTCTATGATTCTGACATCTAAACCTAAGAAGCTAAAAGCTTAGAATATGCCAATAAAATGTATAAATAATCAGTATGTACTCATTTCAAATAATTAGTTAATTAATCATTAACATAATATCACCAAAAAAAAAAAAAAAAAAAAAAAAAAAAAAAACTTCCAATCGTTTGTTTACATTCAGCTCTTATGAGTACCGAACGAATGCCAAGCAATCACTTTTCCTAGGACACAGTAAGCCATAAATTTTCATTAGTATCTCTCTTCAACTAATGAAACTACCAAACAGTAGAATAACCATTCCATTTCTATTTCTATTTATTCTATCTTTAACCTAATGGAGATAAAGAGTTACTGACAGCTATAATGAAACATACGTAACGTAATATTAAAACAGAAGAAGAATTCTAAAAAATACGTTTGTTCCGATACGTAATACAAACCCTCGGTCCTTTAACAATAGGAAGGTAACTAGCGGCAGCTGGGCCGGCGTCGTAAGCTTCGAACAGGGGAGAAACGGTAGTTAACTGCTTGTCCGATCGTGCGCGCGCCCGCACGCCCGAGAGGTGAAGAATCACTTTTGCTTTCGGCCGCGGGTGTGAAGGACGTGTTCGTCATCGCTCTCTGCCCGTTTCATCGTCGTATGCTTTGTTTATATTGGTTTGTTTGATCTTGAAAATGAAACTGTAAGTACACTGTTTTCATTTTCATTACTTAATTATGAATCAACATGGAGCTATCGCCGTAGAGGCGGCGATTTCCGCTCTTTTCATGAAATTGAATTTAATTATGTCTCGGTGCCGAGGGCGGGCGCACTCGCGCCGAGTCATGTATTTTTGGTGGCAAAAGTGTGTAATTGAAAGATGTAAGTACTCTTTTTCATTATATTTTTGCCCTGTGCGTTCGTTGCCGAGAGCTTGATTGCGCTCGGCACGAGCCTCTTATTTTGTATGAATAGAATGCAATGAAAGTGGATTCGCAATGCAGTTTTCTTTTTTTTCATTTTCATTTATTAATTGGCATAAAATTTAATTTTGGATCATTTCCGCTCTTACCCGGGAATTAATCCTTACGATTTATTGCTGTGAAAGTGAAATCGCAAGTGCAGTATGTTCATTTTATTTTCATTTATAATTATGATAGCATCATATTATTATGGATCAAGTTTCCGCTCTTAAACCCGGGAATTGATCTTTCCCCCTTTAAGTTCTATGAAGTGAATCGCAAGTGCAGTATTCTGTTTCATTTTCATATTACTTTTCACTGCTGTGCGGGGGTAGGGGAAGCGAAGGTCTGCCAGGAAGTCGTCGGAAAGCTCTCCCGCGACTCCCTTGGTATCCGATTCTTCGTCTTCTTTCCTGCCCCCCCGGCTCAGCTTCCTCGTATTTTGTATTTAGGGTCTTCCTCCGTTCGGGGTGGGGCAATGTACTCCCCCCCGTGCGAGGGAACCCCTCTTACTAATCTGTCTGTGCTACCGCCGCAGGTGCTACATCCGTGGGAGACGACCTTGGACAGGTATGGGCCACTGCGGCTGCAGGGCGTGCCTAGCATCCACGATCTGCTGCAGCATCTAGCGAGGTCCTGGGGCGGTGACCTTGGAGCGGTCTCCACTACAACCTTCACGGCCGCTTATGCTGCTTCCCCCCGCTGGTCTACACTCCCCATGCTGTGTCGGTGACGCCGTCTGCCGCTTCTAGGGGCCGGTCGCCGCCGTACCGAGGAGGGGTATGCCGCCGCCGCCTGTGTTTTCTTCGTGTTGCCTGCCCCAGACTTCCGCTGTTCCAGCAGCTCGCCCCTGGACCGGCCGCCAGCCCCCCTACCCAGCTTCCCGCGGATGTGGCTGCCGATTGATTCTACGAGGCGATGGCTGGCCTGCGTACCTGTCGCTGATGTGGTTCCCGCTACTGGCTTGGCTGTCCCTTCTGTGTTTACCGCTGCCGCTCCTGAGCTGGTTGCTGTTCCTGTCGCTCCTGGTTCCTGCGCCTGTCCATGCTGGTCCTGCCCATGGTGTGTCTTCCCCAGTCCCAGGTCCTTCCGGACAGGTGCAGTCGGGCCGTGTTGCTTCGGCAATAGGCCCGACTCCGGCCTGGATGGAGGACCTGACGACTGTCCTGCGTGAGCTGACGAAGAAGAGGAAGGTGTCATCTTCGCTTCGTTCTGCTGCTGCTGCCTCTTCCCCTTCGACTTCTAAGGCCCATAAGCCGAAGAAGAAGAAGGCGCCTCTCCCCCCTAAGAAGTCTCCCGGGAACTTCTAAGGGCCCGTCCCACCTCGGTGGGACGGGGGGGGGGTCCTTCTGCTGGTCCTTCTGCTGGTCCTCCTGCTCCTTCGGGAGCGGAGGCCCGTCTCCCTTCCGTAAGGAAGAGATAGACGGGGACCAGAGGAGTATCGGTTAGCTCTGGTACTTCCTCGCCTGGTGCTAAGCGGCGATGCCGCTACGCCAGGTTCTGGCTCGGTCTCTCGTTCGAGGGAGATTCCCGAGTGTACGCTCTCCCCTCGGGAGACCGTGCAGCCAGAAAGTTTCAGCGCCAGAGTTCGCTCGGCGCCAAGACTATGGCACGGAGCAGAAGGCTGGCGAGAACCGCGATCAGGTGACTCTCGCCAGGCCAGCGGCCGCTCTCGCAGCGACCAGCTGGTAACCGGGGTTTTCCCCCTAAGAAGACTCCTTCGGGAACTTCGAAGGGCTCGTCACACTCCGGTGTGACGGGGGGGTTCTTCTGCTGGTCCTCCTGTTCCTTCGGGAACGGGGCCCGCTCCCCTTCTGAGAAGAAGAAGACGGGGACCAAGGTGTGCTGGCTACCGCTGGTACACCCTCGCCTGGTCTTGGCAGCTCTGCTGCTAAGCCAGGTACCGGCTCGGTTTTCTCGGCCGCGAGAAGTTCCGAGTGTACGGTCTCCTTCGGGTGACCGTGCAGCCAAAGTTAAGACGCCTGAGTTCGCTCAGCGTCATGACCGAGGCACGGAGCAGAAGACTGTCGAGAGCCGCTCAGGTGACTCTCGCCAGGCCAGCGGCCGCTCTCGCAGCGACCAGCCGGTACCTCGGGTGGACGTGAACGGTCTCTGACCGGCCACGGGTTGAGGCTGGGAAGAGGTCCCCCCAGGTCCCTCGACGACGGTACCAGCCTCGGCTGGTACCAGCGGTTTGACGTGCCGCGAGGACGCTCACCGGTCTCACCGCGAAAGTGAGCTCTGCAGGTCACCTGACCGCCGCTCCCACAGGGACCGGGCGGGATACGATGACCAGCAGCAGCTCGTCTGCACGCACGGGACCGGGGTCGACGTGCTCAGTCGAGCCGCTCGACACAGGTGAGCGGCACGGCCAGGCCTGCAGATCGATCCCCACCGCGGGTTGGTGATCGGCTGCAGCCCCCCACGTACGCTGGTCCTGCCAGCGAGAGGGGGGGGGGGGGGGGGGGGGGGGGCGAGTGTCAGGTCTGTCTCTCCACTACCTTCAACTTCCTCGGGCTACACCGGGAGGAGCGAGGTAGCTAGGAGTGATCGTGAGAGGTGCGCCGCTCACAATCCGTCACGACGCCGCCGTGCCACGTATGGTCTTAGGACCAACCAGGACGTACGCGCAAGTGATTGGAGGCGACCGTCAGGGTGGGGGGGGAGGGGGGGTAGCGTCAGTTCTGTCTCTCCGATACTTCAACTTCCTCGGCATACGCCAGGAAGAAGCGTAGGTTATATAGGAGTGATCGTGAGAGATGCGCCGCTCACGATCCCGTCACGACGCCGCACGTGCCAGGTATGGTCTTAGGACCAGCCAGGACGTACGCGCAAGTGATTGGAGGCAACCGTCAGGGATCTGTTGCTGGTCCTTCTTCTGAAGGAGGAGGGTCTTGGGAGCTGCTCTTGTTGGAGGGACTGGACGGTCCTACTCCTCAAGACGCTGTAACTTCCGAGATTCAGAGTAACTTTGCCCAGGTTATTGCACTGATTCGTCAGCACAACGACCTGGGGGAAGGATCGCCGCTCCCACCAGCAGAGCCCATGTCTCTGCTCGAGTCGTTTTGGGGCCCGAGAGGGAACCCAAACCGAGGTGGGTTTGCCGCGATCGAGCTTTGCCGTTCTGCTTGAACCAGAGTCTCTCGTCTCCGGACAAGAAGGCTCTCTCAGTTCTGGCCGGTCGATCAAGCTACTTCCACCTCTCTACTGCGACAGCGGCGTTTCTACGTGTCTTCGGACACCGTATTTAAATAATCCTTCGGTCCTCCTGAGAGGTCGACCTCGACGAGGACTGGAATGAGTCGGAGGACGGTATCGGGCTCTCTCCTGTAGGTGTCGATCAGCCCCACCCAGAACGACGTTCACAGTGGCGGCAGACCCTTACCTACAGTGAGAGTTCGTAACCCTCCTCGGGGAAAACGTTTTTCTCCTGACGATACGTTTTCCCAGACTCTGAGAGGCCATCGCCGCAAGGCGATGGCTGCTCCTACTCTTCTCCAACTGCTAGTTCCACTGGGAAGGCGAGCGAGTATCCAATTCCTCCCCCATTCCCTCTCTCCTTACGGCTACGAGGGAAAGGGGAGGGATCCTACAGAGATTTCTCTGTAGGATTCCACGTTGGGGACTGCGCTACCGGGGGGACCTTCGGGTCCTACCTGGAACGTAAGCTCGGTCGTTGAGGAGGGATCCTGCCCCATTCTCGATTTCTACGGGAATCGAGAGGACACCAGCCGATATCGTTTGACGAATTCGGTGGGGGTTTCGCAGACTGCTTAGAATTCTACGGAATTTCTAGCGCATTCAGAGTGTTAGAGTTTCTTACGATCTCCAAAACATTAGGCGAGACCACGGTCCAAAGTGAGCGAGACGAGAATCCCGATATGTTACACGATAATCGGGAACCTCGCCTATGCTCGAATTCCTGGAATTTCTAGCATTAGGAAGAAGACTGCTGCTGAAAGAAGACTATCTCACAATAGGGGCACCAACCTGGAATAGAGAAGACGGATGGGAATATCCAGTTTGGCTTGAACTATCGTCTTAGTATTCTGTTCACCATTGAAGCTTTCCTTCGAGGAAGACTTCTTCACTCTCTTTGATAGAGACCGAAGGTGGTCGATCTCCAATCCTTATTTTGTTTTCTTGAAGGAAAGAATTTAGGATGGAGATCGTTGTTCAGAATCCTACAAATATACTACGTATATTAACCTCGCGACATGATTCTGCTAAGCAGTTGAATGGTCCGAGGGTAGGCGCATATCCTGGTTATTCTACGGATTGCGACTTAGACGAAAAGTATTCTAATTGAACTGCAACTCGGGTTGCCTGCAACCTCCCAGGAGTTTCCAGTTTCAATTTTATATACTTATGGTGTTGTCACAAACAACACCATTTAAGCTTTTATATTTACCGAAATTCGTTTCGCATAAATATAATGCTCGAGCATATCTTTTTATGCTCGGTGGTTCTAGCCGAACGCATTCCTTCGTGGAAAGGATTACTTGGCAACTCAGGATGACGAGTCAGCGACAGCTACTGCGTATTGAATTGCCCGAGGCATTTCAGTACCAGCTGCCGCTTTGAGATGGACGGTTGGTTATGTCTTCTCACCTGCTTTGATTGAATACCAACCGTATCTCTGCCAACAATCACGGACTTAAGTCTCTGATTAACGGGGATTCTCGACATACATGAATGACCATCTACTGCTGTGACGCTAGTATTCAATCGTCTTCGGTATTGCGAGAATTTTAAACAGAGATATCTATTCGACTCTCATCTTTCTGTTTACCGCACGGTAACAGAATTCTGTAATAGTCTCTTGCTGCATCGTATCTCGATAATGCGAATGATTTTTGCGGAATCTGAGTTTTTTCCTTCCTCAAAATATCTTGTATTCGGAGGTGTGCAATTGTTCATTGTTCACCCCGGATTAGCAGATGTATTGAAAGACATCGCCTACTCCACACCTGCCAGCTCTACTTCCAAACGTTCAGCCCATGAGAAGCAGTTCTTCAGGCGGCTCTCCCCTGTGTTTCATTACTGAAGAACGCCCGCTTTCACTGCACACCGGACAGCAATGAAATGGCGGTTAGCGTTTTCAGTCATTTGTAAGCACAGGTTTAGAATCTTGAGATTCCTCTCTCGATTCAGCTGGAAGACGTAGGTTGCATTCATTGCCTACCTTCGTCTTCAACGTCACATGTGTTGTTTCTCCTTAAGCTGAGATTCAACGTCTATGAGATTTTCTTGCCATCAGGGACTCGGTCTTTTGAAGGCAATTGACTTTCGCCTTTTGAGCTTATGCATTAAGAGAATCATCGCCGCGCCGTCCGGCATCGGTGACTAACAAATATTTTATTTGTTTGGTCTCTCAGCATAACTCTTTAAAGGCGAAGGTCACGTGACTTACCCGGATGCTTGGACAACTTGCCTCTACTGATTCCGAACCAGTCAGTCGGCAGCTGTCAGAGCGCCGAGGTCAGTTACGAACTATGCTGTGGACTTAGTTCGGTTGTTCCAGAGCAATCATTACTTCGTCTTAATAGCTTGTCAGTATGAGTACTGTACATACCAAAGTCGAGAAGAGGGATAGGGTCCATACGACTATCCCCTTCTTTTCGTCTTATGGTAACTGCATGACTTCTCTTGAGAAGTCAAGCACAAAGGGATGGGGATTTGTGACGCTCGATTTCGTACCGATCTTCGTAGCGAAGACTCAGAACCCTTCGGTAACTGACGATTGGTTCGAGTCCTTCACAATACCCTCCCTAATGGACTTCACCGCCTCCGATACGAAGGCTATGCTGCTTTGTCCGGTGAAGGCGCGACGGAGCTGTCTGAAGAAACTCGACACCCAGGATGAGTGTGGACACCTCTTCATCATTCTCTCGCGTTCCGCAAGAACTTCTCCGTGGCGCAGGTAATGAAGGCAGGCGCCTGGTCCAACCGGACCGCATGCACCTCCTTCTACCTTCGGGATATTGCCCACAGTTCCTTGGATCTTTTTCCTTGGGAACCGTGGTGGTTGCTCGACATGTTGTGTAGTTAACCCAGACCCTCGCAGGCTGAACAGCATCGAGTCCTGGTGTGACCGTAAGAATGGATGAGGAATGAGAGTGTGACTGGCTCCTCTTCCCATCTTTTTCTTCCCTCTACCTCTGGGTAGAGGGACACGGTCGTCACCCTGCTGGGTAAGGACGAGATGCAGGTGAGCTACTCAATAGAGCACCATCCTATCCCTTTCAGTAGGGATAGGAGTAAATATCCACCACTTCCTCCAACAAGGGGGAGGAAGTGGATGCCAATTTGAGACAAACCCATCATTTTATGATTGTCTCTTGCAAACAGGAACAAGTTCTTGCTTGCTGGTACGAAGAGATACGCTTGCCTCTCTCTTAGTACTTGGCCCAGAGGTCTGACCATTGATCCTGCGGTGCACACCCCGATCAATCGGACAGAGGTTTGGATCCCTCCCTTGCTCTTACGACCAGGGAGGCACTCCAGGGTTGGACGAACACCAGTCTGTTCACCAAAAAGACTCAGATTCCTCCCACCAAGAAGTGAGTCTTCCTATTGTTAAAGGACCGAGGGGTTTGTATTACGTTATCGGAACAAATGACAATTTGTCGAAAATGCATTTTTCGTAACTATTACAAACCTGAGGTCCTTTACATATAGTCCCACTCATGCCACCCCTCACTCTGCAACTTTTTGCATGGGCCTAAAGCAAAAGTGATTCTTCACCTCTCGGGCGTGCGGGCGCGCGCACGATCGGACAAGCAGTTAACTACCGTTCTCCCCTTGTTCGAAGCTTACGACCGTCCCAGCTGCCACTAGTTACCTTCCTATTGTTAAAGGACCTCAGGTTTGTATAGTTTAGGAAAAATGCAATTTTCGACAAATTGTCATATTTGTTGGCTTCAATGATAGCAGTCTGATTTATTTTATATTTTATGATAGCTAATTCACAATTTTTTTTATTAAATGTATTGCATGTACTCATTTCAAATAATTATTAAGTAACCATTAACTATAATAAACAAACAAAAAAAAAAGCTTCCAAACTTCAGTTTACATCCAGCACTTACGAGTACCGAACGATCGCCAAGCAATCACTTTTCCTAGTATACACAGTAAGCCATAAATTTTCATTATCTCTCTTCAACTACTAAAACTACCAAACAGTATAATAACCATTCATTTCTATTCTTTATTCTATCTTTAACTAATGTTTTTTGTTATTAAATGTATTGCATGAATAAGTTTTTCAATTTACAGCATCCTTTTACCAATAGAATACATAAAGCACAAGGGGTAGATGCTGACCAATAGAAGAGCAGGATCTTAGGGGGTGACTAGCATCAGGAACCAATGGGAGAGTGGGAGGATGGTGGGGAGTTTACTCAGTTGGCGGGGCGCTAGTTTTAAAATTGTTCTCGGTGGTCTGGGCGAATCTCGGGACTTTACAGCAACAACCTTTCGTAACTTGAGCAATTTTCGTATGTAGAGCCGTAAAATTTTTCGTATTTGCTTTCGTATCTCGATTTTTTCGTAAGTTGAGCCTTTCGTATGTCGAGGTACCACTGTACATATATTTTTAAGGCTGTTGTTGTAAAATAACTTTGAAACTGTCTTGAATTTAGTTTAAGGTGATAGTTGAAGACATATTTGTTGTTTGAACTAAAGTAGGCAGTTATAAACATTTGAATAGTGGTCTCGGCTGGGTTAACTATTAAAGTAGGCAGTTTTTAGCAATTTTTGAGGGGGTGTAACCAGGATAACATGGGTATTTACTTATCACGGGAGGTTCTGGGCCCTATTCCCTGCGATTATCGAGGCTCTACTGTAGTCATCTACATAAACAAAGACAATTTCTACTGCAAATTTTCAAAATTTAAGCTGCTGTCAAGTTAGAAATTCTTAAGTAATTACTTGGTAAGTACATACAAAACATTATTTTATTTTAAAAATTTCACGTTACCTGTGATTCATCGGCAATTAATATTCCAGCTATGTTTGGGGAGATCACACGTATCTTGAACCACTGCATGTTCTTGGGAACTCATGCCTTGGATGTTGGCGCTTTAACTCCCTTCCTGTGGCTGTTTGAGGAACGTGAGAAGATGATGGAATTTTATGAGAGAGCCTCTGGTGCTCGACTTCATGCTGCCTATGTTCGTCCTGGAGGAGTTGCTTTTGTAAGTGAATACTGTTGTGTTACCTGTACAACCACTAAAGAACAGCAATTGTGTTTGTGTGTACTAAGGGAAACAAAATTATTTAGAAACAAGAAAATGGTTAAGAAAGAAATTTATTTAATAATTCATTTTTGGAAATTATGCCTTTTGTTCATGAAACTTACCCAGCAGATATATATATAGCTGTATTTCTCTGAAGTCCGACAGAAATTTCAAAACTCTCGGCACACGCAGTGGTCGGCCAGGTGGTTAGTACCCATTCCTGCCGCTGGGAGGCGGGAGTCAGGAACCATTCCCATTTTCTATCCAGATTTTTTTCTGTCGCCGGTGCTGATAACAACTGTTTTCAGTACCTCCGTCTAGGATTTTCGAAACTTCTTTGTTACTTAAGTATTCCATTTGTCTTTTGGTTATTGAACGTGGATCGTGACTAGGCATACGCTGATAGTGTATTCGATTTTGAATTTGGTTTGGTTTTTTCTTTAACTAAGATGTCTGGGACTAGTTCAACTAGCACCAGAGTGTGTTGTATGGAAGGTTGTAAGGTGAGGCTACCGAAAGGTTCGGTAGACCCACACACAGTATGCACGAATTGTAGAGACCATGTGTGTGTAATAGATGACCGCTGTAAGGAGTGTGAATGTCTGTCTGATTCAGGTTGGAAGGCTTATGAATCCTATGTGCGAAAATGGGAGCGCGATAGGATAAGGAGGTCTTCCTCCAGGAGTGCATCAGTCAGTAGAAGTAAGGGTAGTAAGGTTTCTCCTACTATTCCTTCAGTAGTTTGTGCAACACCTAAATCTGTTGTGCCTTCGGGCCCTGAAAAATCTGTGGAGGTCAATGCCCTATCTACGATTCTAGAGTCATTACGAAATCTAGAATCTAAAGTGCTCGCTTTGGAGGGTAAAAGCATTGTTAATGAAGTGAAGTGCAGTGAAAGTGCCCCCAGTGTTGTGGAGGGGGCGTCAGATCGACCCTATAATGCCTCTAGGCCTAGACCTCTGTCGAACTCCCAGGACCAGGGAGACGGACATGTCGAAAGCTGAAGGAGGGTTACGGGGAACCCCCACCGATCTGGCGTCCCTTCGGCAGATCCTGTCGACGATCTCCAGGCTGCCAAAGAGCGCGCTCGTGCGCGTATCCTCCACGAGTGCTTTTCGTCTTCGGAGGCGTCCTCCCCGCAAAGTTGTTGTAGCTTTGGGGGACACTCGCGTCCTCTGAAAAGAACTAAGACGTCAGATGTCACACAGGCGGCCGTCGTCAGTAGTTTCTCAGAGGAGGACGCGGAACGTCCTTTCGCTCCTTCTGCTTTGCGGGCTGTGCCTTTTTATGTGGAATACTCTCCACCGCAAAAGAGAGCAAAGACGCAAGTTGTCGCACAGGCGGCCAGCGTTTTTGGTCTCAGGGAGGAGGACGCTTCACGTCCTTTCTCTTCTGCTGCTTTGCGGTCTTCACCAGAGAGTTTTGCGGCATTGACGCCACAAAAGAGAACCAGGACGTCATCCGACGATGACGCCTTTGAGCGCCCCAGTCGCTCCAAGAAGAGAACTGAGTCGGTTCGTGTGAGAAGGAATAGGGCTGCCCCTCGCCTTCTCACAGGATCAGCTTTTCACCTGAAAAGGAATCGTCTCCAACTAAAAGAGTCATCCGTTCGATGCAACAACAACTTGCTTCGTTGCTGGCTGAGAGAGAGGTAGAACCGCGTCGTAGAAAAAAAGATGATAGATTGCCGATCAAAAGATCTAAGCGGTCTCCCGCTTCTTCGGATCGCTCTTTTCTTTCACCAGTGGCTACGCCCTCTAGATTTCGTGCATCTCACTTGCAGCTGGGTAAAGAGCGCGAGGAATTTCCTCCGAAAGATTCGTATATCGAGAGGAAGAAAACTCGCCCTACTCTTCGAAGCGTTCCCCTCTCTTCTCATAGGGGCTCGCTTTATTCGAAGATTGACGTTCTTTCTGCTGCGAAGCAAGGTGGTTTGCAAGCTGAGAATCAGGATATGGACGCTAAGCTGGATGCTTATATGGACGCCAAGCGTGACGTCAAGCGTGACGTCCGTCGGACGTCAAGCGTGACGCTCGGCTGGACGCTAGGCGTGACGCTCGGCTGGACGTCAAGCGTGACGCTCGGCTGGACGCCAGGTGTGGCGCTTGGATGGACGCCGAGTGTGACAAGTTTACGAACACCTGTACAGATGTTATGAATGACGTTTTGTTGGACACTCATCAGGCCTCACGTGATATTTGTCCGGACGCTCACCTACACTCTAACATTTGTAGAGACTCCCATCAAGAGATTGTTCAGGAAACAAGCACTTCTATTCCTGAACCCATGGATACTAATATACAGAACGCACCTAGTACGTCACAGCAGCGCTCTTCATCAAAGATTGGACCGAAAGGGCTTCTACCACCTTCTTCGGGAGACCCCTCTGCCGCTTCTACAGAAGAAGGAGGATTGAGTAATATGTCAGAAGAAACAGACGAGGATCAACCTTCTACGTCAGTTTCTTCTGATTATCAAGTATTAGTTCGCTTGCTTCGGGCTTCTTTTGGAGACGAATTCCAACCCGCAGCTCCTCGCTCTCCTCCTTCTCAGTTTTCATTGTCGAAAACCAGCAAGACTTCTGGTTTTGTTAAGATGACGAAGTCTCTTTCAACTAAAAGAGCTTTCATAAAGGTTCAAGATTGGATGGAGTCGAGGAAAGCACAGGGAAAGTCTTCTTTTGCCCAGCCTCCTTCAAGACTATGCGGCAAGGCAGGCATTTGGTACGAGACAGGCGAAGATGTTGGTTTAAGAGCTCCCGCATCTGCGTAAGGTGATTTTTCCAGTCTAGTCGACGCACCAAGGAGGTCTCTCCTTTCGTCAGCAAAAGTAGCGTGGACTCCTGCTGAAATGGACCACCATCTTAAAGGCCTTTTTCGGACAAAAGAAGTGTTCAATTTCTTGGACGGGTGCTTGGGACTGCTAGACACAAAGGCTCGTAGTCAAGATTCAGTTAGCCTGGGGGAGCTATCCAGCGTTCTTGCGTGTATGGATAAGGCCGTCAGAGATGGTTCAGAGGAATTAGCTTCGCATTTTTGTGCAGGGCTCTTAAAAAAGAGAGCTCTCTACTGCAAATTCACTGCAAAGTCAGTATCTCCAGCACAGAGGGTAGATTTGCTTTTCGCCCCTCTCTCGAACCATCTCTTTCTCCAGACTGTGATTAAAGATGTAGCCGGCAGTCTTCAAGAAAAAGCTACTCAGGACCTCTTAGCGCAATCCTCTATAGACGTCCTGTAGTTCCTTCGGCTTCTGCAAGAACACAGTTTTCCAAGAAAATAAAGCCCTTTCGAGGTGGGGCTTCCTCGAGACCTCCTCCTCGAGGAAGAGGCCTTTCCAGAGGTAGAGCCCCGTCTAAACCCAAAGGTAGGAAATGAGGATGTAGTCCTTCATGCACCAGTAGGAGCCAGGCTTCAGTTATTTGCAAAAGCCTGGAGAAAGATAGAGGCGGACACCTGGTCGCTCAATGTCATCGAGCGAGGATACAAAATACCATTCCTGAAGTCGCCTCCGCTGTGCACGACGCCCAGGGATCTATCACCTTCGTACCAGCTGGAAAAACAACAGATATTGTTCAATCTGCTCGAACAAATGCTCGAGAAGAAGGCAATAGAACAGGTAGACGACCTTCAATCCCCGGGTTTCTACAACAGGTTATTCCTGGTACCGAAACAGTCGGGAGGTTGGAGGCCAGTTTTAGATGTGAGCAGTCTAAATCTTTATATAGAGAGACAGAGGTTCAAGATGGAGACACCTCAGTCAGTGCTTGGGGCCTTAAGACAAGGCGATTGGATGGTGTCATTAGACCTTCAAGACGCATATTTCCACGTCCCGATTCATCACCAATCGAGGAAGTATCTGCGTTTTGTCATGAAGGGAAGAGTTTTCCAATTCAGAGCTCTTTGCTTCGGATTGAGTACGGCACCAATGATCTTCACAGTTTTAATGAAGAATGTGGCGAGGTGGCTTCATCTTGCAAACGTCAGGATCTCTCTATATCTAGACGACTGGCTCATTCGAGCATCATCGAAAGAAAAGTGTCTGAAGGACCTTCAAATCAACCTTAACTCTAGCGAAGTTCCCTGGACTTCTGGTGAATTTTCGAAAAGTCACAACTGATCCCCACACAGTTCATCGTGTATCTGGGGATTCAGATGGATTCAGTGGCTTTTCGAGCTTTTCCGTCCCAGGGACGTCAACAACAAGGATTAGACAAAATATCAGTCTTCTTAAGGAAAGAATCATGCTCGGTGAGGGAATGGATGAGTCTGCTGGGGACCATTTCCTCGCTGGAGAAGTGTTTCCTTGGGGAGACTACATCTCAGACCTCTCCAGTTTTTCCCGAAGGAGAATTGGAAGGACAAAGAAAATTTAGATGCAATTTTAAGAATTCCGAGAGAAGTAAAGGATCACCTAAAAGTGGTGGCTCGATCCTTTAAATAACGAAGAGTATCCCTCAAACTTCAGAGCCCCGACCTAGTGTTGTTCTCCGACGCATCCAACACGGGGGGGGTGGGGTTTCACACCTATGGGGGGGGGAAGAAGTGTCAGGCACCTGGAGAGGGGAACAGGTGTACTGGCACATAAATCTCAAAGAACTAGCGGCCATATACTTGGCTCTACAATTGTTCGAAGACAAAGTCTCACACAAGATAGTTCAGATAAATTCGGACAACACCACAGCTCTGGCATACATCAAAAAACAAGGAGGGACTCGACTCACTCTCGATCATTGTTCAACCTAGCGAGAGAGATCTTGTTGTGGGCGGAAACGCAAAACGTAACGATTCTGACGAGATTCGTTGCAGGCGTGGAGAACGTCCGTGCGGATCTCCTCAGTAGGCAAGGTCAACTGCTGCCGATTGAGTGGATTCTACATCAGGAGGTGGGCCAAGAGCTGTGGAAGTTGTGGGGACGTCCTCTAGTAGACGTCTTTGCGACATCAAGAGCAAAGAGGCTTTCGCTGTACTGCTCCCCGGTGCTCGATCCGGGAGCAATAGCAATAGATGCCCTTCTCTGGGACTGGACAGGGATGGATCTTTACGCCTTTCCCCCGTTCAAGATCCTAGGAGAAGTGATGAGAAAATTTGAGACTTCAGAAGGGACGAGAATGACGTTAATCGCCCTTTACTGGCCGACAAAAGAATGGTTCACAGAGGTCATGTCCTTCGTAGTAGACTTCCCGAGGACACTGCCTTCGAGGGCAGATCTACTCAAACAGCCCCACTTCGAGAGGTACCACAAAAACCTCCCCGCTCTGAGTCTGACTGCATTCAGACTATCAAAAAGTTGGCCAGAGCAAGAGGTTTTTCAAGACCTGTGGCAAGAGCTATTGCCAATGCAAGAAGGGTTTCCACTCTTGCAGTGTACCAATCAAAGTGGGCTACGTTTAAGAGTTGGTGCAGAAGGAAGGGCATTTCCTCTACCACGACCTCTGTGAGCTAAATAGCGGACTTTTTATTTTACCTAAAGAACGACTTGAAGCTTGCGGTCTCGACAATCAAAGGCTACAGAAGTGTGCTATCTGTAGTCTTTAGACATAGAGGAATTGATTTGGTAAATGACAGACATTCACGATCTATTAAGGTCTTTCGAAACTACAAAGATTCCTCAACCTAAATTACCGTCTTGGAATTTGGACGTAGTCCTTAAATTCCTAATGTCCAGTCGGTTTGAACCGCTTCAAAATGCATCGTTAAGAGATCTTACTAAGAAAACTGTTTTCCTAACCGCTCTGGCGACGGCGAAGAGGGTTAGCGAAATTCAAGCTTTTAGCAAGCATATTGGATTTAAGGGGCATAATGCAGTCTGCTCATTAA
Source organism: Macrobrachium nipponense (assembly GCF_015104395.2). Lineage (NCBI taxonomy): Eukaryota > Metazoa > Arthropoda > Malacostraca > Decapoda > Palaemonidae > Macrobrachium > Macrobrachium nipponense. Next base: position 29,815,958 of record NC_061088.1, on the reverse strand, counting down.
GCCCGACGTTTCTAGCTAAAAATGAGAATCCTTCCAACCTTGGCCCAGAAGTTTTGAGATTAAGGGTATGGGGGAAATCATTGGACGAGAACCAGAGAGAGTCCTGTGTCCTGTCAGGGCTCTAAAGATTTATTTGCGGAGTACGAAGGAATGTCGAGGTCCTTCTAACAACTTATGGTGTTCGGTCAAGAGACCAGAGTTACCTATGTCGAAGAATGCTCTGGCATTCTTCTTGAGGAACACCATTAGACAGGCGCATTCATCTTGCGAAGACAGTGATATTAAGCTGTTGAAAGTGAATGCCCACGAAGTGAGGGCTATATCTACCTCGGTAGCCTTCCAAAAGAATATGGCACTCAATGACATTCTGAGTGCCACTTTTTGGTGCAGCAACTCGGTGTTCGCTTCACACTACCTGCGGGATGTGAAGACGACATACGAGAACTGTTATGCGCTTGGACCATACGTCGCCGCAGACACTTTGTTGGGGGCAGGAAGTAGCACTCATCCTACCCTGTAGAAAATGGGTAGGTGAGTTTTTTAAAGGTTCATATTGATTTATGGTTGTAAGGTCACCCGCCTGAGCCGGACTTCCTTTCCTTTAGCCTAATTAATGTGGGAATTGAATTTGTTAGGCTGGTCAGGTGGTGGTTTTTTGCTTCGTTGCCCTCATAGTATGGTCAAAATGGTCTAGTCACATTGTGGTCACGCTCCCGTTGACAGATCATCTAGAACTCACCAGCTATATAGGTCACTACCTTGCTGGAGACTCTAGTAAAGCAATAGCAGACTTGGGTGACAGTAATCACGAAGTCAACTATGCTAACAGGTAAGGAACCAAGATGTCTATCATCTGCATGTAATGTGTTTCCAAAATCCTTTTCTGTCTCTCCCTACCTTCAAAGGTGGGATTCAGCTATATATATATCTGCTGGGTAAGTTTCATGAACAAAATGATATTGTTAAGATACAATAAACAAAAAAGTTTTTTGTTAAACTTTACTGCAGATATATATAATCAAAGTACCCACCCACCTCCCCTCAGGAGACAGTGGGAATAGAAAATCTGGATAGAAAATGGGAATGGTTCCTGACTCCCGCCTCCCAGCGGCGGGAATGGGTACTAACCACCTGGCCGACCACTGCTTGTGCCGGGAGTTTTGAAATTTCTGTCGGACTTCGGAGAAATACAGCTATATATATATATCTGCCAGGTAAGTATGAACAAACTTTATTGTATCTTAACAATATCATTTTTGTCACAAGAGGTGCTTAGGATTACAAAATGTTGAAGGTGTTTCTTTCTATATTCTCCCTGTTTCAAACTGTTATGGTGCCGAATAGCCTAGCAAGGTCTCCACTAATGTCACGGTGTGATGGTAATTGCTTCATAGCAAAGGAAGTTTAAGGAAAGGAGAACGCATTTTCGAGAAGTTCGGCAGTAAGGAGGTTTTCGCGCCCGTGTTGGAGGCGCCTTTTTCTCGCGGCTGTTTTGGAATCGTCGGGCGTGTTGTTGTCGCAAAAACGCGCCAATGTGACATGAGAAACGCCGCGATTTCTGATGCAATACCTCGTCTAGATTCATCTAAGAAATTCTAGCAATCTCGGGAACCTGTGACGCTCGCAGTAGGCTCCGCCCCCAGGATGCCGTATAAATACTACGAACGAACTTTGGAGAGCAGTGATCGTAAGAGAGAGAGATCGTAGAAGAGAGATTTCCAGTTAGTCACAGAGAGATATCCTCAGTTAGAGCCACTGGTCAGAATATCAGTGAGAGATCAGCAGCAGTGATCGTCAGAGAGAGACTAGAGACGAAGGAACCGACGAAGTATCAATCAAAAGAAGAGTTGTTCGAGAGTTGGTCGGATATTGGTCTAGTCGTCTTCAGGAGTGGACGGCCGTGTTTTCTCGACGTCGAGCAGACTTCAGAGAAGAAAAGGTCCTGCTACAGGAGTTGGGGAGTTCCTGCCTTTCAAGTAGACTAGTTTCTGCAATACGGAGTCAAAAGGACGACTGCATTTTGCCTTGAAGCCAGCGCGTCGAATTGCCAAATTGACTAGCAAGTATTTGAATTGCCTCACTGTTCCCCCAGTTCATGCAGTGTAAGATTCTATCTTTTTATGTAAATAGGAGATACCATTCTGCATTTACGTATGTTAGTAAGCTTGTAAATAAACCTTTGTTGTGTTAGTGTTTCTTTCTATATTCGTATCCCCAGTTTCAACTGTTGGTGTTGAAATATTTTTTTTTTTAATTTCATAATGAACCTGAAGCGGACCTCTCTCAGAGGCCGTAACATTGTGTCGACCCTTGGCCAGGATATTTCGACACCGTAACATTGTCTCTGAGATCTCCGACACCGTAACATTGTGGCGACCTTGCTTAGGCTATCAACACTTTAACAGTTTGAAACAGGGAGGATATAGAAAGAATCAGAATGAGTGAGATGGTGAAAGAGTTTACTGAGTCGGGTAAGCTACTAGGTCTAGAGGGGAATGATCTCTGTGAGTATGTTGAGAAGAAAGAAAGGGAAAAGTATGAGAGAGATGAAAGATTGGCTGAGAGAGAAGTAATGAAAATGCAGCAAGAGAAAGAGAGAGAAGCAATGAAAATGCAGCAAGAGAGAGAAGCAATGAAAATGCAGCAAGAGAGAGAAATGTTGGTAATGCAGCAGGAAGAGAGAGAGAAAGAGCGTATGCATGAACAGGAAGAGAGAGAGAGAAAGAACGTATGCATGAGTTGGAAATTGCTTGGTTAAGGGAAAGTATACTCGTAACAGTCGGACAGGCGAAATCGAAAACGGAGCTGAAACATTAGGTATGAGTACAGTGCTGAAATTAGTACCAAAGTTCGACGAGGAAGATGTTACGACATTTCATGTGTTTTGAGAAGTTAATGGAACGAGTAGGTTCTCCTAAAGAAATGTGGACTTTATATTTGCAGTCGGTTTTGAGTGGTAGGGCACTTACTGTGTATAGTTGCATGTCTAAGGAGGAATGTGATAATTACGATATCGTGAAAGAAACTCTTCTTAGCGCGTACAAGCTAGTACCAGAGGCGTATCGTAAGAAATTTAGAAACTTGAGAAAGGATGAAAATATTACGTATGTAGAATACGGTAAGAAGTTAGATAGGCTGTTTTTTGATTGGTTAACTTCTGCTAAGGTTGAGGATTTTGATAGTTTGAAGAACTTAGTGTTGTTAGAAAACTTCAAAGATTAAACTTTATATAGAGGATAGGCAAGAAGTATCTTTTGCAGGAGCAACTAGGCTAGCTGACGAATATAGTCTAACTCATAATTTGAGTGTTAGTAAGAAACGAAATGATCCTTCGTCTGGTAGAATACAAAGCAGTAAAGGTTTCAGTCCTAGTAATAGCAATGCGAGTAGAAGTGACTATTCCTGTTATACATGCGGAAAACCTGGTCATACGTCTAAGGTTTGTAAGAGTAGAATGGCATCTAGTGGCTCAGAATTAACTTGTTTCCGATGTAATGGGAAAGGGCATTTAGCGAGGAATTGTGCAGTAGAAAGGAAGGACAGTAAGAAACCAGTATCTCTAGTTAACCTTTCATCAAGTAGGGATGATGTGATGAGAGAAACTAGGAAAGTTTTTGGTGAATTTCTGTCAGAAGGTGTAGTTTCCTCTCTTGGAGGAGTAGATTCGAGAGAAGTAGTCTTGCTTCGAGACACAGGTGCAGCTGTCTCACTGATAAGGAGTGAGTGTGTGCCAAACAGGGCAGAAATCAATATGGAAGAGAAAGTCATGTTAGGTGGATTTCCTAACACTTGTGTTCTTTGTCCTTTGTTGAAGTTGAATTTAGAAAGTCAGGTAGTGTCAGGAGAAGTAAAACTTGCAGTTGTGGACAGTTTGCCCGTTGAAGGCGTTGACATTATTGTCGTTAACGACATTATTGTCGTTAACGACTTAGCTTTATCCAAGAATGTGAATCCTTTTGTGAGGAATGTTCCAGTGCCTGAAATGGTAGTAACTAGGTCGGGTTTAGATACAGACGTAGACTATGGTCATAATAAGTTCGTGGATTCGAACGTGAGTAAGTTCGTGGATTCGAACGTGAGTAAGTTCGTGGATTTGAACGTGAGTAAGTTCATGGATTCGAACGTGTGTGATAGAGGTAGCGAGGTTGATCTTGGCATGAGTGTGGCTGAGAGACCTAACTCTCGTTGACGAGAGTAGCAAGTAAATGTACCAGTATCTAGTACTAGTTATGGTGGTGAATTAGGCTCTAACATTTTGGATAAGGATGAGCTAGTCAAGTTGCAGAGAGAGGATGAGACACTAACCCGAATTTTTGAATGTGAGCTGGCTGATGATCTCGATGATGTGTGTAAGGAAACTTTTTGTTTAAAGGACGAAGTTTTGTGTCGTTATGTTCGACCGAAGTCAGGTAGTAAAGGGGAAGTCACAGAACAATTAGTAGTTCCTAGGAAGTTTCGTGAACTAGTTTTGAAGTTAGCACACGATGAGCAAGGACATTTGGGAGTAAATAAAACTTTCAGGTCTATTAGTAGGGCGTACTTTTGGCCCAAGATGAAAAATGACGTGACAAGGTATGCTTTAAGCTGTCCTGAATATCAAATTGCCGGGAAACTGATTCAAGTAATTCCTAGAGTTCAGTTGTGTAATATTCCTTCAGTAGGCGAATCTTTAGAGAATGTATTTATAAATATGTTCGGACCTTTGCCTAGAAGTAAGGGTAGAGATGATTGCATAACTAATCTTTAGTATTATAAAAACAATCTAAGAGATGTTTGGCAACTAGCGAAGGAGAACGGAAGCGCTTGGCACTTAGCGAAAAAAACCCGAACGGAAGTCAAGGGGGAACTGAAGGAAAGCTTGATCTGAGATCAAACAAGAGAAGTTTGTGGGTAAGAGATAAAGTTTTATTACTAGTCGCGAGAGAAAGTCCATTTTTACCTTATAAGTACGAAGGTCTTTATTCAGTGTTAGAGGAGAGGGGAAGTATACATTATAGAATTAATGTGGGTAAGAGTAGAGCAAAGGAAATTAATATAAATTTGCTTCAGAATTATAAACAACGCCCCGTGCCGTGGCCTCCGCCCGTGTTACAGTGTTACTGAGTGAGATTAGTTTTCAGAAAAACACAAGAGGTGTTTTAGTATTTATAAGTTTTAATCAGAGTTCAGAAAACGGTAATAGTAAGAGAGAAGGATAATGTTATAGCAGATAGCCTCTCTAGTTTTTTCAGAATGAGTAGCCTAATGACCGTTTTCTGTTTTGGCACGAGTAGTTGAGTGGATGAAAAAGTATTAAAGCTTTATGCAGAATTGTTTCCCCGCTGTTTATATAATTCTTGTTCCTCTTTAGAAAAAAATAAAATCAATTGATTTCATCTTTTTTCTCTTTTGGGGGGGCGTGTGATGGTAATTGCTTCATAGCAAAGGAAGTTAAAGGAAAGGAGAACGCATTTTCGAGAAGTTCGGCAGTAAGGAGGTTTTCGCGCCCGTGTTGAAGGCACCTTTTTCTCGCGGCTGTTCTGGAATCGTTGGGCGTGTTGTGGAGCGCAAAAACGCGCCAATGTGACATGAGAAACGCCGCGATTTCTGATGCAATACCTCGTCTAGATTCATCTAAGAAATTCTAGCAATCTCGGGAACCTGTGACGCTCGCCGTAGGCTCCGCCCCCAGGATGCCGTATAAATACGACGAACGAACTTTGGAGAGCAGTGATCGTAAGAGAGAGAGATCGTAGAAGAGAGATTTCCAGTTAGTCACAGAGAGATATCCTCAGTTAGAGCCACTGGTCAGAATATCAGTGAGAGATCAGCAGCAGTGATCGTCAGAGAGAGACTAGAGACGAAGGAACCGACGAAGTATCAATCAAAAGAAGAGTTGTTCGAGAGTTGGTCGGATATTGGTCTAGTCGTCTTCAGGAGTGGACGGCCGTGTTTTCTCGACATCAAGCAGACTTCAGAGAAGAAAAGGTCCTGCTACAGGAGTTGGGGAGTTCCTGCCTTTCAAGTAGACTAGTTTCTGCAATACGGAGTCAAGAGGACGACTGCATTTTGCCGCTCTACATTTATGAAGCCAGCGCGTCGAATTGCCAAATTGACTAGCAAGTATTTGAATTGCCTCACTGTTCCCCCAGTTCATGCAGTGTAAGATTCTATCTTTTTATGTAAATAGGAGATACCATTCTGCATTTACGTATGTTAGTAAGCTTGTAAATAAACCTTTGTTGTGTTAGTGTTTCTTTCTATATTCGTATCCCCAGTTTCAACTGTTGGTGTTGAAATATTTTTTTTTTTATAATTTCATAATGAACCTGAAGCGGACCTCTCTCAGAGGCCGTAACATTGTGTCAACCCTTGGCCAGGATATTTCGACACCGTAACATTGTCTCTGAGATCTCCGACACCGTAACACACGGACAACGAGAGGTCCGCTACAAGTTCGATATATAATAAACAAAAAGAATTCAACACCAACAGTTGAAACTGGGGATACAAATATAGAAAGAAACACTAACAGAACAAAGGTTTATTTACAAGCTTTCTAACAAAGATAAATGCAGAATGGTTTCTCCTGTTTACATAACAAAAGTAAAATCTTACACTGCATGAACTGGAGAAACAGTGAGGTAATGAAAATACTTCCTGGCAAGTTTTTCAGCTGTCGGAAATCAATGCTCGAAGCGATGGCTTCGCAAAAGGAGAACTGTAACCTCAGACATCTTCTTGACTCCGTATTGCAGAAAACGTCTATTCTTGATACTCGAAGGACAGGAACTCCTCGAAACCTCTTGTAGAACGTTTCTTCTCTGAAGGCTTGCTCAACATTGAAATATCGCGGTCGTCCACTCCCTGACGACGACTTGACCAGATTCTGATCAAACTCTCGTATGCCTTTTTCTCTTATTCTTCGTCTGTTTCTTCTCCTCATGTCTCTCTCTGATGATCTCTGTTGCTCTGCTGGTCTCTCACTGATGATCTGATCTCTGCTGGTCTCTCACTGATGATCTCATGATCTCTGCTACTTCGTCAGTCATATATATACGGTAACCTGGGGGCGGGGCTTACCAGCGAACGTCACAGGCTCCCGAGATGACAAAAAACCTCTTAGAAGGTTCTCGACGAAATATTGCATCATAATATGCTGCCTTCCTCACGACGTGCCGGCGCCTGTTGAGTTCCATACCTCACCTGACAATTCTAGAACAATCAAGAGAACAGGCGCCTTCACACGTGCGCGAATGCCTCTTTGTGCAGACCTACTTGAAGAAAATCCATTTTCCTTTCTTTTAATATGTTTTACTTCACTATAGAGCGATTACCATGACATGTTCCCCCAAAAGAAAAAATTAAATGAACTGATTTTATTTTTTTCTAAAGAGAAACAAGAATTAAACAGCAGGGGAACAATTCTGCATAAAGCTTTAATCCAGTTAAACACTTGCACTTCTCCATTCACTCACCCACCCGTGCCAAAACAGAAATCTGTCATTAGGCTACTCGTTCTGAAAAATCTTTGGAGAGGCTATCATCTACAACACTGTTCTTTTCTCTTAATTTTTCGTTTTCTGAGCTCTGATTAAAACCTTGAAATACCGTTACATAAAGTTTTATATATGAAAATGTGTGCAATTTCATGTAGAATACAACCAAAAACAACCCATGGTTGTAGCTTTTATCAGTTTTGAAATATTTTCATATAAATCACGATAAGTGCCAAAATTTCACCTTCGGTCAACTTTGACTCGACTGAAATGGTCGAAAAATGCAATTGCAAGCTAAAACTCTTACATTCTAGTAATATTCAATCATTTACCTTCATTTTGCATCAAATTGGAAAATCTAGCACAATATTTCGATTTATGGTGAATTTTTGAAAAACACTTTTTCCTTACGTCCGCGCAGTAACTGCCGAAAATCTCAGAAATTCTTTCGTCAGTTTGTCGTAATGTTTGCACCGTTTTATGTTAGCCGTTACTTAAAGTTTTATATATGAAAATGTGTGCAATTTCATGTAGAATACACTCATGGTTGTAGCTTTTATCAGTTTTGAAATATTTTCATATAAATCACGATAAATAGAAAAAATTTGACCTTCGGTCAACTTTAACGCGATTAACGCAACCGAAATGGTAGTAAACTACAATTGTAAGCTAAAAGACTTACAGTCTAGTAATATTCAATCAATTTCCTTCATTTTGCAACAAATGGGAAGTCTCTAGCACAATATTTTGATTTATGGTGAATTTTTGAAAAAACTTTATGTCCGCACATTACGAATTCATGCATCATTTTGTGATAATATTTTCTTTATGTTGCTTTGATCTTTTTACAATTTTTATATATACCAAAATAATCGCAATTTAGTGTACAATACAACAACAAAAAATTAACGCATTAGGTTTAACCATTTTGCTCACAGCGATTTGTATACAATTATATATAAAAAAAATTTTTGTGGTCATATATTCCAATATTTATATATGATATGATATTGTTTTTCATTTCTGATGGTTGCATAATAAACTTCAGGCAATGACAAAAATGGGAGCCAAAAATGAACTCTTAATCTTGAAAACTAAGCGTGCTGTGATTTAAAAAAAAAAAAAAAAAAAAAAAAAATTCCACTTCAGTGCTAACTCCTGAACCCCGCTGGCATACGGAAGGCACTTTGGGAAATAGCGGCTCGGCATTTAAGGGTTAATGTATGTGCTTTTAATTTCTCGTGTTGTCTTGTCAATTGTTAGTGTATTTTTATGTGTGTGAAGTTTCGGTTTCCATTTTAACTAGTTTGTAAATAATTTTTAGACAATTTTTAAATCAATTTAATTTATATTGGTCATTATTTATTATACAGACCCTGAAAATGCATTCTGCTGATTGCGAAATGCGTTGGAATAAATTGTAATCCTTCGCCATGTTTGTTCCTGCTCCTGCTCTCTCTGCATTATATATATATATATATATTATATATATATATATATATATATATATATATATATATATATATATATATATATATATATAGATATATATATATATATATATATATACATATATATTATATCATATATATATATACATATATACTATATATATATATATATATATATATATATATATGTAAGTTCAATTTCATGTAAACTTTCGAAATATATCACTAAGATCTTGTCCCTGTTATTTGGAACCATCTCCGATTCTCATATATATAATTCTCTAGATTTAGTTGATGAATTAAACAAAATTACTCTTTGCCCCACTGATAGATTCGTTAGTTTTGTTGTATGTTCTCTTTTTACTAAAGTCCCTATAGACTCTATTTTAGAATATCTTAGTAATGAACTAACTCAGCATGAATTACCTCTACCTATAAGTCACATTATTTCACTCACTAGGTTGTGCAATTGTGTTTGTAAGTTTATATTCAATGGTGAATTTTATCAACAAATATTTGGCATGGCAATGGGCAACCCTTTATCGCCTCTCCTCTCAAACCTGTACATTGAATTCTTTGAAAAACGCTACTCACCTAATATCATTTATATTCTTGTAAAGTGGTATACGTAGATATGTTGATGATATTTTAGCTGTTCTGCCTGTCGGTATTGATGTAAATGATTTACTCTCTAAATTAAATAACCAGGTACCATCGATTAAGTTTACTCTAGAATTAGAAAAAGACAATTGCCTCCCTTTTCTTAGACGTTTTGATACATAGAGAACCATTTCAATGTAAATTTAGTATTTATAGGAAACCGACAACACTTAACTTATGTTCATTTCTATTCAGGCCACCATCTTAACATAAAAATATCAATTTTTTTTTTTTTCTATGTTTTTATGAGCATTGCTCATTGTCAGTCCCCAATATTTTGAACAAGAAATTGAATACATAAGAAAAATAGGGAAAGATTTATGTTATCCTTCACATATATTAGATATTTGTTATAATAAAGCCAATTAGATATTTGTTATAATAAAGCCCACAAAATGTTTTAAAGTGTAAGTAACATGGAGAAAGAAAATTAAGAACATTCTCAGTTTGCCTTATTTTAACGGATTTGAAACCATTAAATCATTACTAAAGGCCTTTAAGGTCAACCTTGTTTTTTCCTATAATAACACACTAAAAGGAACGTTAATAAAAAATGGCCCCAGAGAAAGCAACAATGTAATATATAAAATTCCATGTATGGATTGTCCCTCATTTTATCTTTGACAGTTGAGCAAGGGCTTAGAAGTAAGGTTAAGCCAGCATTAATATTCTGTAAAAACTGGGCAAACATCTAATGCAATATTCATTCATTTAAGTAAAAACAACCACCGAATAAATTGGATTGGTAGTTCAGTAATTGCAAAGTCAAAAGATGTCTTATCATGAAATCTTTTAGAATCTGCTTTAATACAACTAACTTACTTCTCATTGTAATTTCAATATTAGTCGTGGCCTGTTTCATTTAGACCCTTGTATTTGTAACATGTTTAAGAATAACCTCAAAGATATAATTACAGACTTAAATAAAAATTAGTTGCCTTAGAGATATCTTCGTTGTATATGTATGTTTAATATGTATTGTGAATATGTTTTTGTTTACCAATGTTCTGAATAGCTGTCACCTATAATAATCCTTTAATTGTCTTGCCCTTGTGTCTAAGCAGATTGTCTTAAACTTTTAATTGTACCCATGTTTTTCCTTGTTTGGGAAGGTTACTCATCTTCCAGGTATGTCGGATTCTAGGTACCAATCTCTTTATAATCCCTATTTGTCAGTTATACGACCTTTCGTGTACCGTCATATCCTCATGTATGTCATTTCATCTGCTAAGTAAAGGACGTTTGAACATCGAAAGATCTCGCGGATACTCCATTGTTTATTTTCCCTCGTGGCATATACCTTTATTTATAGATTTATCATGTTCCTAACTTTTGTGATTCAGTTATACATATATGTATGTATGTATGTGTATATATATATATATATATATATATATATATATATATATATATATGTATATATATATATATAGTATATATTATATATATATATATATATGTGTGTGTGGGGGGGGGGGGGGTGGGGGGGGCGGGGAGGGGGGGGGGGGGGGAATATGACTGCTTCACATATTACCATCTCAAATATACAAAATAAAGCATTAGGTAAACAGTATAGTACTACATATCAACATGATAAAGAAGGAATATGTTCCTATTCACAAATCTGCAAACTCGTACATGATTATTTTGTCACGGTTAGATATCCCTGTCCTCTATAGATTTAGCTATTGTGATAAACTGGTAACACCAGAACAGACGCTTTATCTTCCCTCCACAGATTTATGTGACAGGCCTTATCTTGCAAAAGTGTTGCAACTTGCAATTTTGCAACCAGCAAGATGCTGTTGATGGAAAAAATACAATTCACAGAAAATATAAAGTATTTTATATCAATATCAAACAGTGACATAATCTAGAAACATCTCATTATTATCATACAGATAATGACAGAGATTGTCTGTATGTACAGTATATATAAATATAAAAAGAGCAACAAATCCACAACCATCCTGCAGTCAAATTTTTCCTTATTTTCGTACTTAATTTTATTCCGGTGCAAAAATATCCCGGGATTATTAACCCTTGTAAATCGTCCGGGATCCCAAGATCTAGGGAAACAAACCCTAGTGCCAATACTCATATAGCCCATAAATTCACTAATGGCAACTTTTCACTGGCTAAAGTCAAGACTACTTGGTGGCTCATGCAAGCTTGGTATGATTTTGACTTGGAGGGGGAATGTACTGCTTCTCTGTCTCTTGTGACATCTTTTCATAAATTTGCTCATATAAATACCAAAGAGCTGCTGTTGGTATTAGTTCTTGTCTTTTACAATAGTATGTTGGTTATAAATGTAATTTTGCAAAGAAAAGTGCAAAGAAAAATCAGAAAAAAACATGAACAAACAAAAAAAGTTACTGAATCTTCATTCTCGGTAAATTTACATAAATATTTTTCAACAAATATGCTTGGAATTTGTTAATGATGTTATTTCTTATCTGTTTTAATATTGAGTGCGGTGTAATTGTAATTTTACAAAATAAAATTATTGATTAGAAAAAAAAAAAACATAGACAAGTTGGTAGATTACAGTGGTCCCCCGTATTTGCAGGGGATGCGTACCAGACACACACACACACAACACACACACACACACACACACACACACACACCACACACCCCCCGTGAATAGTTAGAATCCACTAATGTTTGGAACCCCTATGAAAACACTAAAAACAGCCTATTGAATCACACACCTTGGGGGATGCTGGAAGTTCACGGATCAAGGTGTTGTTTTGTTTACAATCGTTACGCAGGCGCGCAAGCGGGAATTTCTTTCTTATCGCGCTAAAAAGTATCAGTGACACATATCAGAAATTATTTCGTCACTTTGACATAATTTTTGCACCATTTTAAATTAGCCGTTACATGGAGTATTATATATGAAAATGTGCGCAATTATATGTAGAATATAACCAAAAAATACTCATGATTGTAGCATTTATTAGTTTTGAAATATTTTCATATAAATAACGACAAGTGCCAAAATTTCAACCTTCGGTCAACTTTGACTCTACCGAAATGGTTGAAAAACGCAATTGTAAGCTAAAACTCTTATATTTTAGTAATATTCAATCATTTACCTTCATTTTTCAACAGATTGGAAGTCTCTAGAAGTCTCTAGCACAATATTTCAATTTATGGTGAATTTATGAAAAAAACTTTTTCCTTACATCGGCGCGGTAACTTCCGAAAAAATCATACGTGCGATTGTCGTAAGGTTTGCACCATTTTAAATTAGCCGTTACATATGGAAATGTGCGCAATTTCATGCACAATACAACGAAAAACAACCCATGGTTGTAACTTTTATCAGTTTTGAAATATTTTCATATAAATAACGATAAGTGCCAAAATTTCAACCTTCGGTCAACTTTGACTCTACCGAAATGGTCGAAAAACACAATTGTAAGCTAAAACTCTTAAATTCTAGTAATATTCAATCATTTACCTTCATTTTGCAACAAATTGGAAGTCTCTAGCACAATATTTCGATTTATGGTGAATTTATGAAAAAAAAAACATTTTCCTTACGTCCGCGCGGTAACTCTTCCGAAAAAATCATACATGTTATTGTCGTAATGTTTGCACCATTTTAAATTAGCCGTTACATAAAGGTTTATGCATGAAAATGTGCGTAATTTCATGTAGAATACAAAAAAAATAATTGAAGGTTGTAGCTTTTCTAATTTTTGAAATATTTGCATATAAATCAGTGATAAATAGAAAAAAAACCACGTTTGGTCAACTTTGACTCTACCGAAATGGTCGAAAAATGCAATTGTAAGCTAAAACTCTTACAGTCTAGTAATATTCAGTCATTTATCTTCATTTTGCAACAAATTCGAAGTCTCTAGCACAATATTTAGATTTATTGTGAATTAAAAAAAAAAAATCCTTCCCTCCGTGCACGGATTCTCCGCCGCAAAGCTCCGAAATGCGTACGTCACATTCTCGGAATATTTGCTCCATTTAATGTTAGGCATTTCATAGAGTTTTATATATGAAAATGTGTGCAATTTCATGTAGAATAGAATAAAAAATAATTGAAGGTTGTAGCTTTTCTCATTTTTGAAATATTTGCATATAAAAAAATATATAACAAAATTCAACATTCTGTCAACTTTTAACTCGTCCGAAATGGTTGAAAACTGCAATTGTAAGCTAAAACTCTTACAGTATAGTAATATTCAATCATTTATCTTCATTTTGAAACAAATTGTAAGTCTCTAGAACAATATTTAGATTTATGGTGAATTTTTGAAAAAAAACATTTTTTTACATCCGAGCATTACGAATTCATGCATCATTTTGTGATAATATTTTCTCTGTTTTGCTTTGATCGTTTTACAATGTGTTATATACCAAAATGATTGCAATTTAGTGTATAATACAACAAAAAAGAAATTAACTCTTTAGCTTTAACCGTTTATCTCACAGCGCGATTTGAATACAATTATATATGAAATTTTGTTTTCGCGCTCTCATATATCGCATTATTTATATATGATAATCATATTTTTTTTTCATTTCTGATGGTTGCATAATACTTCAGGCAATGACAAAAAAGGAGCCAAAAATGATCTCTTAATCTTGAAAACTAAGTGCGCTGTGATTTTTTGAAAAAAAATATTTTTTCCGCTTCGGCGCTCACTCCGAGACCCCCTCGGCATATGGGAGATGATTTTTATTTTACCCCTTCGGCGTTTAAGGGTTAATTAAAACTCAAGAAAAACCACTAAAAATTTTCATACTTGGTTTTTTTAATAGTTTTATCACAAAAAGTGCATTTTATGATGAAATTGATCAAAAAACCATGAATTTGTGGATATTTCTCATAGAAAAATGCCGCGAATGCGCGAATTTTCTGCGAATAATACGGGGAAACATTCCCGAGTGAAATTCGCGAATGTGTGAGTCCACAAATCCGGAGAATGCGAATACAGGGGGCCCGCTGTATACAATTGTGTTGTAAAAGAGGCCCCACAAGGGGTTGTAAATAGTAATTTCCAGTGTTTCGTGGAAGGTAGGAAAAATGTTTTAGAATATTTTTTCTTTCGCTATGTGCATTTATATATCTTCCTCTTTCCATTGATGTGTTTTATTTTTTTCTCTCTGTAAATTGGCCGACCTCAAAGTTTACCCAGTCTGAGGAGCTGGATATTGATTTTTTTTACCCACCCATTAATGTTTAATGTAAATACATAATAATTAAATTAATTAATAAACGAATAAAATTTAAAAAACAAAAAAAGAAAAAAAATATTTTTGCTGCAATATTGATATTTGATCACCCAATTACGTATGTGTTCATGTCTTGCCCTAGGCATCTACGGAAGTGGCTGAATTCTATAATTTTTATGATTTATTCTTCATTTTTCATCTTTTACTATGAGGTTTAATACAAATGTTTCTACATTGGTTTGTTATTCATACTCTTTATAAAAATAACAAAATACAGTATATTTATAGGTTCATACATAGGTATCACTGGTTAAACTGGACAAGTGGCTAAGACTGACTCCCTGTTCCCCCTATTAGTCCATATCTACGAGGGTTGACTGTATTTGACAAATTCATCTTCCCCCTTGCTTCAAAACTTTTGGGAGAAGATTAGGAATGATATTTTTTTGTTTAAAATTTTACATAATTTACTATATAAATGCATAAGTGTGTAATTACAGTACATGTATTATTACTCTTATATTAGTATTATTTATTAATTTTTGAAAATTAGCACTTAATATTAGGTAACTCATTTATTTATATGAAACAAACGTATAAAAATTCTCTTATCTCAGTAAGAGAGAGAATTATTTTTATATCATTTATTATTATTTAATTTACACAAAAAGTAAGAATTAAATGTAAACAGTTTTGCTGAGTTTCTCAAGGATTTGCAAATGGTGCGTGTCTGAGAAAAAATTATGTACCATGACAATTATAGTTAGGTTCCAATAAAAAATTTGCGTGGCTGTGAATTTGCACAACTTGAATCACGTGATATCGAGGTATGACTGTATTAGTTTATTTTATTGTACATTTATGGTATTTTTAATTTTTTTCATTTAGGACATTCCTGTTGGTCTAATGGATGACATCTATGAATTTATCACTAAATTTGGTGAGAGGCTGGATGAAGTTGAAGATGTCCTTACAAATAATCGCATTTGGAAACAACGTGTCATTGGTATTGGAACTGTAACAGCAGAGGAAGCTCTTAATTATGGATTCAGGTAAGATATTTTAGGATATTGCTGTCCTTACCTCTCAGATGCTTGTATTAGAAACATTTGAAGATTATAAGGGCACATTGATTTGTAAGGGCACCATGAGTCCAAGCTGTTCATTGAAATTTAGTATCGGATGATGTGCAGTTAGTTGATTTAATACTATGCTGTGGTTGTGCCAGTGAACTATATGTATTTTATGTCTGGCAGTGATGTTGCTATGGGGGGGCCTGGACCACCGGTCAGAATTCCCTTTGTAGCTAAACTTTACCTCTTTGGTTGTCAAAAAGCTGACATTCTTACCCTAGTGATCGTGTCCTACAATGGTCGAAAGCACCTTTTAACCACAATGTTTAAGTTATTGAAAATTGAGCTCTATAATTTCAAATACATGCTAAATTTTCTTTCACCTATCCCCCCACTGGTGTTTGGTATGTTGGTTATAGAGGGATGAACATATTTGTTCCCTTCAGTTGGGCAGTATGGCTCACACTGCAGGTGGATTAGGTTGGATTGGAACTTTGTTCCTGTATTGGAGGTACTGCCTGCAGCGTCTATAATCCCCAACTATTTTGCAGTCTTCTTGTTACATTTGTCAGTTTTTATTTTTTATCTGTTGTTTGTAACCTTTTTGTACTCCAATTTTACATTTTTAAGAAACATCACAGATTTTATGAGTAATTTGTATTTTTCCATGCAGGAATAGAGACCATTGTTTTTTTTATATAGTATTCTTCAGCATGAGCTGAAAACAGTAATTGAACTTGGTAACAAAGTAGAGTAACTGGTGGTTAGGGGGGTTAATAGCTGGATTATACTCATTCACCTACCATCATTAAGCCCCTTTCTTCAGTTGCCATGAAGGACATCTTATTGTGCTTTTAATGACTGCTAAGTTAAACTCATGTTTTAGTTGTGGGTGTATTGCTTACACAGAAAAGTGTCATTGATTGAGGTGTCAAGTACTTAAGTAATGTAGTGAACCATCATGCCTTCTGTTGAAGTGGCTCTCTGCCATTTAATACATAATGCAGCTATAGCAGTAATTTTGTATATGAGACTTACCCAGTAATTATATAGCTATAGTTTTCCACGTACGGCAGCCTAAATTTAAATTTCGCTGGTAGCGCTTTGATTGCTCAGTGTAGGTATACAGTGCCGTCTCCCAATGGCAATACTACTAGGAACGACTTGGTTAATCGCTTGTTTCTGTTTTCTGCCATGCTTGACTAAACTTCAAGTGCTTACAGCAGCTTGTTCTTATTTTCCAGTTATATCACTGGATTTCAGTAGTGTTATACAACCACTGAAATGCATTCATAGCCTTCGAACAGGATGGGTCTTGTCTTTTGTTATTTAATTCAGATTATCATCAAACCAGATAATTGCCTTAAAGATAGTTTTGTTCCTACACGATATAAAAACCCTCGGTCCTTTACATTAGGGATTAGTTTCAGCGTAGGCTGGAATACGGCCATGAAATTCTTGAACAAGGTGGTTAGGCAGCTACTACCGTCTGGTAGGTGGGTAGGCCCACCTGTTCGGGTGTAATCATTACACTTTGCTTTCAGCCTTCTTCCAATGAAGACGCATGTTTATGAGCTCTTGCTGACTGACTACACATTGATCACAATTTTCCTGATGGGATTTTTCTTTTATTATTTTGAATGAATATGTATACAGTAGTACCTCAGGATACGAAATTAATCCATTCCGAAGCGGCCTTTGTAACCTGATTTTTTCGTATCTTGAACTACGTTTTACATGTAAATTGCCTAATTCGTTCCAAGCCCTACAAAAGCACCACAGTAAATTTTATAGTAAAGCTAAATTGACCAATAAACAATGAAATACAGTGGTACCTCGAGATACGAAAGGCTCAACTTACAAAAAACTCAAGATACGAAAGGTTTCTGAAAGTCCGAGATTCGCCCGATAACAATTTTGAAACTTGTGCCGCGCTCCGCCATCTTAGTTCTAGTAGACTCGCCACCATCCTCCTGCTCTCCCATTGGTTCCTGATGCTAGCCAAGCCATGAGATTCTCTCCTATTAGACTGCATCTTACGTGGTGGCGTACATTCGCTTGGCCACTTTGCACCCGAAGCTTTATCCTATGCATGCGGCATTCGTTCGGTCCAACGATTTCGTTTAGTATCGTAAATTCGTTAGTAATTTCGTTGTGCTACTTTATCGTGTTGTGAGAACCTAATTAGTATACGTACAGTACATATTAGTCATGGGTCCCAAGAAAGTTGCTGAAGTTCACAGAAAGAAGAGAATGCTTTCTATGGAGACAAAAATGGAGATAATAAAAAAGTATGAAGCTGGCTTGCGGTTGAGTGTGATCGCTAAGGAATACGGCCGAAATCCTTCGACGATAGGCACCATCCTTAAGCAGAAGGAAGCCATCAAAGCAGCTACACCTTCCAAGGGCGTGACTATTTTGTCCAACAAGAGGAGCCATGTGCATAATGAAATGGAAAGGCTGCTTCTTGTATGCATCGAGGACAAAGAAATCGATGGCTATACGATAACCGAGACGGCAGTCTGCCAGAAGGCCAGCGCTATTTTCGGCGATTTGATTGCCCAAGCCGAAGACGACGGCGGAGAGGGGACATCAACGGCAACCCCAGAGTTCAAGGCTTCTCATGGGTGGTTCGAAAAATTCCGTAAACGGACTGGCATCCATTCGGTGGTGAAGAAATTGAAATTACGTAAAGTATAAAAAAGTAAAAAGAAATGTAAAAATAAAAAAAAAAAGACAAAATAAATTTTATTTTAAGTTTTTTGTAAAGTTAAGTGTTACAGTTTTGTTAATGTGTTTTGTAAAGTTTAGTTTGTTTTTCTGACATTTTTCATGTTTCGTAAAGTTAAGTGTACGTATCTGCCGTTTGTCCTCCTCCTCTGCCGCCACTTTCGGAGATAGCCTCACTCGAAAGGTAAGTTTCCACATTTTATGTTACAGTAATAATATTTCTTGTACACTAATATACACTTTATTTACAGGTTTTGCATTTTTATTATTAAGTTACGTATTGAATGGTCCAAATTGTTGTAGTATTTCATTGTTTATAGGTCAATTTAGCTTTACAGTGGGGCATCGCTTATTCACGGATCAGTATTCACGGATCCAGTTAATCACGGGTTTTTTCTTGGACCGCTTCTCATGCTACATCGCTGGTATGAATCGCTGCATCACGGGTTTGTCGTGTTGCATATGCGATGTTTTTCGGTAGGCTAACCCTCGGCCGTGGTCCGATAACTACCAACATACATTTAAAGACTCATATTATGATATTAACTGACAATAAAGGTTATAAAACCATTCTCACCTAATGTATTATTGTCATATCTTCAAAATAAATAGCCTATTCAAGGTTTATGTACGACGTTCATTGGTAGGCTAAGCGTAGTTGCAGTGCGATAACCACCAATGTACACGAACAGATTCACATTATGATATTAACTGACAATAAAGGTAATAAAACCATTCTTACCTTTTATATTATAGTCATATCTTCATAATAAATAGCCTATTCAAAGAATAATTCCACATCACTGCACTCAACTTATCGTCGGAGTGGCCAGCCACAAAATGTAAGCATATAACTTTACGAAAATGGTTTATGTATACGGTTGCGTTCAAAGCGACATTTTTTGTTTGATAAACTTTTAGAAATTTTAATAGTAGTAGTAGTGTAATTACGGTAGTAATAACATTAAGGCTAAAATTAATTCGAACTTCATTATTATTTTGGCAGTATTCGTATATAACTTCTCTGAACAATGAAGTCATACAAACGCTATTTGTCATAGATTATCGTAAGTATTGCTGTTTGTTATTGGCGATGAAGCGTTAAACGAAAATATGGGTAAAAGCATCTTTACCTCAATATATATTTCGTCATATCTTCATAATAAAAAGGCTATTCGTGGAGTAATTCCATATCAGTGAAATCAACTTTTATCTATGCGAGCCCAGCCAGCTGACAAAATGTACGTACGTATATGAAAATCAAATTATGGTAGCGTTCACAGCAAGATTATCTTTCGAAATTTTTATAGTACTATTCATGATACGTAGTAATAATGTTTGGAATATACGTAACATTCATTTTCATTACAAAATATCATCGTTATTTTGGTAGTGAATAATAGTTTAGAATTATCATACATACGCTGCATTGTTATGTGTTTGTGGCAGTGATAAAACAACCAAAATAACGTTTTTCTTTAAGTTAACGCGTTTACTTTAATAAATTTTCACTAACCTTTGTATCCTAAAAAAAATAATAATAGTTCAAGTAACAAATGTTCTTTTTACCGAGTAAAAGAAAAAGTAAAAAATCCTTCGGTATTGTGCCTTAATCAACTGATTTGGAAATTATAGATGGTTAGTCTAGAACAGTTAAACATGTTGTATAACCAAAATAATGCAAATGGCGCGGGGGAACAAATCTTAACCAATTCCTCAGAGAGATTAGAGAGATGAACCAAGGCCATCTAGGATGAACTCTCTCTCTCTCCTCTCAACTATACTCTAAGTGTTAACTTGAGTCTCTGAAACCAATAGGTATTACCACACGCGCAACTGTATGTGTGTATGGGCATACTGTTAAAAAATGTACTGTACCTACAGGTAATACCTACATCTTGGAAGATAAAACAAACAAAAATTTTGTTGTTGTTAGTCGCCGGGGATATAAAGGGTGTGACCAGCAGACAGAAAGATTAACATTTTTCCAGAGATTAAAGAGCTGAATTTTTAATTTTTTTTTTGAAGGTATGTCACCGCATTAGTAAATAGGTATCATCTTCTAAAGAAATTTTTTTTCTCTTCTTTTTGCGGAAGAATCTTCAAGCCATTTTGCATTCAAAGTAATGAGAAGGAATCATTCTATTCTTCATGAAATCAGTAAAATCCTTACACTAATAAAAACTAAAACTACGTACTGTATGCAAAACACACACATCATCGTTAGCTTCGTGTGTGTAAACGTTCATTCTAAGAAATTACAGAGTAGTATAACTAACACCTGATTGGTTGGTTGGTAGCCATGGAGATCTGTTATCCAATGACTGCCCTCTGTTTCTGTTCTATTTATAGACATATGCCATGGATGGCACTAGGTTTGAACGTTACCATGTTTGTGATTTTTTGACTGCTGACGGCAAAAATTACTCAATAATTTTCTTTATATAATTATTCCTTTGTGAAAACAATAATATAATATGATCATTTTAACTTTAACGTATAGTGGTATGAAAAATACCAGTGTGTCGTAGCGATGCATCATCAATATAGTGGTATGAAAATACCAAATGGTGTTGTAGCGATATGTAATCACAAAGTACAAATCCTTTTCCCGGACCATCCTCATAATTTTACGACTCTTCAACTTCAAGATCGATATGGTGAAATATATTATATAGTCATACTTATTGTTAAAATTCACAAGTTGAACTGCAAAACATTATATTTTGATTGTTATGTACATATATTTTTTGTGTTTTACGGAATGTTTGTTTTGAAAATAATACCTATTAGTGAACATATGGTATTAATTGTCCACATTATTTTTATTATAGGTGATCTTAATTATCTCACATTCATTTAACAGTATTATATTAATATTTATTTAAATAAACTGTAATTAATAAATAACAATAATGAAAAACATAAAGGGAAAAAATGTTTTTGCTGCAGTAGTGGTGTTTGTTTGATTATGCATCTGACCTCACATTTCCGAAATCTGAAAAATTCCAAAAACTGAAACATCGGAATGTGTGTGTACTGCACATTTTTTAAACGCACACAAATGTCTACACATTTACTGAGAGAGAGAGAGCGAGAGAGAGTTATTTTTACAATTATTTTATTATCTTGGGATTCTTTTTTAATCTTGAGATTTTCTATTCAATTCTCGAGATTAATAAGAAAATTACCATAACTTGACTAGCAGCAGCACACATCTGAATGACTCGGCCATTAGCAGGCTAAACCACCAACCTTATGAACTGACGCTCTCGGAAAAGGAACTCGAATGATACATGAGATACATGACAAAACCACTGTTTATTGGTGAAAATTTGGGGGTCGCATGATATGGGAGATTGCAAGTTACTCGAGTATATATGGTATGTGATTTTTTTTTAGCCTTTTATGGAGCAAAATCTAGCAAGAAATTGCCATTCCCAGTTGGCAACACTGGCCTAGCCACGTTTGTCCAAGTTTTGTTTGTTGTTGTTATGAAGTGTGGTGTGCGACGCGTTCTTTAAATTGTACCCATATAACCAAGTTAATTATGTGGCATCCAAAAGCCCTGATTCTTTCGCTGCATACTGCTGGTAGTATTATCGTAATTATATTTACCGACGATTGCACTGCAAAATCGTCGCCATCTTTTATCAACATAGATTGTTGGTGAGTACCCATATGATTTACATAATTTTGATAGTTCTCTTACCACTCATCCTCTCTTTCCTTGTAAAAAAAAAAAAAAAAAAGAGGCCCACCATGCGTATGTAGGCTTCTAGCTGTAATCCTTAGGCTAGTAGGCTACATATGTACAGTAGTACATATACTACATTTATTTTTTAAGGCTAATTTTGTAAAATAACTAAAACTTATGTGAATGAACGAATTCCAGTGTTTACGATAACGCTGCAGCAAAAAATGGTCAAGGAATGCCTTTACATAGAGGCGTGATGCTGACCAATAGGAGAGCAGGATCTTATGGTAGTGACTAGCATCAGGAACCAATGGGAGAGCGGGAGGATGGTGACTAGTCTACTCAGTTGGCAGCTCGCGAGTTTTAAAATTGTTCTGGTGGTCCGGGCGAATCTCGGATTTTACCCTTTCGCAACCAAAATTATTTTCGTATACAGAGGTAGAAAAATCTTCGTCTTTGCTTTTGTAACTTGGATTTTTCGTAAGTAGGAACTTTCGTATGTTGAGGTTCCACTGTATTATCTTTGATGTTCATAATTAATTGGTTTGGGTGTGATCAAATGGGGCATTTAGCGAGTGAGTATAAGAAAGATAGGGGTATTAAATGTTAAGGTGTGGACAGGTAGGTCACATAGCTAGTGGATGTCAGGGTACCCGTGTGAATGTGGTTTGTGGCAACTGTGGGAAGAACAGGCATTATGCTAGGATGTGTAAAGAACAGCGTGCGAAATGTGTTGAATGTGGAATGGAAGGTCATATGGCGAGTGTGTGTAAAAAAGTTGAGTATATCTTAGTTTTACCAGACCACTGAGCTGATTAACAGCTCTCCTAGGGCTGGCCTGAAGGATTAGATATTTTTATGTGGCGAGGAACCAATTGGTCACCTAGCAACCTTCAGTTTTTTGTGGGATCTGAACCACATTATGTCAAGAAATTCTATCACCAGAAATAAATTCCTCTGATTCTGTTTTGGCCGAGCCGAGAATCGAATTTCGGACCACCGGATTAGTAGGCGAAAGAGGATAAGTCAGGCAGGGAATTCGGGAAACTAGGTTTTAAGGGGATTCTGTTGGGTGGGTCCTCTAGTATGCAACAGTATGTTCGGAAGAATGCGATGAGTGAGTAGTTGAGGGTGAATAAGTGTGAGCCGAGTGTTAGTGAGCGGGTTGTCTGTAGAAGAAAATGGAATAAGGTAAGGAAAGGGATTGAAAGTGAGAAACGTGAACTGCATGATAGAGGGGTTAGTGTTAGAGTAAAAATGGTGGATGAGGCGTGTAATACGGATGACTTTGACGGAGTGAATGATATGTATAGCGTGTGTGGGTTTAAATTGTCAGGGTTTAGTGAGATTTCAGCAGGAAGGGAATCAAATTGTGTGGACGTGGTTGGCAGTATGAACAAGTCTCTCCAGGAGTTTGGCAGGAGTAAATGAGGTAAGTGATTTGGTGGCAGAGTTACGAGAAATATTATGACGAGAACTGGAAGATATAGATGAAGTAGTGAGCGGAATTTGGGAGGATAGTAGTGAGGGAGATGGTAATGGGAGTCTGACTGGAAATGGTCTGGGAGAAGTGGATGGCTGTGTAACTGAGTGTGTATTAGAGCCCTCAAACAAGATCCAGGGGCCTGCGTCTGAGCATCCATGGGTGTTGCGGAAGGCTATTTAGTGTGGGTGTTGCGAGTGAAAGGAGGTGTCGGCAAATGTAAGGGGGAGGTAATATGGAGGAGTTATGGGAGTTCCATTTGACAGTGTCCTTGAGGAGAGAGAGAGAGAGAGAGAGAAGTGGCTTTGGATTGGTTGTGGTTGTTGGGAATATCTGAGGGTTAGATGTTTCGTGTGGTTGATGTGTGAGAGGGAGCGAGCTGTCGAGAGAGAGAGAGAGAGAGAGAGAGAGAGAGAGAGAGAGAGAGAGAGAGAGAGAGAGAGAGAGAGAGAGAGAGTGGTGGGTAGGTGGTTAGCGAGTGAATTGCTCATTTGACAACGGGGCATATTTGGTTGTCGGTTGGCGCGCGGTGGCGAGCCAGCGGCCGGCAGGAGTCTGTAATGGGAAATCATGAAGGACAGATGTTTGGGCAGCAGTCTTGGCAGTATTGTTGGTCAGTTGTGTTGTGTTTTCAGGGAGTTATTTGAGTTGTTTGTGCTTGTATTTTAAGGTTGTTGTGGTTGTATGTTGGGAGGTGGTTGTGCTTGTGAGTTTTTGTTGAGTTGTGAGTTGTTATAGTTGAGGGTTGTTGTTGGTGAGCTGTTGTGATTTTTTGGTGTTGTTGTGAGGGGTTGGGTGTGGGCTTGTGTGGTTGTTGGTTGGGTGTTGTGGAGTGGGGTTGTTGGTGAGCTGTCGTGGTTTCCTGGTGTTGCTGTTGTTTTGGCTGTAGTCCTTGGTTGTTGTTGTGGTTGTAGGCCTTGTTTGTTTTGTTGTTAAGTTGTGGTTATAGTCCTTGTTTGTTATGTTGTGGGGTTGTGGTCCTTGGTTGCTTGTCGTGTTGTTGTTGTTTTGTGTAGTTGTGGTTCTTAGTTGTTGTCGTGTTGTTGAGTTGTGTGGTTATAGTTCTTTGTTGGTGGTTGTGTGTTGGTTTGTGGCAGTTGTTGGTGTCCCAGCAACCTCGTCCAGCGGACAATACAGCATAGCCCTGAGTATCTGGAGTTGGGGTGAGTACATGTGTTTGTGTCTTGTTCTGTGTGTAGGTAAGTCAATTGTCCTGCGTTTTTTCTGTAGCATGAAGAGGAAAGTGTGGCTGAGAGTGAGTTTGGCAGCTGGAATAGTTAAATTTATGTGGGGGGGGCCTTGACCGCTTGTTTTTAGCTCGTGATCCTGCCACAAGCCCTCCTATGTTTCATCTTGGGTTGGAAGAAAGACTGATATGTCACTAAGTTCAAGCGTGGTCTTTGACTCGCTTCCACCTCAACTAAGTATCGGATGCCAGATGCCACAGATTTCTTATACGTATTACAATTTTTTTTATTGTTTTTAACCAGTTTCAGGCTGGCACCATAAGATTTATCCTACTGTTAAGACCTCAGGTTTATTAGCTTTGAAAAATACAAATTTATAAAAAAAAAATTTATTTGGGCAAATTCCATTAGGAGATACACATATCTAAGAATAAGGAGAATTTCTGATGGTGTCCTTTGAGTGAGGATTAAGAAATAAAGATTGTGCTAGCACCGATCCCAGACAATTCAGGCTAGGAATAATGAGTATGCCATTTGTAATGATAGGAAGTTCATATCATTTATACATATATGCACTATTCATTAATGTACACAACACAGTGCAATGTCTTCAATGTCATTCAGATTGAGTGAAGTAATCTGGGTGTTGTTGTATAGAACTCAGGTTATGATTAGGTTATTATGTTTCAATTCACTCAGACTATACAATCCCTTGTGATTTGAAATTCTATACTCATTTCAAAAAGTCTGAATAAATTGGTGCCATGACCAGGATTATTGTGATTGGTTGTTATACCAGTGATCTATGCGGTTAGTGTTTGTGAAATTTTAAGGAGTGTTGTGATATTTGGCGGTAAAGGCAAGACGTGACACTCTGGTGCTGGGGGCCTTATTAGATTAGTCACGTGTTAGCCTAGCTTAAATGGATAAGTAGTAGGACCAATTTGGTCAGTCATCGCATAGCCTAACAAATGCCTAATCCTTTTGCTAGTATCTTGGTGGAATTTTAACCTTCTTAACTATTTTTTTTTAGAAAATAGCTACAGCCAATCCAGATGTATTCCAAATAGGACGAAAAGTTGCTGTGGTAGGACACTCCCATGTAAAACATCTAAGTCATTTTATGACAGGATGTTGTAGTAAGAGTGATGTGAAGCTAAAGCAGCACTTTTGGAAAATCAGGGGCAATGTGTGATAGTTTACTGGATCCTGTACTGGTGGCTAGATTACAGGCAGTCCCAGGGTTACGACGGGGGTTCCGTTCTTGAGACGCGTTGTAACCCGAAAATCGTCGTAAGCCAGAACATCATAAAAAATCCTAAGAAAACCTTACTTTTAATGCTTTGGGTGCATTAAAAACTATGTAAACTGCATTCTTATTGCATTTTTCACTAAAAAAACCCTTCAAATATTGATTATTTTGCATTTTTGGAGTTATATTTCTTCTTCAAGATCAGTGTTGTAGGCGTTGTAACCCTGGAACATGCGTCTTAAACCTGGAAATAATTTTTAACCTCGGAATGTCGTAAGCCAAACCCATTGTAAGCCATATATTTATGTATGTATGTATGTATATATATATATATATGTGTGTTGTGTGTGTGTATGTATATATATATATCTATATACACCCAAAATGCAAAATAATCAATATTTGAAGGCTTTTTTGATGAAAAATGCAATGAGAATGCAGTTTACATAGTTTTTAATGCACCCAATGCATTAAAAGTAAGGTTTTCTTAGTATTTTTGATGATGTTCCGGCTTACAACGATTTTCGGCTTACGACGTATCTCAAGAACGGAATCCCTGTCGTAACCCGGGGACTGCCTGTATATATATGTGATATGTGTGTCTGTGTGTATGTATACTTTCTTCATGTTGAAATACAGTAGGTGTACGAGAGAGAGAGAGAGAATCATCAGAGTTATTTTTCCAAAGTTAAAAGAAAACATTGAAATTTTGAATATTTCATTACAGGCAGTCCCCGGGTTACGACGGGGGTTCCGTTCTTGAGACACGTCGTAAGCCGAAAATCGTCGTAAGCCGGAACATTGTCAAAAATCCTAAGAAAACCTTACTTTTAATGCTTTGTGTGCATTGAAAACTATGTAAACTGCATTCTTATTGCATTTTTCATAAAAAAAAAACTTTAATTATTGATTATTTTGCATTTTTGGTGCCATATTTCATCTGCCAGATCAGCGTTTGTAGGCATCGTAAGTCTGGAACATGCGTCGTAACCCTGGAAATAATTTCTTATGAATATAATTGAAAAGCGTCGTAACCTCGGAACAACGTAAGCCGAGACTGTCGTAACCCGGGGACTGCCTGTCCTAGGTAATTTGGAGGGAGAGCTCCACATTTAATTTTGAGGTTTAAACCGTGTAAAAAAAAACTTTTAATATCAGGTTTCAGACTACATGAAAATTGGAAAACCTACCTAACATAACAGATTATATGATTATTATAAATGATAGGCTTATGGAAAGAAAAGGGATATTGATAATTTAGGCTATTTTGAGTGGCTAGTTTAGGTTAGCCTATAGTTCTGTTGACGTTTACCTGTGCATGACATTGCAGCAGCAACTTCTTTCCATAAAGTGGCAATGAAGTCATGATCATTGTGTTTGCGGTCACTAGCATCATAAATAGGGCGCTCCCGAACTAAGTTTAATCAGTAGTTTGACCAGCTTAGTTCTGATCGGTACTTGAGACTATGAATGACATCAAAAATAGGTCCAGCTCTATTTGTGACTTGACTTGACGCAACATTACGTCACTTGGTGGATTCAGTGTGAACGGTTTCTTTCAAAGGCCCATAGAAAGCAGTGTTAAACTTGGTTTGCAATTCATGGTGAATTAGCGTGACTCGACATGACGCAACGTGACGCATTTGGTGTGAACGCACCCTAAGGATTCTATTGTGCTCTCCTGGGAAAGGATTTCTGAAAACAAAAAACCAAAAATTTCCACTTACCCAATCCAAAAAAGGCCCGCTTTAATAAAAAATCATATAGGCCTTCAGTCACCTCTAATAGTTCTTCTTATAAGCAGGTAGGTGGACAGAAGGGACAACTCCCTCAAAAGGGACAACAACCTACTCAGCAGAAAGTACATCCTTTTCACAAGGTCTAAAAGCCGTCTTATAAAGGAAAAGCCACACCTGAAATGCGCATCAAGGGCAAAGGTAGAGGAAGAGGAGGATACCAATAGGAATTGTTTGGTCAGGGGTTGGCTTTAAAGATATCACAAGGAATGGAAGGCTTTTCTTTTGGGACACAGCATTATTCTAAATGGGTTGGGGTGGCAATGGTCTCATCCCCCTCACCTTTGAAATCCAGATCCCTCTCTGTAAGATTACTTGCAGAGGGCCCTGTTAAAAGGAGCCATAGAGAAACATTTGTATATTCATTGCCAAGCACATCACTTCAGTGTTCCCAAAAAGTATTCCTCCAAACGAAGAGTGATCCTCAACCCACTGACATTGAACAAATGTTTGCCAAAAGTTTCTAATAACTACCATTGCCCAAGTACGTTCAGTCATTCCAAAAGGGACCTGGACAGTTTCTGTATATCTGAAAGATGCACACTGGCAAATCCCTATTGCCATTCCCTTCCACCCCTTCTTAGGGTTCAGGATAGGGAAAAATATGTACAGGTTCAAGGCCATGAGAACTCAGGAAAGGAAGCATACATCCGATAGCTTATTTAGACGACTGGTTAATTAGGGGGTCATAAGAAAAAATTGCTTGAAAAACCTAAGAGCAGTGATCAACAGACTCCAGTTAAAGTGTTTTATAATAAATTGGAAAAAACCCATGTCACACCCAGCAGAGTTTCTATGGCTGGGAATGTGATTGGATACTGTTCATGGTCTTTTGTACCTCCCCCTGAAAACACAGAACAGAAATAGGAAAAAGCTCGAAAGATTCCTGACACAGCCCATTGTTTCCAGACTGCAGTTAGAACGTATGATGGGTCTACTGCAGTTTGCATCAGTAGCAGTTCTAACACTCAGATTGCAACTGAAAAATGTGAACAAATTTCATCTATCACATGCAAGAAAAATGATGCAAGATAAATCTCACAAAATGAATCAAAGTTGGGGAGATCGGACCCGGAAGGAATCTTTGGCAAAACAGGTCACCCTGACTCCTCCATCTGTAAAAGTGACAATATACACAGATGCCTCATTGACATGTTGCAAAGAACATTGGGAGGATCGTCAGGTAACGGGGAGATGGTCAGCTACCCTAAAGAATTGTCATACAATTTCTTAGAGCTGGTGGCTGTCTTTTTGTCTCTCAATAAACTCAAACCTCTGGAAGAGACACACATTCTGTTGGTCCTTGACAACACGACTGCAATGTCCCGCATCAAGAAATTGGAATCACGCTCACCTCCTCTCAATATGTTAATGTTAGCCATCCTTTGGATGGCACAGGTGAAGAAGTGGCACTTGTCTGCAATTCACCTTACAGGGTCTCACAATGTATAGCAGACTCTTTCTCAAGGAGGACGACAGCCTCAACAGAGTGGACATTGGACAACCACTCTTTTCAAACAGTAAACAACCTACTTCGACAACTGGAAGTGGACCTATTTGCCACATACAAGAATCACAAACTCCCAATATGTGTCCCTGAATTTGGACAGTCAAGCAACAGCAAGAGATGCCTTCCTACAAGACTAGAACAATTGGAAGACAGTATATTGTTTTCTTTGATTGTCCCAGATTTTGAAGGTTTTGAACAAACTCCTAACCTTCAAAGGAACAGCTTACTTAACCCTTTAACGCCGATTGGACGTATTAAATGTCGATATAAATTGTCTGTTGGGTGCCAGTTGGACGTATGGTACGTCTATATAAAAAAGTTTTTTTTTAAATTCGCGGAAAAAGTTATAGGCCTACTAGGCAAAAACTTTTGAATCACACGCCTTGGGGGATGCTGGGAGCTCACAGATCAAGGCATTGTTTTCTTTACAATCATTACCCAGGCGCGCAAGCGCGAATTTCTTTCTTCTAGCACAAAAAAGTATCAGCGACACATCTCAGAAATTATTTCGTCACTTTGACATAATTTTTGCACCATTTTATATTAGCCGTTACATGGAGTATTATATATGAAAATGTGCGCAATTTCATGTAGAATACAAAAAAAAACCATGGTTGTAGCTTTTATCAGTTTTGAAATATTTTCATATAAATAACGATAAGATCCAAATTATCAACCTTTGGTCAACTTTGACTCGACCGAAATGGTCAAAAAACACAATTGTAAGCTGAAACTCTTATATTTTAGTAATATTCAATCATTTACCTTCATTTTGCAACAAATTGGAAGTCTCTAGCACAATATTTCGATTTATGGTAAATTTATGAAAAAAAACTTTTTCCTTACGTCCGCACAGTAACTCTTCTGAAAAAAATCAGAAATTGTTTCCTCTGATTGTCGTAATGTTTGCACCATTTTAAATTAGCCGTTACATGGAGTATGATATATAAAAATGTACGCAATTTCATTTAGAATATAACTAAAAACAACTCATGGTTGTAGCTCTTATCAGTTTTAAAATATTTTTATATAAATAACGATAAGTGCCAAAATTTCAACCTTCGGTCAACTTTGACTCGACCGAAATGGTTGAAAAACGCAATTGTAAGCTAAAACTCTTATATTCTAGTAATATTCAATCATTTACCTTCATTTTGCAACAAATTGGAAGTCTCTAGCACAATATTTTGATTTATGGTGAATTTATGAAAAAAAACATTTTCCTTACGTCCGTGTGGTAACTTCCGAAAAAAACCATAAATTTTTTCGTCCAATTGTTGTAATGTTTGCACCATTTTAAATTAGCTGTTACATGGAGTATTATTTATGAAAATGTGCGCAATTTTATGTAGAATACAACGAAAAACAACCTATGGTTGTAGCTTTTATCAATTTTGAAATATTTTCATATAAATAACTCGACTGAAATGGTTGAAAATGCAATTGTAAGCTACAACACTTACAGTCTAGTAATATTCAATCAATTACCTTCATTTTGCAACAAACGGGAAGTCTCTAGCACAATATTTTGATTTATGGTGAATTTTTGAAAATAGCTTTTTTTTTTATGTCCGCACGTTACAAATTCATGCATCATTTTGTGGTAGTATTTTCTCTGTGTTGCCTTGATCGTTTTGCAATGTGTTATATACCAAAATGATTGCAATTTAGTGTACAATACTACGGAAAAAAATTAACTCATTATCTTTAACCGTTTTGCTCACAGCGCGATTTGTTTACAATTATATGTGGAAAAAATTTTTTTGCGCTGTCATATATCCCAATATTTATATATGATAATGATATTTTTTTTCATTTTTGATGGTTGCATAATAAACTTCAGGCAATGACAAAAAAAGGAGCCAAAAATGAACTCTTAATCTTGAAAACTAAGTGTGCTGTGATTTAAAAAAAAAAAAAAAAAAAAAACAAAAAAAAAAAAAAAAAAAAAAAAATTCCGCTTCGGCGGTTAAGGGTTAGTAGCCCCAAATTGGCCAAACAGGTATTGGTTCCTATTAGTTCAACAACGGATGATGAGATCAATGCCATTACCATCTGCTGTGCTATCCCAGAAAGTAGTAGGAAAAGGTGTTTATGCATCCTACTTTCTAAGATGAGACTTTCATGTATGGATTTTTTGAATAATCTATCGTGAAAACTACTCGCCCAATATTGCTAGGTATCTAGTGCAAAAACTACTGACATCATCTATCCAGCAATACCATTCCGTATGAAAATATGGTTAGATTATATCCATACTTAGAGAGCCCAATGGAGGTTTCTATAGAAACACTTCTAAATTTTCTTATATTTTTCTTCGAAGATGAGCATCTTCCAGTTACAACAATATGGCATACAAAGCAGGATTAAAATGAGCTCTTGCTTTATGGATTTGAGTTTGAATTCAGCATAGTTTTCACTTCCTTCTGCGGTCTTTCTCTCTACAAAGACATGCTCCCGAAAGACTTCCAATTAGTACTTGGTCCCTGAATAAGGTACTTAAACTTTTATGTACCTTAACACAACCACAACTCACATGCTTCAAAAAGCGATCTTGGTAGCATTACCATCGGGAGCCCATATTAACGAATTGGGCACTCTTAGACAGGGA
The DNA here is from genome assembly GCF_015104395.2 of Macrobrachium nipponense. Taxonomy (NCBI): domain Eukaryota; kingdom Metazoa; phylum Arthropoda; class Malacostraca; order Decapoda; family Palaemonidae; genus Macrobrachium; species Macrobrachium nipponense. The sequence goes on along the minus strand of NC_061088.1, from coordinate 29,783,825 downwards.
CAATATACCACACAAACTGCTGAAAATTAATTACTATTGTCCTCTGGTCTATCATTCATGGCCAAGAATGAAAATCCTTTAAGAAGGAAATCTATTCATATAAGAAAACTCATTTTAGTAGACAGAACATTATACCTAGTTCAAGCACTTAAGGTCTACCTAGAGGTCATGGGAAACTTCGGAAATGTATCTTCGAAGATGTCTCCAATTGTACCGGGTGGTCATCTGAGTTAGTATTCTTAAAACACTATTGCCATGAGGTGGAACAAATTGTGTATCAGTAGGTGGTATGGTTAGTCTTAACCTCATAGATGCTACAGCAGAAAACTAGGGGTCTTTCTAACGGGTGGGTATGCTGACTATTGCTGGGGAAGGTGCGTCAAGATCGCAACCATACCCAGCATGCTTAGGTAAGTTACTAGAGAACTTTACACTAAAGATGTATCTTATTTCTTAGTTTCGTGTTCTTTTTTAACGAAACTAGTGGCCTGACCTTGGACCGGAGATGATTTAGTTTTAATTTTGAGGTAGTTGGGATCGAAATTTTGGGAGCTTAAGTTTTTTGTCACCTGTCAATTTCTTTGTAATGCTGCTTTGAGGGTTAACCCGACTACCCAATCAAAAAGCAGGTTTTGACGGAGGAAAAACCTATAGTATTTGGTAGTTGCTGTTGAGTCCTCAAAACCCCCCAACTTCCCTAACAAAAAGACATGGGATTTGGGTAAAGGTTCATCCTGCATTGACCAACAGAGTAATGGCTCTTGGTCTTTTAACCGGCCCGATCATAAAACAAGATGGCTGATGCGCATGCACAGTAGTCACTTCTGCAGTTTTGACGTAGGGAAGTGGGTACAGCTTTGCTGAAGACAAGACAAAATGCCTTCTTGTCTTTGAGTCCATTATACTCTATCACGTGTCATAGTGTTTATTGTTATGGCATAATACCTGGTTACAAGACCAGGCTAAGAGATATTTCTTTGATATTAATCTAGTCACCATGGGGCTCTGGCACACACCATGGAGGGTAACTCCTTTGAGGACTCGACAAAGACTACCAAAAATAGGCTTTTCTTACGTCAAAGCCTGTTAATTTAACTTTGCTTCTATTTTCAGTTCTCATGGAAGAACAAGGGCAAAATTATGAGTGTAGGAATGTGACTCTTTCATCTCATTAAATGAATGTTCAATAATAATTTAGAAGGTCATATATTTACTTTATATTCTTACAGTATGCACTGTACCGAATTAGATTGTAAGCCACTGTCATAATTGTATCCTGCAATGGTTATTGGAAGAAACATTTTATGGTAATTGTAATCTTAATTGGAGAAGGCAGATGTTAAGAAATTCTCTCTCTCTCTCTCTCTCTCTCTCTCTCTCTCTCTCTCTCTCTCTCTCATGTTCATGTTAGTTTTGTGTGTAGTATTGTAGTAGTTCAAAGTTATTTTATCAGTGAGCTGGCTTGTGCACAAGATTTAGGGACAACTTAAGAGGATTTTAAGAAGAAACTGAAATGGATATTCAAAGATTGTCATGGCCTGGGAGAACAATTCATTGAAGAAAATTTTAAATTTTAAGTGATAAATGGATGGAGCTCAACAGATCGACCAAATAAGGGCTGAAATTATGGCATTAAAAAATAAATAAGAATGCTGATGATGATGATGGTGATTTAATCATTTTCATAATTACAGTGGAGTTATGCTACGAAGTGCTGGTATCAAGTGGGACTTACGCAAGACACAACCATATGATGCCTATGATCTTGTGGAATTTGAAGTACCAGTTGGAAAGAATGGCGATACCTATGACAGGTAAGTTAAGTTATTTGTTTGGTGTTGCCCTTTGGAAATGCTGGTCATGTCAGGAAGCTGGCTGTCTTCTTTTGTCCAAGCCTTCTTTGTGAATGTAACCTAGCAATGATCAAATGGATGGTAGCTTTTGTCTTTGTGAGTAAAGACCACTCAAGTTGTAAGGTGTTTATATAATTTTCACATAATTTATGCAATAGCTGTTGTGCAAGTAGAGGAAGTACAATACATATATATACCTTCGGAAGAAATTTTGGCTCAAGTTTAAATTATAGTGTTCTCTTCATTGTACAGTACCACCTCAGCAGATATGTCGGTGGTTTGCCCTGATAAGTAATGAAATGTGACAAGTAATGAAGAACCCATAATGTGGCCTACTCACTCTTTCCTCCATCTGTAGTACATATTTTAATAAATTTTGAGAAAAGTAACACTGTATTAGGTTGCCATTAGTACTGTAGTGTAAATCATGTAATTTACTTGGTAAATATTCCCAGTTCATTTTTACCTCATGTAGCTTCTTGAAACAAGAGCAGGGATGTGTGCTTGTTTACTTTGTCTCTCTTGCATTGTGTTATTATCACAATTTTCGACAAAGTATCATCACTTCATTGGATTAATGTTTAAATCGAATGCATTACATATTACACCAGATTTAATTAATGATATACAGTTGCCTAAGTTCAAGTAGCTAACTTGTTTTGGAGCCTGTAATGATTAGCCAGTGTAAATTTTTGTATGCCACAAAGAATAGAAAACGGTATTGCTTTAAAATATATATTTAGTAAGCCCTGTTTTTGCATATGCATAAAGATACAGATGAAACATTTATTAGATTATAATGGGAGATACTAAGGTGCAGACTTAACCGCAGCTACTCAGTGTGTACTTAATTAGCAGAGGGATGAACCCTGCCACTCACAACCCACTTTCAGTGCATAAAGAGCTTTGTTATTAAGTTAACCCTGGATAGGTTTCACTATTTTGGTGCCCCATTAAAGGTGCGTGGGGTCGAGCTTGACCCGAGCGCCCAGAAAAGTTTGTGAAAATTCAAAAACTGTAGCTATGCTGTACATTTTAATTTCTAAAATAAATTTCACCATTGCCAAACACAACTGAAAAGATAAATCATAGTAACTTTTTTACTGTAGGTATTTTTTGCCGTATTTTTTCTTTCTCTGATATACAGAACTGTTCTTTATTACAAGAATAGTAGTTGACTATGATTTTCACACACATAACAGTACACAAGAGAATGTTTCATTTGTAAGCAGCACAGCATAAAGAACAAAAATCAAAATAAGAATCAAAGTAAAAATGAAACAAATAAAGAAAGGAACAAAGAGCATGAGATGAAGGAAAAAAGCAAGCCAACACCGCGTTATGAAATGTAAGCACTGAGATATGAGGCATTAGCACCGAGGTACAGAGCAAGCAACAAGCACTGTATCTATGATGCCAGGGGATGGTGCAGATACACCAATAAATGTAGATACATACACAAAATGATTAAATATGAAGATGGAAGATCAAATATATAGGAAAAGTTGGATATTTTGATGTCCGAGTTTCTTGAAATGAAGAAAAGAACAACATATCAGAACAGGAAAGAGACATGGGAAAATCCTTATTATTACCCATATTAGATAATGGGGATAACGCAAATCATCATAGTGATGAATGCGCATGGTTTAGTTTCGAATAACTCAAAAAGAAAAATAGAGTTCTTAGAAGAACTAACCCAAACTGAAAAAGTAGATATATTGAAAATAAGAGAAACCTGGTATCCCAAGAGACTGGTAATGATGATCAGATAAAGGGGTTCCAAACTTATAGATCCGATAGAAAAAATAGGAATCAAGGGGGAACTGCGATATATGGGAGAGATATAAATCAAGGAAAAGTCAGTGCGAAATATAGTAACACACAACGTGAACTAATGGCGGTAGAATTTGAATCTGAAAAATTAGTGAACATAATATGCAGATCCCCTATTACTAAAGTGTTTGACATAATAATTTGAACTAGATGATATATGTAGAAATCACAAAGATTGGACTATATTCCTATCTGCATCCAGAGACTTTTAACTTCATTTCATAGATTGGAAAGAACAAATAGGAGATTGTGGTTGTAGTTATACATATAAAAAAAAGAGTAATAGTGGCACAGAAGATACGAGGCAATTTGAAAACCTGTTAGCTATGCTAATAGAAGGTAACATTCAGCAGATAAATGTGTGATGTTGAATAGGGATCTGTTATGCAATGATCAAATAGCAATATATTGGCAAAATGTAAATAAAAAATGGGAATGTTGTTCCGGCATTTCAAAACAAGAAAAGCCAAACACATGATTATGCTTTATAAAACGTATGTACATAGTCTACTTGAATATTGCAATATGATTTGGTACCCACACTACCAAAAGGATATTGCACAAATAGAGAGTATACAATGGTCCTTTACAGCTAGAATAGAAGAATTTAAGGACCTTGACTACTGGGAAAGACTACAAATTTTAAAATTGTATAGTCTCGAAAGGAGAAGAGAACTCTACATGATAATACAGGCATGAAAGCAGATAGAAGGAATTACCAAAAACATCATGGAGCTAAAAATATCAGAAAGAGCAAGCAGAGGTAGAATAATAGTGCCCAAAACTACCAGGAAAACTAAGGAAAGCACACACGACATTAATCCACTATGCACCAGCATCGATAATGCAATATCTATTCAATGCATCACTAGCTCATCTGAGGAACATATCAGGAGTGAGCGAAGATTTGTATAAGAATAAACTTGACAAATATCTAAGCTGCATCCCAGACCATCCAAGATTGGAAGATGCAAAATATACCGGAAGATGCATTAGCATTTCTCTCTCTCTCTCTCTCTCTCTCTCTCTCTCTCTCTCTCTCTCTCTCTCTCTCTCTCTCTCTCTCTCTCTCTCTCTCTCATGAATTACTGTATAATAAAATTTTATGTACAGAATTTAAAAAAATATTTCCATTATTGATTTATTTCTTTTGGGAACCAAAAATTATTTTCATTCTTTCAATAAAATGAGCTTCAATCAGCTGATTCCCAGAACATAAACATTACACGATATGTGGGATGATCCATTTTGTATACATGTTATGATGATAACTGATCAAAATAATAAGTGAAATAGCATATTGATGTGTTTACATTATTAATACATATTGATATTTGAAAACTGTACTAACCCTATAATTTTATCCACTTGCTTCTATGCCTGGCTCCCTCGCTTCCTTCCCATGCCATTCCCAGTCTTGTGTCTGGGTTGAAAGAAATTAACCTTCCCAGTGAGTGTTGTGTAGCGGAGGAGGTGATCATCCGTTCTGCCAGTTCTCTTAGACCCAAGTCACTGACTTACCCCTGCACCTGGAAGAAGTCATACTGAATGTCCAAAGAAGGTGGAAATTACCCTAGGTAATTGCCCCCTTTGTCGAGCCTGTTGCATATTCCCAGGTGTTGACAGACACTGGAAAATCATCTTCATTGAGGTGTAAAGCTATTCGTCCCTTCAGATATTCTAGACTTGAAGTCCTTGTCATACTCCTCCTCACCTGTTAGGAGTCACACTGGCAGTCCAAGGGAATCTGAGAGGGCTTGCCCCCTGGTAGTTGCCCTTCAGTTGAGCCTCTAATCCAGGTTTTGACAGACAGCCCTGAAAAGGCGTCTTCAGGAGCTGTAGTGGTGGTGGCGGCTATCTGGCCTGTTGGATATCCTAAACCTAAAGTCCCTGTCATACTCCTCTGCACCTGGTAGGAGACATACTGGCAGTCCCAAGGAGTCCAAGGGGGGTCTGCCCCAGGTAGTCAGCCCCTCAGGTGACAACAGACGGCCAGTGGAAAGGTGTCTTCCCGGATGTGCACTGTCTTTCCTCTAGTTCAGAGGCTTCAAGCCCTGAATAGAGGTGCCAGTAGCTCAATAATGATAAATCAAGACCATTGAAAAGGTCTGCTGTGGATGTATCTCACACCCCTCAGTCACCTTTCTTCTTCTCAGCTCCTGACAATGAACTCCATGTGTTTGCTTATGAGCTTTAGTTTCTCTTATTTAAAGGATTTTGTGGCGCTTATGGATCCTTTCAAAAGACTCCTTTAATTTACAATCAGTCCTTCATAGTCTTTGGTCTGTATGAGGTGTTGTCAGAGAATCTGTGCTGCCTTGCAGTTTTTGGGACAACCCAAAGTGGTTTTCTCTAGAATGTACAGAAGTAGAATGTCCAGTGTTAATGAACTTCAGTGGGTCTTGAGCAGCTGAGTGCCTGCTGGTGCCAAAGTGCTCAGTGGCTCCAGAGCTCTCAGTGACTGTCGAGCAACCAGTTGCTCTTGAGCACCTAGTAACTCCTGGGGTCCAGTATCTCCCCAGCACCCATTTGTGCCCATGCATACAGTTATACAAATATTATGGAAGCGCTTGGCACCAGTGCCACAGTTTACGGCACCAACTCCCATACAGCAAGCTCCTGCTTCTTCAGGTTTGAATCTGTCACTAGATTCTTCCTTTTCTTTGGAGTCAAGACATTACTACAATTTTTAGTGTAAGCTTTGTGGTCAAAGATTTTTTTAGTAGTCTGACATTCGTCAGGAACAGAGAAGGCATGTGTCTTTTGCATTCCTTCCTCTATTACTTCGATGGATCTAACCTTACCGAAGATTTTATCCAGTGTCTGATTTGCCTTTACTGGAATCAGGAACGCGAGTCATCACCTAGGTTTGTCTCCCATTGAAATCCAGTGCAGACAAGGATAGTTGGATTGTCTGCTAGTCCTTGTCACCTTTCTTCTTCTCAGCTCCTGACAATGAACTCCATGTGTTTACTTATGAGCTTTAGTTTCTCTTATTTAAAGGATTTTGTGGCACTTATGGATCCTTTCAAAAGACTCCTTTAATTTACAATCAGTCCTTCATAGTCTTTGGTCTGTATGAGGTGTTGTCAGGTCTTCAGTCAACAGCTGGCCTGCAAAGTCCGAGAGACTGCACAATAATTTGCAAAACTGCTTGGTTGTCCGCAGATTGGAGACAAACCAGAATACCCATCTTTTGAGACAGTTTCTTAGTTCAGGGACCTATGCTTTGAAATTTCTGCAGCATTATAGGTCTTCATGTGAGTCCTCCCTCCTTTTCAGTGACCTCTTTTCTGGACTTGATGTCAGTCTTTTACTTTCCACCTCGGATTTTGGTTGAGGAACCGAAGGGGGAACCATAAATGTCCAGGTCGTGCTCTTCGGAAGATGGAATCTTCTCACACGTTGGACAGTGGTAGTTGTCTCTTGACGAGACCTCGGTCCCATCACATACAGTCAGTCCCCGATTATCAGCAGACTTGGTTATTAGTAATCCAGTTTTATGGCGCTCATCTAGTGCCATAAAATCGGCGATTTACGACATCATAACAGGTCGCGTTTCGGTTATCAGCGCCATAAGATGCCAACAATAGTTATCAGAGGTGCCATTAAATGGTTATCGGCACTATTAATGGCAACTCAGTGCCATAAATCGGCAAGTTTCTGTTAATGGCAGTTTTTGCTTATCAGCATCCTGCCAAGAACAGAACCCCCTCCAATAACTGGGGACTGCCTGTACTATACTTCACAGGGGAAAAAAGTTTAATTTTCTCTCTCATTTTGTATCCAAGCAAGAGATCCTCCACTGTCAACAGTTCAGGTTCGATTTTGATTCAAGTCATCTAAACTCTTGTGGATGAACTGAGAGCAGGTCTTTCCCACTGGGTAGAACTTGCATCCCTTGGTCTGGCGGAACAGGAGTTCGTGGGGCATTTCGACTATGATCCTATTTGCCTCTCCTTGGAACCCTCTAAACTTCAGGGAGCTTGTCGATAAAAAGTTTTTCTGCTATCGAAGCTGGAGTTGGTCTCTATCCCTCTTCTTAGAGAATTTTATGGCCCTTTTTTGGATGCCGCTTCTGTACCTGAGGAGATCTACATCTTGCATACTCCATCAGTGAAGGGTATTGGCTTATGCTTAGTGTTTAAGCAAAGGGGCCAGCTCTTGATTACCTTAACTTGTCTTTGGGGCATCCAAACAAGGAAGGGATCTTGTCTCCTGGAACCTAGGTGTATTTCACTGACCATCAAGTCCCTTGATTGTTCCCCTTAGTTAATCTTCTCGATTTCCTTACTTGGAAGACACCCTTCTGAGTAGCCTCTGGCTTCCACTAGGATGTACTAATGAGATCCAAACTTTTGATTAGATAAGGTCTTTTAACACAAAGAGACATTTTCCTTGTCTACCCTGCGATCTTTAGCCATAATGAGGTCCCATTCAAGCTTTAGATCCTTTCTCCCTTTGGAAATCGACTCTTGAGAGCCGGGCTAAAAACAATATGCAGAACCCCAGTCTTGGTAAACTTTGAGGTCGGCCAATTTGAGAAAAAAAAAAACATCAATGGAAAGAGGAAAATAGGCAAATCCACAAGGTGTAAGAAAAAGAAAAAATTTTCCCTACCTTCTGCAGGAAGTTGAAAATTACTATAGTTTATACGCGAACAAACCTTCAGTCTTAACAGTAGGATCATTTTGTAGCGCCCAGCTGGATCCAGTTAAACAGTCGGAGATTGAAAAGCAAGGAATCTGGGATCTGGCAACATGTACGTATATCGGATGAAAAGTGGTCAAAGACTGCGCACCCACACTATCATGTTTAGTCTTTTTCTTAGCTGCCTGGGTGAGCAACATAGTTGCTTACTCTCCGTCCAACCCGTTTGTTTTGCCTGTTTTCGCTCTTTTGCTTGTCTCTGTGTGTGTGCTTGTGTTGTTATGGCTTCCTCTGCATCTTCTTGACCTTGCCTACGTATGTGCCCGGTGACTTAAGGTTTCCCATGTTCTTGCTTCCTGGCTGCTTCGGCTATGGACCCCCATTCAACATGCAGTAAGAGTCATGCTAATTTTAAACATCTAACTTACCTGGTAGTTATATATATATAGCTTAAGTCCCTGTGACGTCACGGCAGAATTCAAAACTCTCGGCAATCGCCGATTGGGTAGTCAGGTGTACCACCTGTGCACCCTCTATCCAGGTACCTGGAACCATTCCAACTATTCCTCAGATCTTCCCTGCCGCCGTTTCGGCTAACATCGTGGAATTTTACTCGCTTTCGCCCGTGTTTTTCGCAATTGATTTGGTGAAGTACACTTTGGCTTTCGCTTGTTGTTGGGTGTATGTAGATCATCTTGATAATGATAATGAATCATAATGAATGATGATGATAAGAGAATGTTTACATTATTGTGACTCTTATTCTTGATCTCTCTTTCGCATTTTCCAAACATGGCTGACTCTGCTTCGATTGTAAGAATGTGAGTGAGAGGATGTAATTCTTGGTTTGTTAAACCTCGATAGATTCTCGTTAATATTATATAAATTGAGAAGCAAGAGTGATCATTTAGCATGATACAAGGAGAAAATGACTGGATAGATATTATTGCTATGTGCGAAATCTTGAAAATAATAACATCAGGAGAGCGAAGAGTATTATGTCTCGCTCTTCTAGAGATAGTCGGGGAATTAACAATTCTCTTTCCCTTACTAGTGATCCTATTGACCCTGCTTTCATAGTGATAGTTTCTATTCCCCCCAATTGATATAAGTGTTGGTCCAACTTTATAGGACATGATAGCGACCATTCAAGCCTTTGGTAAAGGTATAATCCCCTGTGGAAACAGGGAGAAATCGTGGTCGAATGTGAGAGATTTTAGAATCACAAGTTACATTGTTAAAATCAGTGCAAGTGCAAGTGCAGTGGAGGGTGCGACCGCTCGGACCTGTCGTGCTCCTAGTCCTAGACCTCTTCCAAGCTCACCAACCCCTGTGAGAAGGAATGTCAACCGACGAAGGGAGGCGAGAGGCTTTAGCTACCGAGCAGCCGTCCCCTCGAGCGTACCTGTTGACGATCCCCAGGACGTTCACCCTCGCCATAGGAAAGGCAAGGTAAAAATTTATTATGTTTTTTCGATTGATACGGCTCGGATCTATCGTACTCCTGGTCCTAGACCTCTTCCAAGCTCACCAACCCCTGTGAGAAGGAAAGTCGACCGACAAAGGGAGACGAGAGATTTTAGCTCCCGAGCAGCCGCCCCCAGGACACTCATACTCGCCATTGGATAGGCGAAGTTAAAGAATTTTCTTCGTCGTCTGACGATGCAGTACCCAGACGGGGCTGGCTTTAAGCTTCGAAATCTAGATCCTTCATAAGAAGGAGATCATGAGTGACACAAAGCGTCAAGAACTGCCAGGATGTAGCATTGCAGCAGTCCGAAGAGATTTTAGTCCGATTACGAAGACAAAAGGAGGTTGGAGAATGTCAGTTCCCCCACCAAAAGCAGTAAGATGTCGCACAGGCGGCCATCTGCTTCGGTGGCAGACGGAAAGACGTCGGACACGGTTGGTCCTTTTGTCGAAAGCGGTAAGATGTCGCACAGAATCCATCTGTTTCGGTAAAGGACAGACAGATGTCAGACGCTTTTATGCCTTCTGTACATTCTCCTCTTCCTTCTTCGCTTTGGTCTTCGTCTACGGATGATTCATTGTTTGATGTAGATAGATACTCCTTATCTGTGTATACTCAGCATATAGAGAAAAACTATCTTCATACATGAAGATCTGCCAGATGGCTCAACATGACGCCCAGCGTCAAGTACATAAGCATAGTGACGACGGACGTCAAAAAACCGAACGTCAAGATGATAATGCCGTCAAACGTCAAGTGCTTGAACGTCAAAGTCATATACATCATGATGTCGGTCTCCGACATGACGCCGAGCGTCAAGAGTTGGAGTGTCAAGAGACTCCGAGAGTCAAGAGGATCATGGCGCCGAGCGTCAAGAGAATTATGACGCCGAGAGTCAAGAGTTACAGCGTCAAGATCATAAACATAATGACGCCGAACACCAAAGTGCCGAGCGTCAAGATCCTAAGCGTCAAGATCATAAACATGATGAAGGATCATATACAGCACGATCCCTGACACTAAAGATCCCAACGTCAAGGGGATCATGGCTTCGTCCGAGTAGATCTTGAACGTCAGGATCATAAACAGCATGATCCTGGGCACTTGAGCGTCAGGATCATAAACATCATGACGCTGTACACCAAGTATCCATGGGTGTCATGATCATATACAACCGCCAAGGGGATCATGGATCTGACCTTCTAGATCTTGAACATCTGGATCATAGATGATCGTCAGGATCATAACATCATGACGCTGGATACCAAAGGTCCATGGGTGTCAGGATCATATACAAACGTCAAGAAGATCATAGAGCAAAGCGTCAATAGCTTGACTGTCAGGATCATATACATCATGACGCCAGACGTCAGCAAGACGTCGCTACTTATATTTGATTACATTCAGGAGAAAGGAAATTTGATAACGTCCTTTCTCCTGTGAGTACCTTAGAGCCTGTTTCAGATGAAGAGCATTCAAAGGAACAACATGCTTCATCAGATTTGAAAAGACTTATAAAGGTCTGTATATTGAGATTTTCCAGAGAGCTTTATTCCAGCTACTCCTCGTTCCCTTCCTTCAGAGTTTACGCTTGGGAAAATCGTTCTAATATGATAAACTTTACAAAGAGGGGTTTTGTCTCCCTCTTCCAAGAGAAATCTAAAGGTGATGGATAACTGGTGGCAAACGAAGAAAGAGCAAATTAAAACAGTTTTCTCGTTTTCCCCCAGCAAAGTTAGCATCCAGCTCGACTGTATAGCATGAGACGAGAGAAGCTCTTGGCCTTGGAATTCTTTCTTCGACCCAAGGGGACTTCTCGAGTATGGCGGATTCTTTTCGTCGAACAGCTATGAACAGAACCAAAGTGCTTTAGTCGACTTCAGAATTAGATCATCTCGTCAGAGAAGTGTTCAGAGCTTTCGAGTTTTAACTTTTTGGGAACGTAGAGCGTCAAGGTTTTTACACCTAGACTACAGACGACAATATTCTGAGCAACAGGACGTATGGACTCCAGGACGCCAGGCGTCAAGATTCTGGACGCCAAGACGCTAGGCGTCAAGAAACTAAAAGTCAGGAAGCCGATCGACAGATTCTCGACGACAGAGCTCCAAAAGTCAAACTGGACTCCAGGACGCCAGGCGTCAAGAGGCTGGACGCCAGGACGCCGGACGTTCAAGTATTTGAACAGCAGGATGCCAAATGTCATGAATTATTTTTTTTCCTTACTTATGAGGTCATACTCATTCATTGGGCCTGTTTTATGCGCCTCTTTCAGCACAAGAGTTAGCGAATGAGGTCTCCTCTGCCTTAACCCAGAAGGCCACACAGGACTTAATATCGAGAATTCTCGATACTTGTTTTTACGATAATCGGTAACCTCGCAGAATGCTTGAATTCCTGGGATTTCTAGCATTTGCAAGAATATCTGCTACTGGAGTAAGAATATCTCTCAGTAGATGACCAACCCTGGAATACACAAGAACGAACCCGAACATCCAGTTTAGATTGAACTTTTGTCTTCGGGGTTTTTCAATGTTTACTATTGAAGCTTTCCTTAGGGGAAGACTTCTCCTTTACTCTCTTGACTAGAGAAGGAAAGGTGTAGATTTCCAATCCGTATTTTCATTCTCGAAGGGAAAAGAATTAGGATGGAGGTCGTTTGTGCAGAAGCCTACAAATATACGACGGATATTACCCTCGAGACATAATTCTGTTAAGCAGTTGCATTGTCCAGGGGGCAGTCGCATACCGTAGTTAATTCTACGGTTTGTGACCGAGACGACTTCGGTCTTAATAGAACTGCAACTCGGGACTGTCTATCTTCCTAGGAGTTACCAGTTTCGATTTTAAAATACTATGGTATGGTCACGACAAAACCACCTCAGTTTTTTGTATTTACTGAAATCCGTTTCGTTTAAATATAATTGCTCGAGCATAATAGATTCCTTTTTCTTTTAACGCTCGATTATTCTACCTGAACGCATTCCTTAGAGGAATGAATTACCTGGCAACTCAGGATAGCGAGTGAGCAAGAACTGATTAGACCGAGACTACAGATTCGGCAACCCAGTACCAGCTGGTTCTCCAAGACGCACTGTCTTATTATGTCTCTCTTCCCTACAATGATTGACTACCGAACCTGTTCTCTGTACAACAATATCAGACTTACGTCTCTTTTTAAGGGGGATTCTCGCATACATGTATGACATCTTCGGCATCCCCCTTGGATATTGCGAGAATTTTCAACAGATATATATATTCTGGACTTTTTCATCTTGACGTTTACCGCACAGTAACAGAAGTCTTTACTACTCTCCCGCTGTATCGCATTGCAATAATGCAGAATGTCTCTTCAGACTTCTGAGTTTGTCTGCAAAATAATCTCGTGATCGATAGGGGGCAATTGTTCGTTGTTCACCCTGAATTGACAGATATATACGGAAGACATCGCCTTCTCCCCGAACTGCCAGCTCTATTTCCAATTGATCAGCCCATGAGAAGTAGAACTTCCCTGTTTTTCCATTACTGGAAACCGCCCCGCTTTCATTGCAACTACAACCCCTCACCTTACAGCAATGAAATCGCTGTTAGCGTTTTCAGTCCTTTGTAAGCGGAGGTATGGAACCTTGAGAATCCTTCTCTCGATTCGACTGTAAAGACGTAGGTTGCATTCACTCTCCACCTTCGTCTTCAATGAAACAGTGTTGTTTGCTTCTTAGCTGGGATTCATCTACTAGGGGAATGTCTTGCCATAAAGGACCTCGGTCTCTAAAGGGCAATTGACTTGGCCCTATTGGGCACATGATTTAAGAGAATCATCACCTCGTTAAGGGATTCACTACCTCACTGTCCAGCACCAGTGACAAACAAATAGATAATTTGTATTGTCTCTCGGCATAACCTTTTTAAAAGACAAAAAATCACGTGACTTGCTCGGATGCTTGGAGTCTACGCCACCGAACGCAGTCGATAAACAGATCTCAGAGCGCCCGAGTCAGTTACGATCTACGCTGTAGACTTAGTAGGTTGTTCCAGATCAATCATTACTTCATCCTAATAGATTGTCCCAGCAACCATACCATGGACATCAGCCATGGAGTGTCGCTGTCCTATCCATTGCCGAGAAGAAGAATCTTCACTGCAAGGGGATAGGACAATAAGAGACTCTACGCTGCAGACTGTAAGACAAGTCGTAACATTTCGACCTCGACCATTAAGCGATACATAAACATGTTCGGAGAGGTCATCATTGACAGGAACTTAGACGTGTCTGAATATAAAGATCTCCAAGACTTTCATAGACCCTTCGACATGACTAAAGAAAGACGACATGACTAAAGAAAGACTACAGTCCCCTCCAGCATAGAATCTGGACATAGTCCTGAAGTTTCTCATGAGTGATAGGTTCAAACCTTTACAGGAAACATCATTTAAGGACCTCACCGTATAAAACTCTCTTCTTAGTTGGTCGAACTACAGCGAAAAGAGTCAGTGAAATCCATGCCTTCAGCAAAGCTGTAGGGTTCAGACAGGGTAATGCTATCTGCTCTCTACAACTGGAATTTCTAGCGAAGAACGAACGCCCTTATCTGCCCTGGCCCAAATTGGTCGAGATTCCAAACCTGTCGGAGCTCACAGGTAAGGAATTAGAGAGAGTTCTTTGTCAGGTAAGGGTCCTGAAGCATTACCTGAAAAGAACGAAGCAATTATGTGCCAATTCAGAGGGGCTTGAGTGTTTTGTCAGAAAGCCCTCTCTGCAAATGTCAAAGAATGCGCTTCCCTTTTTCATTAAGAACCTTATAAGGGAAGCTCATTCAGAATATAGTGAGGCGGATCTCAAAGCACATGAAGTTAGAACAGTAACAACATCTGTAGCTTTCAGATAGATCAGGTCTTTACAGAGTATAATGGACTCTACTTTCTGCAGAAGTAAGTCAGTGTTTGCCTCACACTATTTGAAACATGTGCAGACTCTTTATGAAGACTGTTGCACTTTGGGACCATTCGTAACAGCGAATGCAGTAGTGGGAGAAGGAGCTACCCCTACAATCCCATAACCTAATACCTTTTTCCTTCCTTGGAACTGTTGAATTTTTATGGTTGTTTGTGGAGACTGGACGCAGGCTTCCACAACCATTGAGGTCTTCAGCCCCCTGGGTGGATCGCTGGATCTCTTAAGGAAAGCAGACATAATGAGGCACAAGATTATTAAAGTCAGCTTCCTTAAACAGGTACAAACCCATAAGTTTGTTTATTAACTCTTATGTCAATTCCAACGATGTTGGCTGTCTCTGACCCTCCACCAAAGGTGTCAATCAGCTATATATATATAACTACCAGGTAAGTTAGATGTTTAAAAATTATATTTTCATATTAAAATAAATTTTTGAACATACTTACCTGGTAGTTATATATATATAGCTTAAGTCCCTGTGACGTCACGGCAGAATTCAAAACTCGCGGCAATCGCCGATTGGGTAGTCAGGTGTACCACCTGTGCGCCCTCTATCCAGGTACCTAGAACCATTCCAACTATTCCTCAGATCTTCCATGCCCCTAGTCTCTAGAGGGGAGGAGGGTGGGAATTAAATTATATATATAACTACCAGGTAAGTATGTTCAAAAATTTATTTTAATATGAAAATATCATTTTTTGTACTATAACAAATCCCTGCCCGGAATGTCATGCATGGGCTAAATTGCAGTGGAAATTATTTTATAGTAAGAGGGAGCATCATAGATTTTCGACTCTTCCTTGGTGGGAAGGGTTTTCATCGCCTCGCCCAGATGCTTTGTCTTCTTCCTCAGCCACACCCCATGATGCTAGAATTTGTGTGCTTGTGTCTCCTTCCTTTTCTTTTGTTGATTTGTTGTTAGACGTATCAGGAGGCTCTCGGGTTGATTTAATGTGTAATGTCACCCCCTCTCCCTCGGGGGTTAATTTGCTTCCTGGGAGGGAGGAGGCTATGTCATCAGTTTCTTCTCTTTCAGAAGCAGAGGCGTCCAAAATGGTGGCGCTCTGGGCGTCGCTTAGTCTACAGGGTTCACCCTTGCTGATGTATTTCATGGATGTTCCCCCCCCCCCCCCCCCCCCCCCCCCCCCCCTCTCTCTCTCTCTCTCAGGCCTCCCAAGCTCTACCTCCTGCCCCTGGCCTTCTTTACGTTGGTGCCCGTGGTTGGCCATTTTGTAGTGCGCTGCCTGGGTATTATTTTATCGCTCCCCCAGTTAGGCCTGCCGCTAGCTCAAGTCGGGGGAGGCCGTGACGTCTCTCTCAGCACTGTTGGTGACGTCACTCTTAGTTCCATCTGTGACGTCACTCCCTGCTACGTCGGTGTCGTTGGTTGGGGCTGCTGTGCTGCCTTGCTCCTCTGTGCTGTCATCATTTGCTCCCGTGACGTCATTGCTGCCATCCAGGATGTATCCTCTGACATCCGTGTCGTCTGCATCCTCTCTTACGGATCCATCTGAGGCTTTATGTCAGGTGGTTCTTAAGAGATTGGATTTAGAGGATAGGTTTGCTGCCTTCTCTACTGAGCAGGCTGTGAGCGAACATGTTGTGTCGCTTCCCCCTCTCCTGCCAAGAGGGTGTGTATGGAAGGAGTGGTGTCTTCCTCCCCTCCATCGCCTCCATCTCCACCACGTCGGCATATCAAGCGTTGGAGGGTTAAGGACTTTGTTATTTCTTCGCCAATGAGTGAAGAGCGGCACGTCCGTGTTCCTGAGAGTGTTAGTGTTTCGTCTCCTTTCCTTGTGCAATCTGCTGTTGCTGCGTTGTCCTCCTCTTCGGGACACGAGCATGTTGCGGCCTTGCACGTATGTGTGCATGTTGGTGATTTGTCTGCTGCTTCTGCTCCAATACCTATTCGTCGTCGTAAGGATCTTAAGGCTCCTTTGAAAAGATCAAAAGTTGTAAATGCAGAAGTGGTGCAGGCAGGGTGTTCGCCTTCCCCTCCTGATGATGCTGTTCATGGTTCGACTCTGAAGAATTCTCGTTCTGAGTCAGTAGTTCGAGATGGTTCTCCTGTCACACATACATGTGTCTGCTCTGCACGGATTGGTACGTGGACACGTACGTGAGTCATCTGTTGCGAGTGTTCATAGTAGTGTTCCTAGTGTTGTGATTGGTTCGTCACAGGAGTTGGCGTGTGGCTCCAGTCCGGACAGGTCTTTTGTGTCTGTGTTGGCTGGCACCCCAGGTTCTTTGGCTGCTGGGTCTGCAGTTGGTTTGCACGAGGAAGGTGTTTTGGATAAGCCCACATCTTCTCATTGTCAGTCTTCATTGCCAGAGCAGGAGGAATGGGACACAAGAGTTTTTGTCTTCTTTTACTGAGGTTTTTGATCTCATTCGTGGGTTCAACACTCTGGAAAGTAGGACTCAGGCTCGGTGGTCTTTCACTCCTACTTGCTTGGAAGCCTTGCTGGGGGCTATGCAAGATCCTAAGTAGTCTTTTTAGCATCCTTTATCAGGACATGTCCAGTCGGTCTTGCAGAAGGTGAATGCCTCTGTGTCAGACTGGGATGGCTCTCTTCAGTCAAGGGGTTCTTCCAAGTTGCTTCCTCCACCCCTCACGAGGCATAGGAAGTATTACGCTATGAACTCTGTCTGCTTGTTGCCTCGACATCTTAACCCAGACGTCATACGTCTCAAGCCAGGGTTGACTTTGGTGCAGGTGAGGTCAGTGGCACCGTTCTTGTCACCGCAGGATGCCTCGGTGATGGAGTCTACAGTAGCCTCCATGTTCCAGACGGCGTTGTGGTTAGACTCGTGGTCGACTGCCATTGCCAAGATTGCATCTGACAGGTCTGCAGAAGGGTTGATGAGTGCATCTTCTCTTGCCAGTTTGTTACAGTCTGGGGGCAAGGCATTTTCTTATCTTGCCCATATTAGTATCAATTTGTGGGTCGATCTCCTGATCAGAAGAGACGCAGTGTTGTCCAGGATGGTGAGATCGACCTGACGTGAAGGACAGGTTGGTGCACCAGACTGTCTCCAAGTCGGAGTCTCGTTCTAGGAGACGTCCCCTCCTCCTCCTCCCCCTGTTCAGCAACAAATGCAGAGATCGTAGCCTAGTAAGCCATCTAGAAATTCTGCTTCGGCTGGGCCCTCTCATTTGTCGTCTCAGCCTAAGTCAGATAACCATCGTCCCTTTCGGCCCCACTCTTACAGGTCAAGGAGGGGCTCCAGGGGTAGAAATAAGGTGGTCGTCAATAGGTTGGGCACCTCTCTTTCTCCTTTGCCAGGGGTGGGGGAGGGGGGTTGCCTGGCAGGCCAGTGGGCCAAGTGGCAGAGTTATGGGGTAAAGAAGTGGGTAGTAGATGTCCTTTGGCTGGGGTATCTACTACTGTTTGACTTCTCCCCCCTGCTCTTGGACAGACCTTTGCTCAGGCGGGTGTATTCCCCCGATTCTCCGAAGTTCTTAGCGCTCCAGAAGGAAGTGCAGAAAACGCTAGACAAGGGAGCGATAAAGGAAGTGGTGTGTCTGTCTCCATGGTTTTACAGTCACATCTTCTTGGTGCCAAAGGCGTCAGGGGGTTGGAGGCCTGTGATCGACCTATCCATTTTGAATCATTTCATCAGGAAGATGAGGTTCAAGATGGAGACCCCGCGATCGGTGTTGGCAGCAGTGAGGGAAAACGACTTCATGCTGTCGATAGATCTATGGGACGCATACTTCCAAATCCCTATTCATCCATCGTCCAGTAAGTTCCTTCGCTTCTCTCTTGGAGACAAGGTGTTCCAGTTCAAAGTCCTGTGCTTCGGATTGACCACGTCCCCTCAGGTGTTCACAAGGGTCTTTTCTCTCATCTCAACTTGGGCCCATGCTCAAGGGATCCGTCTGCTGAGGTACCTCGATGACTGGTTGGTCGTGCGAGTTCCAGAGAGAAGCTGCTGCAGGACAGAGACCTCCTGCTTTGGTTTTGTCTGGAACTCAGCATTTTGGTGAACCTAGAGAAATCGAATCTCGTACCCAGTCAAAGAATTCTTTATCTAGGCATGGTCATCTATACAGCAGCATCAAGGGTTTTTCCGTCAGATCAGAGGTTGGAGAAGTTGCGAGCAATGGCGCGCAACTTCCTGTCGCAGCAGGATCAGTCAGCTTATCAGTGGCAGGTTCTTCTGGGGATTTTATCTTCTCTGGAGAAGCTGATCCCGCATGGGTGACTTCATCTTCGGTCTCTGCAATGGAGACTAAGGGACTTCTGGTCTCCGGCAAAGGACTCACCCCTAATAAAGGGGTTCCTCTGTCCCTAGAAGTGAGAGAAGATCTTCATTGGTGGTTGGACAATCAGAATCTCTTGGAGGGTGTTCCTCTGCGTTCTCTGCCGCTGTACTTCCTTCTGTTTTCAGATGCCTCCCTCGCAGGTTGGGGTTCTCATTTAGGCAGCCTCATAATTTCAGGCGTTTGAAGTTTGGAGGACAAACGGCAACATATCAACATGTTGGAGTTAAAGGCAACCTTTCTGGGTCTGAAGGAATTTGGGGAGAAAGTAGAGGGACATTCTGTAGTTCTCATGTCAGACAACACCACGGTGGTTGCTTATGTGAACAAGCAGGGGGTACTGGTTTCGTGTCGAACTTCACGCTTTGACAGTCGAGAGTCATCAGTGGCCGGTCAACTATTCAGTGGAACTCTCAGCCAGGTATATCCCTGGCAAAAGGAATGTGGTCCCGGACAAGCTCAGTCGTCGGGATCAGGTCTTAGGCACAGAGTGGTCCCTTCATCAGGTCGTGGAGGACAGGCTTTTCTAGGTTTGGGGGAGACCTATGCTGGACCTCTTTCTGACCCGGTTCAATAGGAAACTAGAGATTTTCTGTTTGGTGGTTCCAGATTCTCTGGCATTAGCGGAGGACGTGTTCCAACATCCCTGGGACAACCTCCAGGAGATGTATGCCTTCCCTCTGTTTTGTTTGATCCGCCTAGTACTGAACAAGATGGTGAGGTCACAAAATCTCAGGATGACATTAGTAGCTCCTCTGTGGCTGCAAGCGTAATGGTTTCTGGATCTTCTGATGTTGTCAGAGGTGCCGAGGGAGATTCGCCCGTGGCGGCATCTTTGTCAGCCGCACATAGAAAGATTCTTCCAGTCAGTAGAATCCCTTTTGCTTCACGGTTGGAGGCTATCAAATATCTCCTCCAAGTGAGAGGCTTTTCTCAGAAGACAACAGGACTATTATGTCCAGCAATCTCAGGAAATCTACCTCTGCCATTTACCAAGGTAAATGAGCAATCTACTGTGATTGTTATCGTAAACAGGGTTTTCTCCACTCAAAACCTCTATTCAGCACATAGGCTTTTTAAGACTTCCTCAGGGATGAAAAAGGCTTGTCCATTTCTGCTATTAGAGGCTACAGGGCGGCCCTAAGTTTAGTGTTAAGTCTTAAAGGTGTTGATATCTCATCCTGGGAACTCTGCTGTTTAAAGGGTTTGAGCAGTCGTATTCTCCGAGAGAGCTTAAGCCTCCAATGTGGGATGTTTCTTCCGTCCTGAGAAGTTTCACTAAAGCTCCTTATGAGCCTTTACGTTGTTCATCAGACAGGAACTTTACACTCAAAATGGTTTTCATCTTGGCTTGGCTTCTTTGAAAAGAGTGGGGGAGCTTCATGGCCCGAGCAATGATGTGAAGCACGCCAGGGGTTGGGGGCCAGTGTCCTTCAAATTTGTCCCGGAATTCATGGCTAAGACCCAGAATCCCTCGGTGCAGGATGACAGGTTCGCCTCCTTTTCCATTCCATCTCTGGGTGACTTTGTGGCTGGTGATTCTCAAGAGCTATTGTTGTGCCCTGTCTGGGTTCTGTGATGCAATCTGAAGAGGATGCGACATCCAGGCCAGGATGTTGTAGGCTTTTTGTTAGCACGGGGCATTCTAAGAAAAAGGTTTCCAAGAATACAAATCTCTTTGGTTACGTGAAGCCTTCAGATAGGCGTACAGTGTTCCCCCTGTATTCGCGAGGGATGTGTACCAGACACCCCTGCGAATAGTTAAAACCTGCGAATAGTTAAAACCACCACTAAAAATGCTTATAACTGCCTGTCTTGAAAGTTCAGATACCAAATGTATACTTTTAATAACATCCTACTTCAAATATACCTAAAATTACTAACCTATTACTGCATTAATCTTTGAGGTTATATTATTAATATAATTTCAAAGTCATCTTAAACATTTTACCATTAAAAACATATACCTACAGCCAATAAGAGAGAGAGAGAGAGAGAGAGAGAGAGAGAGAGAGAGAGAGAGAGAGAGAGAGAGAGAGAGAGAGAGCGCATTGAATGGCAACATCATGTATCTGACCGTCAAGAGTGAAATTATGAATTATTTCTGAGACATAGAGAATAATAATGGAGAGAGAGAGAGAGAGAGAGAGAGAGAGAGAGAGAGAGAGAGAGAGAGAGAGAGAGAGAATAACTCTGACTCCTTTTCCTCCGCCAATTCCTATATCAACTGTCATTTACTCCCCCGCCCACCTTCCTCCAAGTGGATAAAAAGACTGGGAATGGCTGTTTTTAATTAATCTTATTAATATTTGAAAATTAGTTGTAAGGTAATCATTTATTTACACTACAAAACAAATATACATGAGAAGAGAGAGAGAGAGAATAACTCTGACTCCTTTTCCTCCGCCAATTCCTATATCAACTGTCATTTACTCCCCGGCCCACCTTCCTCCAAGTGGATAAAAAGACTGGGAATCTCTATTTTTAATTAATCTTATTAATATTTGAAAATTAGTTGTAAGGTAATCATTTATTTACACTACAAAACAAATACATGAGAGAGAGAGAGAGAGAGAGAGAGAGAGAGAGAGAGAGAGAGGAAGAGAGAGAGACGAGGCGAAGATTGCGAGGAGAGAGAGAGAGAGAGAGAGAATGTTATTGTTACTGTTTAATCTCATTAAACTTAATATTATTTGTAAACTAGTACTGTATATTATTATTTTACCATAAAATGTAGTAATGTCCTTAAAGATATACTTATACATACATTTCCAGCTCAAACAGAGGGAGAGAGTTACCACTAGGACATACTAGTATCTCGTGTGGAGAGAGAGAGAGAGAGAGAGAGAGAGAGAGAGAGAGAGAGAGAGAGAGAGAGAGAGAGAGAGAGAGAGAGAGAGGGGGGTTATCCTTATTTAAGACTGAAATGGATAGATTATTGTACTCTTTAAAATACTATCACATATGAATTTTGAAATTAGTTATATTACTATTATTATTATGCAAAAATATTAATAAACATACACATGTACCATAGAAATTCTCTCAATCAGTAAAAGAGAGAGATGAGAGAGAGAGAGAGAGAGAGAGAGAGAGAGAGAGAGAGAGAGAGAGAGAGAGAGAGAGAGAGAGAGAGAGAATTTACATGATCCTAAGAGGGCAACACAGTTGTTGGACCCCAGCCAATTCAGCTTGGCTACTTGGAGTTCAAAGAACAAGACACGGGGTAAAATGCAATGTCTTTCATTCTTACATAATTTTTTTTTTATTTATAAACTAAAATCTTGCTAATTCACCCTAGTATTTTTTTTAATGAATTTATATTATTGCTGTTTACATTAATATTGATATTTGAAAATTAGTAAATCATTTATCATCCAAAAAACATACATCTCTGTAAGAGAGAGAGAGAGAGAGAGAGAGAGAGAGAGACGGAGAAGAGAGAGACGAGAGAGAGAGAGAGAGAGAGAGAGATTATCGTAGAATTTGTAAAATACTTTCACATATGATTTTTCTAATTACAGTTGTTATTATTATTATTATTATTATTATTATTATTACTATTAGTATTATTATTATCATATGAAAATATTAGTAAACATATTATACATATGTGTACCATAAAAATCTCTCATCTCAGTAAAGAGAGAGAGAGAGAGAGAGACCTGGAGTTTGAAAGAAAGATGTGTGAAGACTTTGATTTCCTTCATTCTTATATAATTTTTAAAATTTATAAACTAAAATCTTACTAATTCACTGTAGTATTCTTTATTGAAGTGATTGCTCTTTACATTAATATTAATATTTGAAAATTAGTAAATCATTTATCATACAAAAAGCATACATCTCTGTAAGAGAGAGAGAGAGAGAGAGAGAGAGAGAGAGAATTATTATTATTATGTGATATCATTTAATCTTATTAAACTTACTAATACAGATTTGATCAATATTAGTATTTTGAAATTAGTAAATCATTTTTGTATCATAAAAATGTATTTAGGCATGAAAATAACATCAAAATACACTAATTAGTGATTATTTATCATCGGAAAATCCCACGATTAGGCAAATTCACCGCAAATGATGGGTAGATATGGTCCAGAGA
The DNA here is from genome assembly GCF_015104395.2 of Macrobrachium nipponense. NCBI lineage: Eukaryota > Metazoa > Arthropoda > Malacostraca > Decapoda > Palaemonidae > Macrobrachium > Macrobrachium nipponense. The sequence continues at coordinate 29,760,688 of NC_061088.1, read as the reverse complement.
AAAATCCGCTAAACAGTGAGTCCGCGAATACGGGGGGCCCACTGTATTTGATTCTTGATAATTCCGCTGCTGAGACTGTGCAGGCTAGAGCATGAGACTTCAGGGGTATTGGTCCCTCTCTGGCTTTCCAGAAAAATTTGGCTGTTCATAGAGTTAGGAGCGCTGGTACTTGTTTACGCCAGACCACGTTCACCTCTTTCTATCTTAAGGATGTTGCCCACAGATCTATGGACACTTTCCTTGGGTCCTGTAGTGGCTGCCCAACAGATCATGTAAACTCATTGTTGCCCTTAACCAGGCACATTTGTATCTTACCTAAGATGATTGTGTGGAAGAGAGCATGAGTGAGTTGGCTGGTCTCTTTCTTTCTCTTGTTCCTTTCCTTCCTCCTGCGGGCGGGTTGAAGAATAGACACATCATTTGCTGGACTGGTCTGGTACGGGTGAGTAATGTAGTCATACTGGTAGTTTTGTTTTGTGTTAAAATAGTCAAACCCTTTGTTCAGTAGCAGGCAGTCCCCAGGTTATGATGGTCTCGCCTTACGATGTTCCGAGGTTAAGGCGCTTTTCAATTATATTAATCAGAAATTATTTCCAGGGTTACGACGCCCACAACAGTGATCTGGCAGATGAAATATGACACCAAAAATGCAAAATAATCAATATTTGAAGTTTTTTTGATGAAAAATGCAATAAGAATGCAGTTTACATAGTTTTCAATGCACCCAAAGCATTAAAAGTAAGGTTTTCTTAGGATTTTTGACGATGTTCCGGCTTACAACGATTTTCGGGTTATGACGCGTCTCAAGAACAGAACCCCCGTCGTAACCCGGGGACTGCCTGTACTCCACTCTCTAGCAAGGGGGAGTGGAGAGTGATAACGAATCCTGATGCATTGGTGTGTTATCGAACAGTTGGAATTTCTCTGTAGTTCCCCACTGCAATGAATCTTCTCATATATCATTGTATGTGACTCAGTTGGCTGAGTTGGTGTATATCAGTTTATCTAGCTTCTCATGGGCATTAGTCCCTCTCCTGTAGATATTTCTTTTGGAGTTGGATTGGTAGGTTGGCCCCAGCCAGTTTAGGATGTCTGTACATCCCACCAAGTATAAGTCTATCCTATTGTTAGGACCGAAAGTTTGTTCGCATATGGCAAATGAGAGATTTTGTAAGACAATTTGTATTTTTCATAGCTACAAACCTGAGGTCTTAATGTTTACTGCCCACCTCTAGCCGCTCCTCTGTCATCTTCTGACATCCTGGGTTGGGAAAGACTAAACGTGATAGTATGGGTGCGTGGTCTTTGACCAGTTTTCACCCAATATACGCACGCGTTGCCAAATTTCACAGATTCCTTGCTTTTTAATCTCTGATTGTTTAACCGGATGCAGCTAGGTGCTAGAAAATTATCCTATTGTTAAGACCTCAGGTTTGTAGCTATGAAAAATAGAAATTGTCTTAGAAAATGGCATTTTTCAATCCCTTGTAGGGTCTCTTTTACAAGACAATCGTAAATTTTACTAATTTATACATGTTTTTTCTAATAAATAAATTTATTTTATTTTGTAAAATTATAATTACATCTCATACAGTATCAAAACATGTAAGAACTAAAATCAGTAACAAATTCTGAATATATTTGTTGTAAAATATTTACATAAATTTACTGAAGTTGAAGCTGCAGCTGGACTTTTTATCAAAGGCGAGGCCCACCATCAATAATAACTGGGTTTGATGACAGCAAGGGCATGCGGTTGTAAAACCCCCTTTGCCAAACAATAAACCATGCTTAATGTTTTAAGGCACATCAGGCAACCGAACCCTTAATGTAAGGATAACAGTGGGGAAGAAGATGCCGTAGTAATTTTGGGTTATATATGTCTTTTATATTTCTTTGCACATTTCATTGCAAAATTACAGTTGTAACTGACATACTATGATAAAAGATAAGAACTAAAACGAACAGCAACCCCTGGGTATATTTATGAGCAATTATATAATAAAACGTCATGTGAGAGAGAGGCAGTATTTACTCCCTTGAAGTCAAGACCACAACTAGCTCATGAGCCACCTGCTTCTTGATTTTAGCCAGTCTTAAAAGTTGCCAATATATAGTGAATTTATGGGCTATAGAAATAATGGGAACTCTTAACTGCCTGATTCCTTCAAGTCGATGGTGCTTAAGGTTGATGCTCACCATGAGTGGATCCATCCACCACCCAAAACCTGTTATTGCTACTCATATAACGGGATCCATCCATTAAGGGTTAACAGACATCATTGGCTCTGAAGGATAGAAAACCCTTTGTCCAGCTGCAGCTTTCGGGTTTTACCTGAACAGGGTCGGATTAAGATCATTCTCTGAGAGGGGTTATTTTTGGTATGCTCAAGAACATTTGCTTTTTATGGGAAAGCTAAGGACATCAGGCCAGCCTCTTCTTTAGCTTTCAGGCTTAATGTCTTACTTCCATTCTGAATCATCTTGTGGCACCCAACTCGTCTGGAGCCAACTAAATTCTGGCTTCCAGTGATAGGGCTTTACAGTGCCTTTAGGTTCTAACTTGTCTGATAACCAGTTCTCTGGGCAAGAGCTACAATCTGGTGTCGGCTACTGTCTGACACCAGCTATAGAGCTTCCAGAGCCACAAGCCTCGAGCTTGCTCTGAGTTCCTGCTAGCTCTCACGAGTGCCCTCTAGCCCTGAGCTCCTAACACGAGTAGAGTACAGCACTTCTGGCAATAGCTACAGCCTGACACCAGATCGTTGTCTGAGTGTCCAAAGTGCTCTCCAGCTCTGTGGGAGAATAGGGAGGTCACTGTTAATTTGGAGATTACATATAGCAATGTGGCAAGATCCATTTCATTCACTGGCTAGAACATATAACCCTTATTGACTTTTACCTTGAGGAACACTCAGAATTAGGAGGGCAGTTTGCCTTCTAAGTAAAGCTAAGGATGACAGAATAACCTCTACCCCTTTAGCTTATAATTTTGCCTCATACGTCCATTCTGCCTTCAAACTACTACTTGGAATGTAGTCGTTCTTAGTTTCTCAATGATTTTATGGAAGTTAAGTGTTCAGACCATTTCTAGTGACTGGCATGGTATAGCAGAGGGAAGCATAGGATTTTTTCCTACTATCTTTTCACCTAGTAATAAGGTATCAAGTTTGTGGAGCTTGGGCGTGTAATGCATCTGAAGCACCCGCCACTCTCGGTGGATGGGTTGTGGTTTATCTCGGTGTAGTTGACAATATTGTATGGTTGTTTTAATTTGGTGCTGCACCCAGGGCAAGGGCAGACACCTATCATGCTTTACCAGCATATGTACGTGAATTTTGCTGTAAAGCTGCCTCTTATGTAGTAGGTGACACTTGGCAATACCGCCACACCTTTACAGGTTAAGATGACCAACTAGAGGCAGTATCCCAGTAGCTTTCTGAACTGATAAGGAAACAACAAGCATTGTATTCAGTGTTGGCAACTTTTTTTATTACTATTTATTATATGTAATATTTTGGAGTAGTATATGTCCATGTCTCCCACCTTCTATCAATGTGGGAATCAGCTATGTAATTACTTGGTAAGTTACTTATATACAAAAGATGTTTTTATAAAAAATAATGTTTAATATATATACTTACCAAGTAATTATTTCATTGGAGCCCACCCTACTCCCTGCTGATGGACATTAGGCATGAACAAACAGTTTTCTGCTTACTGTCGTTCCTATTTTCCTGCTAGTTGAAATATGAACCCATACAGTTGTTTGAAGTATTACATGCAAAATTTTGAATTCCAGCTGTTTTATAAGTGGAACTTGTGTAGTTATTTGGTAAGTATATATAAAACTTAATTATGCAAATGTCATGTTTCACAAGATTGCTTGTTAAAGAAAATGTTGAAAATCTACCATGTAAATACGTTTAGTAAAGAATACCCCCACTTTTTCACTCTTTACTTTGGTGCAAATTTTTGTGGAACACATCTTTCAGTTTCACCAATTTGCAAATTTTTCAATGGACTGTATACTATCTCTAAAATTATTACTGATTGTTTTTTTTTTTTTTTTTTTTTTTTTTTTTTTTTTTTTTTGGGGGGGGGGGGGGGGGGTGGATCTTAACAGTTTGCTTAAGCTTTCTCTTCCATATTCTGCTTCTGTACAGGTATTTGATGCGTGTGGAAGAGATGCGTCAGTCACTCCATATCGTTGAGCAATGCTTGAACCAAATGCCCCCAGGAGAGGTGCGTGTTGACGATGCCAAGGTGACCCCTCCCAACAGAAGTGAAATGAAGGTCAGTATGAACAGATTTATAATAGAATTGAAGTGGTCAGTATAAGCAGATATATATGAGAATGATAAAATTATATTTCTGGGCTCAGCTCGTGTCGGCCTATGAAAGGATCCTTAATATCATTCTTTCTAGGTAAAATTAATTCTAAAAATTACCAGAGAAAAACAAAATTAAGGAAAAATGGTCAGTGAAAAACTGACTCGCTCACTCTTAAAAAGAAGTGTCGGTATGGCAATAGGGGCGAGTGGGAACACTACCACGAGACATTCACCAATTAGACCTTCCAATCAGAATACTAGAGGATGCCACGGACAGCAGCGCCCCTAGCGGTCATCCTTAATTATTAGCGCCAGCGTTCGTACGCATTTTCTTGCTTGTGCTCTTTTCTCGGGATTTATCTCATCATCCGTCATGGAACGTGCTGCCATCGCAACGGCTAAGTTAAGTGCCTCATAAGTAGTGTTTTACTGTATTTTAGTCTTCCAGGAACCAGTATTTTCCTTCTAATAGGTCATATACGGTTTCCCGGTCGACTCGTGGCGGCTCCATGCTGCCTCGTTAAGAATTCCCACGGTCTTACCAGACTGGGACTTTCTTTATAACTTATGGGGCTTACTATATCACGTTGCATCGTTTTTTACATCGCTCCTTTAGCTAGGTTAGCCCTATTTACCATTTCTCTTTGTTTGGTATTTTAGGGCATATTCCCCCCTGTTGTTTTCTAGCCCAGCATCCCGGCTCTTGCTCTTTCATCGGCTATCGCTGGCTCCGAGTAGGCTTCTGTTCCTCGGAACAGTTTGCTCCTCCTGGGCTTCTTTTCCTTCTACCTAAAAGTGTCTTTTCATCTTTACGATGTAATTTTAGTTCTATTTAGGGTGTTAGGCTAGCCTAGGGGGTGCATTGTCCCATGTATTGGTACAGCCTGGTTCACGTGGCCCTTCCACGGTTGTGTTGCTATCGCGGCTTAGGCCACTTGCGGTCACGTGTTCCATCGCACCTTACCCTTCCCCTTCCCTCCCTACCAGGTATAGGGAGGGGTCTGGGGGACCCCTTGGTTGCCATGACAACCTCAGTTGCCTTCCTCCCTCCCTCTCTGAGGATGGCCAGGGGTTCTCACCCCAGCGGGGGGGGGGGTATAGGGCGACCACTCATCGGGTACGGCGTCACCGACGCGGGTAGTTGTTGGGACGGAGAGTAGGCCACCCCCCCCCTCTCTCTCTCCCGCCGTGTTACGCCGAGACACTCCTCCCCCCCCCCCCCCCCCATCCCCAGTTGCTCAGCCACCTTCCCTCTCTGTAACGAACGGAGCCTTCCGTTCCGCAGCTGGGGCACTTTGGTTATAGATTACTGGCTCCGCCAGCGGGCGGGGTGGTCCACTACTAGTGGTCGATTGCTTGCCTACTATATCCTTACCTTTCTCCCCGCTACCGGAAGGGAGCTTGCTTCTTACCGGGCACTCTTCTAGTAGACGGGAGGGGAAAGGTTTGATAATTATTGTTATTTTTAAGGATATACCCTAGTTTTACGATGATTTCTATAATTTTATTTATTTTATATGTATACCATCTCCGCCGTTATCCGTCGTGGTTTCATTTCACCACCACACCTGGTTGGATTCTATCTCTTGTCTCCGGCGTAGCCTAGGACAACCAACCATATTACTACCACACGTATTATGGCGGGGCTCTGGTTTAATCTAACTTTCTCGCTCCGGCACCAGCGGAGCAAAATGTTAGGCTGTAAGTGTTCTCCTGATACTTATGTATCTTTCCACTTACAGGCTACCAACTGTCAGGTCCTTGGATGCAACGCGACGTTGTACGACCCCTGCGCCCACGATGAGTGCAGGTCTCACGCTCCGTGTGCCACGCCTTACAACGATATGATCGTCTGGCACCCGGAAGCCTGCGCCATCTGTTACGACCTGGCCAGTCAGCTGGTGGAGGGGGTAAGTCGATTATAGACTTTTTTATCGTCTTACTAACAACTCTTAGACATAAGCTTGTTAACCCCGTCCCGCCATTAGAAGCTCATTTCGCCTTTTCTTTCAGGCTGCTGGTGTGAGGGAGGTCGCTCTAGCAACCCTGAAAGCGTGGGTGGGCGGCTTCGGGAAGAATGCCGCCAAAGGCCAGCCTTACATTTTAGACAAGAAGCTCCGGTCCAGTTCAGATTCATTTTCCCCGGTGGCAAGTCAACAGGGTATGTGACCCCATAGCCGCAGCCCTCTCATAGCCTCCATCCAGCAGGAGATGCAGCAGTCTTCGGGGTCGTGGCCACGCAAGAGTCGGTCCCGGACGTCGCAACCTTGGACCTTAACATTGAGCCTATGGCGGTAGGTGCTGAGGATTTGTTGGTTGAGGTAGTGTGTCGGGTGCCCAAGGTCTTTCCTTGGGCGCTCCTGGATCTTCTCCTGTCCCTTCTTCTACTGCTTCTTTCCAAGGCTTTGTGGGATCTGAGATCCCTACCCGCTCTCCCGCTCTCTCTGTACCCCCAAAGGTGAAGGGACAGAGAGAACCGAAGACCCTGGTTAAGACGACTTCTAAAAAGTCGTCGTCGTCTTCTTCAGCTAAGAAGTCTTCGACTTCCTATGCTGAACGCGGTGAAGGCCAAGCCGAGCTCTTCATACTCAAAGAGCTCTAGAAGCAAGTCTTCTAAGGAGAAGGCTCGCGCTCCCGCCAGAGCCAATGCCTTCTCCGGCCGATCCACCGCATCCACTCCGGTAACGCCGGTTGGAGTAGCGGGACCAATAGCACCTTTGATCCCACTGCTTATCAGCAGTGGTGATGCAACAGTGGGTGAGATGGTTGGCTCTCAAGTCTCCGCCCTAGGAACAAGTTCGAGCAGAAAAATGTTTTCCGCGAACCAACTGTCGGAGCAACAATCCTGTTTCTCAGATTCGGGGCCAGGTCCATCCAAGATCTCTCTAACAGAGTTAGAGAGAATGAGGACCGAGTAGCGGGCTCTCTCAGGTCCCTCTTCCAGTCTCCCCAGTAACAAGTGCTGGTATTTTCCAGCTTCCACCATATGAGTCACTACCAGCTTTCTCCATGGAGAACCCATGGAGAGTGGCCGCTTACGCTCCGTTTAAGGATGTATGATCTCTATCCCGGAAACACCTAATAACATATAGGAGTGGGGAAGATTCCCCCAGATAGACTATTTCTTGTATAAAAGGATAAATCTGGTGGAGGTCAAGAACTGCAAAGTTATTCCAGGCGACCATGTAGCCCCCCAAACACAGGCTGCTATGTATGGACTTGAAGTTGAAAAGGGAAAGAAAAACCAAAGCTAAAGGGATAAGGAAAATTAAATGGTACGAATTACAGAAGGAAGGGGATAAGAAGAGAGAGTTTAAGAGGAGGGTTTTGGAGGATATTGATATAGGGATGAAGATGTTCAAGAATGGTGGCACGAAATGCAGCAGTAATAAGAAGCATGGAAAGGAGCTGCTAGGAGAGACATCTGGTATCATATGGGAAGAAAAAAGGATAGTTGGTGGTGGGATGAAGACATTGAGAAAGTAGTAAAAGATAAGAAGGAGGCAAGAAAAGATGGGAAGAAGTCACAGTCCGTGGAAGACAGAAATAGGTACAGAAGAGAAAAACAAGGTGGTGAAAAAGGTGGTAGCCCAAGCTAAAGCAAGTCGTATGATGATGTGTATAATGAGCTGGGACAAAGGAAGGATTAAAGAAGATGATGAAGCTATCAAAGGCTAGAAATAAGAGCACCAAAGATATAACACACATCAAACAAATAAAGAATCAAGAGTGTAGTGCTAGAAAGGAGGAAGACATTGTGAAGAGATGGAAAGAATATTTCGAACAGTTGTTAAATGAAGAAAATAATAGACTAATAAGAGAGGATGGGCAAGTGAACATTGGCATGGTAATGAGGTTTTCTAGGCAAGAGGTATAAATGCACGAAGAAGATGAAGAATGGGAAGGCAACCGGACCAGACATGATCCCGGTGGAGGCATGGAAAGCATTAGGAGATGAAGGAGTGGATATACTGTACGATCTTATGATAAAGATCCTTGAACAGGAAAAGATACCAAATGAGTGGCGTGGGAGTATATTGATCCCAATTTTTAAAGGGAAAGGCGATGTCCAAGAGTGTGGTAATTATAGGGGCATTAAATTGATGTCCCACACTTGAAGATACTGGAAAGGATGATAGATGCTAGACTGAGAGAAGAAGTACAAATAGGTAAAGAGCAGATGGGATTTATGAAGGGAAGGGGAACAACAGATGGATATTTGTCTGAGGAAACAAAATAATGGAGAAATTCGGGGGAAAGACAAAGGGACCTACATATGGTATTCATTGACCTTGAAAAGGCTTATGACAGAGTCCCGAGACAAGAGGTATGGAGGAGCCTGAGGGAGAAGATGGTGCCAGAGAAGTATGTGCGATTGATACAAGAGATGTACCGGAATGTATTTACCAGAGTGAGGAGCAGTGTTGGGGAGACAGAAGGTTTTGAGGTGAGAGTAGGATTACACCAGGGTCGGCTCTGAGCCCATTTATCTTTAACATAGTGATGGATGTTATAATAGAGGAAGTAAGGGAGGACAGTACCATGGAACATATTGTATGCGGATGATATTGTTCTGTGTGCAGAGAGCAGGGAAGATCTGGAAGTGAAATTGGAAAGATGGAGACAAGTACTGGAGGACAGAGGAATGAGAATAAGTAGATCCAAGACAGAATATATGTGTACCACCACTGAGGGGGGATGATAGAGAAAGTATTCAGCTTGGTGGAGAGCAAATAAAGAGAGTTGATAAGTTTAAGTATTTGGGATCTTTGTTAACGATGGAGGAAGTATGGAAGAAGAAGTAAAAAACATCGGGTACAGGCAGGCTGGAACAACTGGTGGAGAGCGGCCTCGGGAGTTCTTTGTGACAAAAGAGTGCCGCTTAGGTTAAAGGAAAATTTCACAAGGACGGTGGTAAGAACAGCAATGCTGTATGGTACGGAAACAGCAAGCATGAGAAAAGCAGAGCAGAAGAAGATGGATGTGGCAGAAATGAGAATGCTTAGGTGGATGTCTGGGGTAACAAGAGTGGATAGGATCAGAAATGACTACATAAGGGGGTCAAACTAAGGTGGTGAAGTATCAAAGAAAGTGCAGGAGGGGAGGCTGAGATGGTATGGACACTGTTGAGGAGAGATGAGGACCACGCTGGGAGGACATATATGGGAGTGGAGGTGCAAGAAGAAGAAAGAGAGGGAGACCAAGAAAGAGATGGAAGGACTGTGTGAGAGGAGATTTACATGAGAAGGGAATTGATGAGGCAGAAGTGCAAGATAGAAATAGATGGAAACGGCTCATCCGAAACGGCGACCCATATAAAAATGGGTGGGAAAAAGCTAAGAAGAAGAAGAAGAAGATCTCTATCCCGGAGTGTGGAACTCGAAGGATTGAGGACTTCGAGTTTTATCCTCCGGGATTGACGCAGCCTTTTTTCATTGGCTATGCTAGGCTGACCGTAGCGGCGCTTACTAGGGAGGACAAGATCTCAGGGAGAACGTTCTCTACAGTAGAGATCATGCTCAACGCGAATGGGTTCACTGCCTTGAGGACTGGAGTGTACCAACACCAAGCTCCAGGCTTTCAAGAGGTCCTTCAATATTTTTGCGACGGAGGAGGAGGCTTCTCTTTACCGTTCGCTACAAAAAATAGTAGAAACGACTCTTCAGGCAGTCCTCAAGGATGAGCCCATGCCACAGCTAAGGGAAAGCAGAGTCTACTTCTCCGCTCTTCCCAGCTTTCGGAGAATTGTGGGAGAACTTGCCAGCCACGTTCACGCTTGGTAAGCTCAAACCGGACTGCGCCATGGACCAGTTCGGCGGAAAAGCTCCCAAGGCTGCCTGATTCCTTGATTCAGGCGGAGTTCGACGCTCGAACTAGGTTGGCAGGTCCCTCAATTCTCTGATTATCACAGAGATGGCTGCTCTCTCGTATGGCACGGAACCTTTGTTTAAGATTTTGGCCAAGTCCCAGCTTCAGACGGTTCAGAACGGATGCTTTCGACTTCTTCCAAGCTAGGAGGAATTGCCGAAGAAAGCACGTTCTGCAGGAGTGCACTATTAGGCACGAACCTAATAGACTCCTGGCTTCCAGCATGTGGGGAGGCGGATCTCTTCCCAGAGTCCGCTGTAATGAGGTGGGGGGGGAGGCACCACGAGGCTGCTAGGCTCAACCAGAGCCTTAGAGCTAGGTGGGGTATCTCATCTAAGAGGAAAGCAAGAATCCGTCCCCACTGCTGGTAAGAAACCAAAGAAGTCTGGTAAAAGGTTCCAGCCTTACCAGAAACACCAGCAACAGCAGCAATTCGTTCAGGCCGTCCCGGTTACCCAACAGGGACAACCTTCTACATCAAAGCAGAACCAGCCATCCTCCTGCTGTCTCCTCAGTCACAACCTTCGACTCCTACGCACTCTCGCGGCCTTCAACCCTATGTATGAAGGTCAGGCCTACCCTCCCTTTAATAGACAATCGAGAGGTAGGGCGAGAGGCTACTTTCGCCAGCGTGGGCGCAGGGAGGGCGACAAGAGTAAGCAGTTCAGAGGAGGGCGTGGTGGTCAACCCGCCCATCAACAATGATGCTCCCCAGGTAGGAGGGAGGCTGTTCCTCTTCCGTCACAGGTGGGGGTTCAGCAATTGGGCACAGAGCATAGTGTCCAAAGGATTGGGTTGGAGTTGGATCAAAGATCCCCCTCCAATCAAATCATTCCGCCAAGTACCATCAAAGGAATTGACAGATTATGCGGAGGAACTCCTTCAGAAAGGAGCTATTGCGAGAGTCAAGGCATCTAAAATTTCAAGGTCGCTTATTCAGCGCCTGCAAAGAAAGGCTCAACAAAAAGAAGGGTAATCTTAGACTTGTCAAGGCTAAACTCTTCATTCGTTGCGACAAGTTCAAGATGCTTACCCTCTCGCAAGTAAGGACCTTACTTCCTCGTGGAGCCGTCACATGCTCCATCGATCTTACAGACGCATACTATCATATCCCTATAGCCAGACACTTCTGCCCATTCCTAGGATTCAGGCTAGGAAATCAGACATTCTCATTCAAAGTGATGCCCTTCGGTCTGAATGTAGCCCCCAGGGTATTCACGAAAATAGCAGAAGTAGTTGTGCAGCAATTGAGAGCTCAGGGAATAATGATAGCAGCATACCTCGACGATTGGTTGATCTGGGCACCAACAGTCGAGGAATGCCTCAAAGCCACCAAAAAGGTAGTTCACTTTCTGGAAACATCTGGGGTTCCAGATAAACAAAACGAAATCCAGACTTACTCCGGAGTCTCGTTTTCAGTGGCTAGGAATCCAATGGGATTTGTCTTCCCACAATCTGTCAATTCCAGTGGCCAAACGGAAAGAAATAGCAAAGTCTGTCAGACATTTTCTCAAATGCAAGCAAACATCAAGGAGAAGCCAGGAAAGAATCCTAGGGTCCCTTCAGTTTGCTTCAGTGACAGATATCCTCCTGAAAGCAAGGCTAAAAGATATAAATAGAGTTTGGCGATCGAGAGCAAACGCCAAATCTCGAGACAAGTTGTCAGTAATTCCACAGATCCTTCGCAATCAACTCCGTCCATGGTCAAAAGTAAAGAACTTAGCCAAGCGGGTACCCCTTCAATATCCCCTTCCAGTGTTAACCATTCACACGGATGCCTCCCTGTCCGGGTGGGGGGGATATTCTCAGTTCAAACAGGTTCAGGGGACTTGGTCAGTTCAATTACGCCAGCTCCACATAAATGTTCTGGAAGCAATGGCAGTATTTCTTACCTTGAAGAGACTGCTTCCCCCGAAAAAGTCTCATCTAAGACTAGTTTTGGACAGTGCAGTGGTAGTTCATTGCATCAACAGAGGAGGGAGGGTCCAAATCCAAGCATGTGAACCATGTCATGATAGCCATCTTTGCCCTAGCTAACAAACACAAATGGCATCTGTCCGCCACTCACCTGGCGGGGGTAAGAAATGTGATAGCAGACGCTTTGTCCCGGTCAGTCCCTCGGAATCAGAATTGTCCCTAGACGACGGGTCATTCCGGTGGATATGCTGGAGAGTCCCAGGTCTCCAAGTAGATCTCTTCGCCTCACAAGCGAACCACAAGCTCCCTTGCTATGTGGCCCCCAACCTGGACCCTCTGGCTTATGCCACGGACGCCCTGTCGTTAGATTGGGATCAGTGGAGAAAAATTTATGCTTTTCCTCCAGTGAATCTCCTCTTGAAAGTCTTGAGCAAGCTGAGGACTTTCAAGGGAATAGTAGCTCTGATTGCTCCGGACTGGCCCAAGAGCAACTGGTATCCTCTGCTTCTGGAATTGGGTCTCCGACCTCAACGGATTCCCAATCCCAAGCTGTCACAATCAGTACAAATGAGGACTGTGTTCGCTTCCTCAGGAATTCTTCAGACCCTAACTTTATGGACTTCATGAAGTTTGCGGCTAATAAAGATGCTAACATTGATCCACAAAATATCCTCTTCCTAGAATCAGATAAGAGAGAGTCAACTATTAGACCAATATGACTCAGCTGTTAAAAAATTAGCATCCTTCCTGAAAGAATCAAACACTACAACAATGACAGTTAATTTAGCTATATCCTTTTCAGATCCTTGTTTGAAAAAGGTTTTAGCAGCTAGCACTATTACTACTCATAAATCGGCTTTGAAGAAGATCTTTCAGTTAGGTTTCCAGATAGATCTGACTGAATCTTATTTCACGTCTATCCCTAAAGCCTGTGCTAGACTTAGACCTTCTCAAAGGCCTACTGCAGTTTCATGGTTCTTAAATGATGTCCTCAAACTAGCTTCAGATACTGACAACTCGTCTTGTACATTCATAATGCTTCTTAGAAAGACATTATTCTTATTAAGCCTAGCTTCAGGAGCTAGAATTTCAGAACTGTCGGCTCTATCCAGAGATGCGGGTCATGTGGAATTCCTCCCCTCAGGAGAAGTTCTGCTTGCTCCGGATCGTAGTTTTTTGGCTAAAAATGAGGATCCTCTTGCAAGGTGGGCCCCTTGGAAAGTCATCCCACTTCCGCAAGACCCTTCTCTCTGCCCAGTATCAACTTTAAGAGCCTTTCTATCTCGTACATCCTCAAGATCCTCAGGTTCTCTCTCATGAGAGAAAAGGTGGTACTTTTATCAGTAAAAGGTATTAGACAACAAATCCTTTACTTCATTAAACAAGCCAATCCTGATTCATTTCCAAAAGCACATGACATCAGGGGAGTAGCCACCTCAATTAATTACTTTCAACATATGAACTTTGAGGATCTTAAAAAGTATACTGGATGGAAATCTCCGACAGTCTTTAAACGTCATTATCTAAAATCCTTGGAATCTTTAAAATTTCTGCAGTAGCAGCGGGAAACATTGTTTCTCCTGATACTGTATAGTAGTCGTAGTATAGATCCAGGTCTCCTCTCTACCTACCTCATCCAAACATGCCTCACCCTATCGCCATGCTACTCGGATATCCTAGCCCTTAGCCGCTGAGATCAATATTAGTGGATTGTCCCTTATTTTTTTGCTAGGGACATCCACACTATGTACTGATAATGTACTTCAGTGTACCTACCCTTATTTTTATGCTAGGGTAGGACACAATGTGTTTGTATATTTTGTAAATAAGTTCTAAGTAAATCCATTTTGTTAAAATTACACTGCATTATTGTAATTTACTATGTTTACTGTAATTTTAAGTACTTTACATTACTAACTTTCTTTTATGTCATTGTTTAAAATAAGTTAGCCTTAAGTACTTAGTTTATATGCTGTAATAACTGATTTACTTATATTATATCCCTCATTTTACAACTGATTTTCATTTGTCCTTTTTTCCCATCTTGTCTGTTTCTCTGGTACTCTTTCATAGGCCGACACGAGCTGAGCCCAGAAAAGGGATTTTGACGAAGGAAAAATCTATTTCTGGGTGATTGGCTCGTGTCGCCCTATGAAACCCACCCTGTATTGATTGCCCCCCCCCTGCAGGACAAGATGTTCTTAGATTAAGGATGACCGCTAGGGGCGCTGCTGTCCGTGGCGTCCTCTAGTAGTAGTAGTAGCGGCCGCATCGCCCGTTGGTATCAGCTCTCTCTTGTGGGGATTCTGATTGGAAGGTCTAATTGGTGAATGTCTCGTGGTAGTGTTCCCACTCGCCCCTATTGCCATACCGACACTTCTTTTTAAGAGTGAACGAGTCAGTTTTACTGACATTTTCTTAATTTTGTTTTTCTCTGGTAATTTTAGATTAATTTTACCTAGAAAGAATGATATTAAGGATCCTTTCATAGGGCGACACAAGCCAATCACCCAGAAATAGATTTTTCCTTCGTCAAAATCCCTTTTTTGTCTGATATCATGTTGTTGGATACAGGCGGCCCTCGGTTAGCGGCAGGGGTTCCGTTCCTGGCCGCTGACGCTAAGTGATTTTCAATGCTAAGCGATTTTAAAGCCTACGGCCGCTGCACACCCTCTTTCAAAACTCTAGGCCAGTCAAAGGCGCCGTTATCCCACAATGGCGCAATAAGTAAAATTGTATTTATGCAGTATAGTACTATAGAATTTACTGTAAGTAGTACTGTACAGTACATTATAGCATTATAAATACTGTAAAGTGAAAAAAAGCAGAGCTTTAATCCTTTGGGTGCCTAGAGTATGTAAAGATATACTAATAAGGTTTATACAGTGTACAAGTAGCTGTAGTGTTCAAGTTACGATAATTCGTCTTATGATAGTCCAATTTTATGAGAGACCAAATTATACAATAGCCTAACTTTATCCATCTTCTAGTAACATAAGTTCAATAACAGCAAAAGAGAATGATGAAAGTATTGTTTTAACGTTATACTCGTTGCGTGAACGTGTACAGCCATGAACAACCGAACGAGAACCGAACGAGAAACGACCTTTTTTTTTTCCAAGTACAACCGAATTGGATAACATCCGTTTGGCTTGTATTTCAAACATCGTACTACAGTACACTATTACCGTTGGTGTTATAAAAAGCATTATGTATAGAATAGAACCGAGATATCTTAATGTATTAACTATTCGCTATAGATCAAAGATCAATCGGGAAATATATTGTTAAATTTAAACCTAGTTATAACTGAAGCTGAGAAAACTGTTCAAGCTGCTAATGACTATTATCGTACATCGGCACCAAGGATAAAACTCCAGTAAACGTATGCCATCAAACACAACCGTAGATAAAATTGAGATAAAATAATTTTAATCACAACTACTGTGCTTGAAAGAAAACATTTTACTGTGGGTTTCACGCTGATATAAGATAAATAACGTAAAGTTTGTATTATGATAATATAAAGAATTGCGAACGGAATCACAATTTTTTTACACAATAAACATGGCGCCAACGTAATCTGTTAACAAAAAAAAAAGTTAGTTCACATTCACAACGAGACACATTCAATTCATATTTCCACCTAAACACACGTTGTATAAGGAAAAATAACCTTGTCTCATATAAGTCAAGTATCTAGATATTCGTTTATGCTAACCAGAAGCAAGAGAATTCGCTCAGAATTGTGTCATGGCAAAACAAACTCGTATTCGCCATCAGCTGATTTCAGACCACATTGGCCGCTTCCGTGGAATACTGGCTTAGATTTGCTGTAGTATTTTATAATACAATAATGTGAGAATACATACAATGTTATTAGATACAGCGAAGTAATGTATAACTTTTTAAAGGATTTATGGAAAAGATGCATAATTAATAAAATAACACCATGCATTTTTTGGAAGTGGCGGACAAGAACGAACATGAAAAAACATCCCCTGACAACATGGAGCGTAGTTACAAAGGCTGCCTTAATTTGTATCATATTTATGTACAAAAATAAGAATACCCTATACTTAATATATTTTCATACACATTTTAAACATAAAAGCATAAACATTTAAAAAATTGACACATCGATTGCTAAATTTGCACTCTTTTTAACTATATTTTCGGAAGAGTGGCAGACGGCGGCTTACAAGAACGAACATGAAAAAACATCGTATTTGATAACGTGAAGGACAGTTTCAAAAGCTGCCTTTTTATCATATTTCTGCACAGAAATAAAAATACCCTATACGTAATACATTTTCATACACATTTTAATCATAAAAGCATGAACATTTATAAAATCGACACATTGATCGCTAATTTGCACTTTTTTTTAACTATATTTTCGGAAGTGCGGCAGGTGGCAGCTCACAAGAAAGAACGAAAAAACATCGCATTTGATAACGTGAAGGACAGTTTCAAAAGCTGCCTTTGTATCATATTTCTGTGCAGAAATAAAAATACCCTTTACGTAATACATTTTCATACACATTTTAAACATAAAAGCATGAACATTTATAAATCGACACATCCATAGCTAAATTTGCACTTGCGTAACTCAATATTTTCGGTATAGAACAGCATCAGAGGCATATATTTTACCCTAATACGTATGTAGTAACTCTCCATAAAATTTGTTAATATAATTTGCATAACCTTTATGGTCTGAACGGCATTTCTACAAATGTATGAACTCGTTAGACAACGACACTGTTAACTGAAAATTGTGCCGCAAAAATACCTTAAAATGCCTTATTTTTTATGAATATTTGTAATGACAGCCGTAAAACCGATTCGCCGTTGAGCGATTGCTCCGTTAACCGCTGGCCTCCTGTATTCTTGAAATCTATATTTTCCTAAAATAAAAAATTCAATATGAAAAAATCTTGTTGAAATGGATTATGTATAGCAACTTTATCTTAGAATTGAATGTGTACCCACTTGGTGGGCGGTGCTTATGCCTCTACCATTGATAGCTATTGCCATAACCACCTTGCAAAAGTTTAATGGCTGTGTTTCCAGCTCACTGAAAGTTTATCCTATTTATAAAGACCTCAGGTTTTTATGTTAGCAAAAATACAAATTACTTTTAAAAATTGTTGTTTTACATTGCATCCAAGATTGTGGACAATAGATGAAGAGTCATGTAACATCACATTTGAGCATGACTGTACATTACCATCTAAGGCACATACTGCCTCACCATTTCAGTCCATGGATTTGCTACTAGTTTTTATTGGCCAGGTTATTCCTTTAGACATGACAGATTTTGACCCTGGTTATGATGATTCTCCATTGGTTTTTAAGCTCTTGATAGATTGTGCTGCTTAGCTTTACCTGCCTCTATTACCAAGGATGATCCTGTTCATGAGGGCTGTTTCCTGTCTGCTTTTACCTTGCCTGCTCTTCAGGCAAGTAAGATGTTGAAGTGATCTGATACTGTTAAGATGCATTTTGAGGCAATCGCAAAAGTGTTATCCCTTAAAGCAGAATCTGACTGCTTTAGTGTCCATTTTCATGGAACTGCATAGAGCTTCAAGTTATGTAATGGGTACTATGCCACATCTTTATCCTGCTCCAATTCAAGATGCAAGTTTTTTTCAAGCTGTTTGATTAGTGAAGCAGAGAGCTCTTAAAACCTTGGTCTTATGTGAGGTGAAAGTGCTTACGAAGTCATATATAATTATACTGAATTTCTTTCTTTTGCAGAACTTTCTCTTAGCACACCTGCTTATTTACTGCACCTGGTGAAATGTCAGTTCTGAACAGGTGATGGTTTTTGATGAGGCAGAATATTTACCTTGCCTTGATAGAGCTATTTCCAGCACATCTTATGTTCTTACCAACTCAGTTGTAAAGAAACAGAAGCAGTAGAGTTCATTTTTGTCTGAAGTAACTCCAGCTGTTTTTGATGTGCCTCATCAATGTCTGATTAACCTCAAAGTGTTGAAAACCATCACTGAAGGTGTCTCACATCAGGAGAATAGGGAACTTTCAGCACAAACTTTGAAGTCTTCCTTCCGTCATAGTGTGCCTGCACCTGCAGTCAGTCCTGCACCTAAGTCTGCTTGGAATATTGATCCAAACAATCTTCAAGTTCTTCTGCTTATAGTAAGTCCTTTTAGGGTGATAGGGTTCACATTTCAAGGGAATGAATTGCAGAGGCAAGTGTAACAGATGTTACACAAGGAGGTGATCGAGTATTATTTTTTTAACAAGGCACCAGGGTTTTACAATTAACCTTTTCTTGTTCCGGGGGGGAGGGGGGGTGGGGGGGAGACTTGTATTGGATATTTCTATTATCAACAAGTTCATTCATCTGACTTCCTTTATGGTGAATCTATCCAGTTCAGTCTGGCGCCCATCCAGACAGGCGACTGAGTGATTTCTATCAATATGCAGGATGCATACCGCCATGTCTTGGTGTATCTTCAGTCAAGGAAGTATCTTTGAAGGGAAGGTCTTGCAATTCAGAAATCTGTGTTTTGGTCCTAGCATGTTGCCACATTTATTCACCTATGTTTAGCTGCTATTAGCATGATGGAGTCATATGCTAGGAATCTGAGTTCTCAAATTACTTGGCTGATTGGTTAGTTTTTACCATCTTGTTTCAGCCAATTTTGAAGGCAATGGATTGTCCTCTGAATCTTACTTTGATGCTAGGCATGTTGATCATGTTGACAAGTCTGTGTTTCTTCTAAAAGAAGTCAATAGTTTATTTGAGCATGAAGAACAACTCCCTCTTTTTGGGCTTTTGTGGCAGAGAGATTTGTTGTCAATTTTCTATTACTAGTGAGATAGAATTTTCACCTATAGGAAAGCCTCCAGCTAGGAAGTGGCTGTCTCTTGTGGGTTATATGGCCTTGTTATAAAATTTTGTCAACATGGCCTGTCCAAGGAGGAGACTAATTCAGTTTTACTTCAAGGCCTTAGGACAGGTCTTATATTCTGGACTCAACTCTAGTGGTAATTCTTTCAGGTCTTTTGGATTCTTTTCTGTTGGTGGGAAGATCAGTCAAGGCTAATGAAGGGTCTGCCTCTAGACTAAAAGAGTCCAGAGCTGATGTCCTCTGGTGCACTGGGGTCAGGTTGGGAGCCATTTTGGGGATAATTAAAATGTTAAGGAGTTGGACTGTAGAGGAACACAAGATGCACATTGAAGTAACAAGATGCCTTATACGTAATACTGCTGCCTAGTTCCTACAGGTTCTTCTGGTCACAGCATACTTGTCACAGTTTTCAGTTTTCTGGGCACCAGCTTGAAGAGCCCCAATATTTTGGGTTAGATTTTGGGATTAAACTGGCCCAAGAGTCCCCTAGAGTTTTTGGTATGATCATAAACAGTAGTTTTGGTAAAATATGGTCTGTTATTTTGTTATCCATATCCCATGAAAACCAGAGTGGAAAAGTAATTTATTTTCTCTAAACAAAAAAACAAAAACTAAAAAGGACTTCTTTTAAATTAAGGAGAGTATTACTATACAAGTGAAATCCTTCTGTATAAAAATATTTCTTTATTAAACAAAGAAAACAACACTCAATAAGTTCCAATAATCAACAAAAAGGAACACTGGTGCACAATATCTATACAAACATTACTTTCCCAAGAGCTTTCATCCAAAACATTTGAAATTAAATGACTCTGGTCAATTTCATATCAAATTAAACAAAATATTCAGTGTCCAAGTTTCAAGTTTGTAGCTCTTGAATGGGAAGTTCACCTGAATGGCAAGCTTCTACACCTGTGGGGAAGAATCAATTGACAGTTAGAAGTGGAATGAAATACTGACACACATCAAGTACAACAAAACCAAAATTTTAAACACAATTAATTAACAAAATAAAAAAAAAATCAGATAACTTTTGAGTCTCACTTTTTAGTCAATACAACATTAGCAACCTAGAACCTTCAGCAGTTTGGAAGTCTTTTGCAAGCAGAACGTTTTAGGTAGAGACAAAATAATTGCAGTCTACTCCAATAATTAAAACCTCCTTCCTACACAAGGAGGGAAGGATGCACACAATCAAAAGATCTGCTCAGGCTAGTAGAGAAACTTCTTAAAACAGTCCAAAACATCATTCTTCTACCATAGTTCATTCCAGGAAGAAAGAGTCGTATTGCAGATGAGGTTAGCAGGAAAGGGCAAAGTCTTTATCAGAATGGTCTCTTATCTGCTTTTTGGTCAGGTGTTGTGGAACTTTCTGGGGACTCAAACATTCATCTGTTCACAACTGTCCAATATGAAGAACTCCTAGTTTACTGCTGTTGCCATGGGCAGTCAATGCTTTTCATAGAATGGTTGAATCAAGACCTTTATGATTTTCCTTTATTTGCAATTGTTGGAGAACTCAAAGATAACATTGATACCTCTGATGGTCTTTTAAGGGAATGGAGTAGATGTTCCTTGCCTTTTGCCATTCAAGAAAGATCTCGGAGGGCCTCATTTGAGGAGATTCAATCAAAGCCTCAACAGGCTTATACTAACCATGTGGAGACTATAAACCATATTTTATAAGCCAGAGGCTTTTTGAGATTGGCTAAGGAATCAATCCTTAAGTCTTGAAGACTCTACACTCTTTGATTGTATTACCAACTGCGGTCTGTTTATTAGGTTTGGTGCTTTCTGTTACAGTGATTCCAGGTTATCGCATGTCTTAATTTCTGTGACATGCTAACTTGAATGTTGCTCATGACTTAAATGTGAAAGAGGTTTTCCAGTCTATTGAGCTGGAATTCCTAAAATATTCATGTTTTAGTGTAGGATCAAATTTGTAAGTAGCCCTAAATTTTTTTTGTTACCTCAGTTTGAGCTTTGGATAAAGTTTCCCTTGAGAACTTTACTTTAGTTTTTCTTTTATTATGCCTTGATCTTGAGTTGCTAGATGTCCTACAATGAGATCTCCAAAAAAAGCTTGAAAAATAACCTGCCAAAGTCAGTATGAGGTAGAATACATTGAAACAAAGGTTCCGGCAACTTGTGAAAAACAGCCGAGAAAGAGAATGGCATTATGGCTGTAGCAGGACAGAAAAAGTTATTCTATGGTGTTTAATGGATGATAGTGGTGCGACAATGAAATCTAGGACAAAGGAAACAGTTGACCTGACATGGAATGGAACAATGAAGATTGCAAAGTGAGTCGACTTATCCATACACAAGTCTAAGTGCAGTCATTGCAGAAAATGGTCCTGGAGTATAGAGATACCCTCTTGTTGAACTTGGTCTGGCAGGGTCTTCTGAATTAATGGTCTTCATCAAGTAAACGGTAAACCCTTAGTGGACGGGTAAAAAAAAATCAATATGCAGCTACTCAGGCCGGGTAAACTTTGAGGTCGGCCAATTTATGAAAAAAGACCTCATTGGAAAGAAGATATGCAAATGCACTTGGTGAAAGAAAATTTTATTTTTAAATTGTCCCCACCTTCCACAAGAATTTGAAAATGACTATTTACAAACCCTTGTGGGGCCTCTTTTACAAGGCAGTTGTAAATTTTACCAGCTTCTATATGTTTTTTCTAATAAATAATTTTTTATTTTATTTTGCAAAATTATAATTACAGTTCACACAATATCAAAACATAAGAAATAAAATCAGTAACAAATTCTTAGCATTTTTGTTGAAAATTATTTGCGTAAATTGATATTTCTCTGCACTTTTCTTTGCAAAGTTACATTTACAACTGACATACTATCGTAAAAGACAAGAACTAAAACCAACAGCAGCCCTTTGGTATATTTATGAGCAAATTTATAAATAGACAGAGAAGCAGTACATTCCCCCTGGAAGTCAAAATCAATACTAAGTTTGCATGAGCTACCAAATCTTGATTTTGGCCAGTGTAAAAGTTGCCATTAGTGAATTTATGGGCTATAGAAGTATTGGCTCCTCTCCCCCCCTCCCATTTTTTTCAAATCAATGGCGCTTAATACAGGCAGCCCTCAGTTAATGACAGGGGTTCCATTCCTGGGGGCCTGATGCTAAGCAAAAATTGATGCTAACCAAAATTCAAAAGTCTACAGGTGCCATAATCCCCCTTGCAGTGCCCTAGACTTGTTAATGATGCCTTGGCAGTGTCACGGCCACATATTTATATGCCCGAATAGGTAATAACTAATGAAAATGTGGAATTTTATTTGCCTAATCATTTACCATGGTCAGGTTCATGAACTTACTGGTAAATCTTGGCCTCGTATGAGAGAAAAAGTCACCTTTTCATACTGCCAACGTTTCCTCCATCTCTTCATTTATCATATCTTCTAGTTAAGTTAAAAAAGCAAAAGAGAATGATAAAAGTATCGTTAGTAGCATTATAATCATTGCTTAAATGCTACAGCCATACACAACTGAATAAAATCACCTCAGTGGCGTGGTCGGTATGGTTTTGGCGTACCACCTCGGTAGCCACGAGTTCAATTCTTGGGCATTACATTGAGTTGTGTGAGATGTATATTTCTGGTGACAGAAGTTAACTCTAACCATGGTTCGGAAGTCACATAAAGCCGTTGGTCCCTTGGCTGAATAACCACTGGTTCCATGCAACGTAAAAACACTATACAAACAAACACAACTGAATGAAAACAGTTGTTTTGCTACAACAACCAAACTGAATTTGATAACGGTTTGCTTGCATTTCAGCTATCATATGATAGTTAAAAATTACCGTAGTTATGTTACAAATGACGTTAAGTAGAACAGGACTTGAATATTTTTGCATTATACATTTATTTGCTGTGGAGAAAATATTGGCAAGCAAAATATAGTACAGTGCTGTACTGCTAAATTTAAGCTGCAGTTGTAGCTGAACCTGGAGAAAAAAAAAAATGCTGGCAATTACTATAAATTATCATGCATCAGCAACATGGATGCAACTCTCCGCAAATAATAGGAGGAAAAAGTATTTTAAAAAAATACTGGTCATCAAAGAACACATTTTACTGCTTTCACGCTGATATAAGATAAATACGTAAATCTCGTATTATTATAAAAATAGTAGAACAAGAGTAACAAACGGAATCTGTTTTTCACACAAAAAAATGCTCCTGACACTGCCTAGGATTAATGAAAAAATACAGTCGAATTCACAAAAAGAAGTATTTAAGTCATAGTTCAACTTGAAAGCACTTTGGTAACTAAAAATAACAAACCCAGAGAGACATAAAAATACTACTACAAAGGCAAGAAACACACAAAGGAAATATAAACTATTGCAAAGTAATAAGGCTAGCAAGCTATTCATCCCAAAATGTAACAAGCATACAGAGAAGTGTGTGGGCACCTGCTGTCTTTCTGGCAGCCCAAGAAGTGAGCAACAAGGTAGGGCAGGTAAGGGGTGTACTCATTCTTTTCTCCAACATCCACCAGTTAACTGAAGGAGACTCCTCAGTGTACAAGGTCATGGTTGTATGCACATAGAAACAAATTATGAATGTTAGGTGAATTATTCAAGAGAAACTTTTCTTAAAAACATTGTTTTCATTTCAGTCTTCTATGGAGGCGTTGATTCATCATTTCAAAGTATTTACCCAAGGATATCAGGTTCCCCCAGGTGCTACATATACAGCAGTGGAGGCTCCTAAAGGAGAGTTTGGTGTTTACTTGGTGTCTGATGGAACTTCAAAACCTTACAGGTAATGTTTTCTTTCCAAAGTGTTTATCCTCATAACCCAAAATTTTGCATGAAATATTGGAAATACCTTTAAAACTGAAGTGTTAAGAGATTGTGATAGAGGTATAGTTGAATTACAATGCTATATGCAATTTAGGCATAATTTACCCTTGGAAACAGTATATCATTGCACAACCATCCCTTTTTTGAGTTTTTGTCATTCATCAGAGATTAGCAAAACTACAAAATGATAAGAGCTCAGCACTCAGGTTTTGCAGACTTTAGTGTAATGATACCTTGTGGGTATGGGTCTGATTCACCTCTTCTTTTCAGATGTAAGATCAAGGCCCCAGGATTTGCTCATTTGGCAGCTACAGATTTGGTTGGCAAAAACCATATGTTGGCAGATATTGTAGCTATTATTGGTACCCTGGATATTGTGTTCGGAGAAGTTGATCGTTAACTTTTAGCAGGAGACTATTCTGTAGTTTATGATGCACTATAATGGTGAAAGAAGTGTTTATGTCAACATGAAAGTAATTTTATTTTTAGAAGTGCATGCAAAATGAAAATGTCTAGGAAGTGACAAGTGTATCAGATCTATGCAGGGAACCAGTGTAGTTTTCTTGGAAAACACTATTGGTTGTGTAGAAATCATTGTCACTTCATTATTTGTTAAATTTCTCTCTAAGCGTGTTGTATATATAATATTTAATATGCTTTATTGTTAATAAAGCAAGTTTTTTAATGCGTATATTTGTTTACTTACCTTCAAAATAACTTACTTTTTTCCTGGATTGTATCACTGTCGTTTTACCGGGTATATTTTTATCTGCTCAAAATGATGAAAAGTTTTGTGTATTAATCAAGAACAATACACAGCCTGGATTGTGTGAAACCGGACACTTTGTAATTGCAAAATTGTGATTGTTAACAACTATAAGGTGTAATTATTAACCATTAAACGCCGAGCCGCTATTTACCAGTGTCTCTCGTATGCCGGAGGCGTTCGGCATGCTTAGTTTTTAAGATTAAGAGTTCATTTTTGGCTCCTTATTTTGTCATTGCCTGAAGTTTAGTATGCAACCATCAGAAATGAAAAAAATGTAATTATATATAAATATTGGAATATATGACAGCGCGAAAAAAAAAATTTCATATATAGTTGTATACAATCGCGCTGTGAGCAAAACGGTTAAAGTTAGTTAATTTTTTTCGTTGTATTGTACACTAAATTGCGATGATTTTGGTATATAACAAATTGTAAAACGATCAAAGCAACACGGAAAATATCACAAAATGATGTACGAATTCGTAACGAGCGGACTTAAAAAAAGTTTTTATAAAAAATTTACCCTAAATCGAAATATTTTGCTAGATTTTTCTAGTTTGCTGCAAAATGAAGTTAATTGATTGAATATTACTAGACTGTAAGTGTTTTAGCTTACAACTGTAGTTTTCGACCATTGCGGTAGTTAAAGCTGACCGAAGGTCAAATTTTTTCTATTTGTCGTGATTTATGTATTCCACATGAAATTGTGCACATTTTCATATATAAAACTTTATGTAACAGCTAATATAAAATGGTGCAAACATTACGACAAAGTGACGAAAGAATTTCTATTGAGATTTTCGGCAGTTACCCGCACGGATGTAAGGAGTGTTTTTCAAAAATTCACCATAAATCGAAATATTGTGCTAGAGACTTCCAATTTGTTGCAAAATGAAGGTAAATGATTGAGTATTACTAGAATGTAAGAGTTTTAGCTTACAATTGCGTGGTCGAGTCAAAGTTGACAGAAGGTTGAAATTTTGGCACTTATCGTGATTTATATGAAAATATTTCAAAACTGATAAAAGCTACAACCATGGGTTGTTTTTCGTTGTATTCTACATGAAATTACACACATTTTTATTCAAAACTCTATAACGGTTAATATAAAACGGTGCAAAAATTACAACAAAGTGACAAAAGAATTTCTGAGATGCGTCGCTGGTGCTTTTTAGTGCAAGAAGAAAGAAATTCGCGCATGGATAACGCTTGTAAACAAAACAACTTGATCCGTGAACTCCCAGCATCCATCAAGGCGTGTGATTTCAAATTTTTCGCAAACTAGGCCTAAAACTTTTTCCGTGAATATTTAAAAAAACTTTTTGTGGTCGACGTACCGTACGTCCGATTAGCACCCGACAGACAATTTTAGTCAACGTATAATAGGTGTTTAAGGATTAATGAAAAGGAAAGTGGAAACCTTAAAATTACAAATGCAACTCTCAGGAATAAAAAAAAACTACTAATATTTCTTGTGTATTATTTACAAGATCATAAATACATCACTTATATACAATAATTCAATAGCTGAATAAGTTTAGGTAGGCAATTTCTTTTCATATGGAATCCACTGGTTCAAGTGCATATCATAACTGTGCAACAGGTAACCATGTAAATCTTTTACTATAAAACTGGAAAAAAAAAATACATATAAGCTAAATTTCTCGAACTAGAAGGCCCTCAATTCTAAGTCTTTGAGAAAAAATGTTATTGATTTGTTGAGAAAAATAAGAAATCTTGTATATGAAATGTAATACTAAGAACTGTACATATTTCAACTCCTTGCAAAACTAAGAGAAACACTATTATCAAAAGTAACCTAGTGAGTAACAGACAGCCACCAGGGCTGCAAAATGAAGGGAGAATACTAGAGCTGAAATAGGGAACCCTATCAAACACTGTAACAACTGAACTTCCCTACCTTCTAGTGAGATCACAAGCTCCTTCAAAAAAAAAGCTTATAAATTTACCTTTTATAAAAAAATATATGGTTACATCAATAACCTCATTCCTGCCAAGAAAACTGTAATTACTACCACTTCCCACATTTAGATAACTCAACAAAGAAATTATTTCTAAGTTTTAAACTTTTATTGCCCTAAATTTACTACCAGTAGTACTACTTTCTCAATATTTTTATGACAGTGGTTAAAAAAATTACGCAATCCACATTACTCGGAATGGGCTTCAATTTTTTTACAAATTTCATCTGTAAATTCAGAGCATTTTGCTTTGCCTCCTAGATCTCCTGTGCGATAAATACCTTCCTTTATTGTGTCAAAACAAGCTTTTTCAATAACCTCTGCATGCTTGTAGAGATTCATATAACGAAGCATCATAACGGCAGACAGGAGAAGTGCTGTTGGATTAGCCTTGTCTTGGCCAGCAATATCAGGGGCAGTGCCATGGACTGACTCAAAGACCGCTCCCCCTTCACCAATGTTTCCTGATGGAGTTAAACCTAGGCCGCCAACTAAACCTGCACACAAATCTGACAGAATATCACCATACAGATTTGGCATAACTAAAACATCATACTGGGAAGGATCTTGTACCATATTTAGACAGACAGTATCCAGATACTTCTCTTCAAACCTGATGTCAGGATTCTTCTCCGCAGCTTCACGGCAGCAACGTAAAAACAAGCCGTCTGACATTCTCATAATATTTGCTTTGTGTACAGCCGTGACTTTAGACCTGAGGTAAAGAAAGGAATTACTTTAAAGCAGTGTACTATGGTATTATAGGTATTCCTAAAAAATAATAAAATAAATTTTTAAGTACTTACCCTCTTATTAATTGCTTTATCTGCGACTACAGTACATACTTGGTGCGGGTTTGACAAGTGCTAAAATTGAAATGTTGACAAATGCTCCCAATTGTTACCCCGAATCTTTGAAGGATAGGGTTTTAAGACAGCAACTGATTTGGTTTTCATTCTTCTCTGAATCTCTTAGGCTCTTGGGGGAAGGGGGAGGTATGTCAATGATAGAGGGTTAGTACCTAAATTATTTTATCATAGTCACAACTTTTTATTTGATACTTGCCCTATTATTATTTGTGAACTCCAATATTTGTGTGCTGGAGGTGGTAAGAGATTTTCCTATAACCAAATTATCAGATATGCTAGAAATATACCCATCACTGCTTACCTGATGAATACGATCCCTTGACAAGTACTTGTCAGATGAGGATCTTCATCAGATTAGGTTCACTACTATAAGAGGTGGAACGTGGACACTAAATATGAAAAATTTGTAATCAATTTGTATTTTTCATAGCTAACAAACCTGAGGTGTTAACAATAGGATAATCTTCTGGGGCCAGCTGGAAACCGGTTAAAAACAGATTGTAAAGCAACAAATCTGTGGCATCTGGCAACTCGTGCGTATATGAGGTGGATGCTGGTCACCAACCGGGCTTGGAACCTTGTGAACGCACCAGTCTTTCTTCCAACCCAGGATATGAGAGGGGCAGATAGAGGTGGGCAGTTAGCGTTAAGACCTCAGGTTTGTTTGCTATAAAAAATATAAATTGATTAAAACTTTGTCATTTGTTCATATGCACAACAAACCTTTGGCCTTAACAATAGGATACACTTATAATTAGAAGGAGGTACAAGTACCCCTGAACTGGCCGGGGGTTAAGCCCACCTGACCACCCTTCCTAAAAGATCGAGTTCTAAACAAGGGGGTCTGAGCCTTTGAGAGAATAGATATGCGAGTATCTAAAAACTCAACCTGCTGGGATTAAACACAATGAGACATATCCAGATTCACTGTATTTGTGCAAGGTAAAGACAGCTGGTGCAAGAAGATTATCCTTTTGTCAAGACCAAAGGTTTCTTCCACGTATGAACATGAACAACTCTACTTGCATTTCACTTGCTCTTTTGTCCAAGACCACCAGAAAAATTTTTCCAAAGAAAGAACCTTGAGAGAAACCTCTCATGGGTTTGAATGGGAGGACTCTAAGGTGTTTTGAGACAATGTCCAGGTTTCATAAAAGTGGCGCTTCAGCAGTGCCTTCAACTTTTCAGCTGAAATGAGTGAATAGCTTCACACCATTCAATCTCTTTTGAAATAATCAATCAAGAATGATAAGAGCATAGATATATATATAACCTTTGATAGAGGACAAAAGACAAAACTGAGGCATCTTTAAAGAAGTGCAGAAACTTTATTAGTATATTGTTAATGTTGTGCAAAGCTCCTGCTGTTCTGATCAAGCAATTAGTTGACTTCCCTCTTGTCATTAGGATATAGAGTTCCTAGACAACTTAGAAAAGTCTCCAGACCTGAGGAGCTTGTCAACAGTTCCCATGTAGTTAGACAAAGCATGTTGATTGATCCATGAAGCTTACCTGTCACCACCTAGCACATCAGTGGTGTGATCGGTATGGTCTTGGCCTGTCACCTCGGTGGCTGTGAGTTCAAGTCTTAGGCATTCCACTGAGGGGTCAGAGATGTGTATTTCTGGTGATAGAAGTCACTCTCAACGTGGTTTAAAGTCACGTAAAGCTGTTGGTTCCCATTGCTGAATAACCACTGGTTCCATGCAACATAAAAACACCATACAAAGAAACCAACCTGTCACTACCTGACAACAGAGGATTCAAGATCAATCGTGGGAGAGTACTTGCCCTGGAGAACTTAACATGTCAGCCAGACATTCAGTCAACCAGGCACAACTGGGGCATCAAGACAATATTCCTCTCACTATCCAGAGGCTAAATCCCTGGTGATGGCTACCAAGGTTTCCAACTTTATGCCTTTGATTTCTTAGATAAGCTTGAGGCATCGCATCTGATAAGATGGCTTAGTTCTTGGCTCCACAGCACCAACTCATGGTCTGGCTGACTTTCTGTGACAGTGCTTCTCAACTACAAATGAAGCGGTATCATCCACAGTCGAGCACTCAGAATCAGCTTTCCCAGAGATGTGGCCCAAGATACAGCCAGCATTGGCAGGCATGCTCCCTGAGGCAGCAAATTCTCTCGTGATTAACAGATTATCTACGCGAGTTACATCTGAAAAACCTTAAAAAATAAACGAATCAATCACCATGACCAGGTAGGTCACTCTTTATGTATGTTTCAGAGATGACTTTGCAACATTTATTAATATGACCATGTGTAATGTATTGAGAAACACTACTCTCTCATTCTACTATGTTGAACCTTCTGGGAGTTGTTGGGCGATCTCCCACCATCCACGAACCGTGACGTCAGCAGAAGCATGGGTCTGCATACTTGTAACTGATATACCAGAATAAAGTACGTGAATTACCAACCTGTCTTCTTGGGACCTAAGTACTAAAAGTCGAGGATGCAACAGTGGCGATGAGGCCCAGTGTACAAAGAGGTATGTCATATTGAAAGAGAGTTAGTGTACCAACGACAGCCGGCCGTATCTAGCCTAGCATACTAGTTTAGGCCTGGTCAACGTCCAGACTCCAGTAATCGAGTAGCCTGAGTTCAACTGTATTTGTTGGGGACTACCGAAGTTCCATACGCTGTCAGGAAGGATGGCAGCAGCAAGGAGACCGACAATTCCCGAGTTTAACCCAGATAAGTCGGAATTATCTTGTTGGCTGGATCTATTTTCCATGAATTGTGAAGTAAATGAAGTAACAGGCGACAGCAAAAAGGGCTTGTTGCTTTCTTCAGTTGGAGTAGAGACATTTTCCACGATCTGTAAGTTAACAGCACCGAAATTGCCGTCTGCAGTTCCATTTGATGACCTAGTGAATCAACTAGTCTCATTTCATCCAAACCTAGTTATCATAGAGCATTATGTGATTTACTACAGAGAAAGAAGAAAAGTAGTGAGTCACTGAGGGAATATAGTGCAGAACTAAAATTGTTAGCTCAGCAGTGTGAATTTAATAGTGATTTTGACCGAAGGTTGAAGGAACAACTATTAGCTGGTATTGATAATGAAGTTTATCTTAAGGTTTTATTAGCTGATCCTTTGAGTTTAAATCAATCTCCTCTCGTGAATTACTTGCCAAGGTTACCAATTTAGAAACTGCCTATGTTACTGAATGTAGTCCTACTTCAAGTTCTTTTACAGATAATAAGCCTACAGGTACTGTTAACAAGGTTAGGCATAAGGTAACTAGGCCTAGGTCTAATTCTAGTGCAGACTCTAAAGGGAGAGGTAATAAGTGATTATTGTAAAGCTAGAAGTAAATGCATTCATTTTAGGCGTGATAACCATTTAGTTAATAGTTGTAAATTTAAGAATGCTAAATGTTATTCCTGTGGCAAAGAAGGCCAAGTGAATACAGTGTTCTAATAAAAAGGCTAGAAATAAATCTAGAAATGTTAATACAGTGCATGATGTAGACGAGTCTACTAGTAAGCATATTACTATTAATGAAAATTTCCATGATTCTTATGATTTATTGAAACTTTTTGATGTGAATTCTATTGATTTTGTCGATGATTATGAGAAACTATAAAGAGAAATTTTAATGTTAAATGGGTTTCCCCCAGAATTAGAATTAGACACTGGCAGTGGTGCATCCACTATTTCACGCATGATGCTAATAAATTGAATTTAACACCATTACCAACAAGGAAATGCTTAGCAAATTATGATAAAGCTGAAATGCAAGTGTACAGTGAAATAAATTGTGATGTTTCTTTTAAAAGCCAAATGGTCAAGGGACAAAAGTTTTTTGTTGTAGATAATGATTTAAATTTGGCTGGCAGGTCTTTGATGAAGAAATTGAAATATCAGTGGGTACAAATTGATAATGTGTGTGATGATAAATTTAAAGGTCCTCTTATTACCCCCAAGTAGTGCATCTAGGCCCAAGCTTGATTGTGTAAAATTGTTCAATGAGTATCAGGTGGTGGAAGGATCACCCATTACAATTTATGAATGTCAATTAATGTTAAAAGAAAATGCAGTGTCCAAGTATTTTAAAGCTAGATCTGTTCCTTATCATTATAAATGTAAAATTGAGAATAGTTTGAAAGAACTAGAAAGTAAAAATATAGTGAGCAAGGTTGAGCATGCTGGAGATTGGGCCAGTCCTATTGTTCCTGTAATGAAGCCTAATGGTGAAATAAGGATTTGTGTAGATTTTAAGTATCTCAATACCCAAACCAGTGTTAATACCTTTCCATTACCCAGATTGGATGATATTTTGGCAAATGTAAGTTCTTGTCAGTATTTTTCAAAATTGGATTTGAAAAATGCATATTTACAGGTATCTGTGAGTGAAAATTCTCAACAATATTTAATTATAAGTTTCATAGATTGCCTTTTGGGTTGTTGTCAGCACCAGGTATATTTCAGAGGTTTATCTATGAATTATTAGCAAATACTGAGGGTGTTCATGTATTTTTAGATGACATATTGATTGTCAGAGCTACCAAGGAGGAACATGACAAGAGTTTATTTAAGGTTTTACCAATTTTGCAACAGAGAAATGTTAAACTGAATAAGGATAAATGTATTATTGGTTCTAGGGAAGTACCTTATTTAGGATACATTTTAAGTTGTGATGGAATTAAACCTGACCCAAAGAAAATAGAGGCAATTTTGGAAGCTCCAACCCCTCAGTCTGTTCAGTCTTTAATATCATTTTGGGGGTTATGCACTTATTACAATAGGTTTGTACCTCAGTTCAGCTCTATTTTATGTACTTTATATAATTTAACCCAAAAGAATGTGGAGTTTCATTGGTCAGTAGTTCATGAGGAAGCTTTTCAGAGTAACAAGGAAACTTTGGGAAGAGCTGATATTTTGGATAATTTTAACCCCATGCTACCATGATTTTAGAGGTTGATGCTAGCCCTGTAGGAGTGGGAGCTATTCTTAAGCAAGAAATAAAGATAGAATTTCTACCATTTCTTGCAAAAGTAGAAAATTATCTAATGTTGAATGTAATTATTCTCAAATTGATAGAGAGAGTCTATCCATTATTTTTGGAGTCAAGAAGTTTTCTGATTTCCTTTTAGGTAGGAAGTTTGTTATCAGGACGGACCATCATAAACCCTTGACTCTTCTATTTAATCCTAGTAAGAGTATCCCACAATTATCTAATGCTCGTATTCAAAGGTGGGCATTATTTCTATCAGGTCTTGATTTTAAAATTGAGCATATTAAGGCATATTAAGGGAGTACATAATACAGTGGCAGATGCTCTTAGTAGGCTACCATTGTGTAGAGATGATGCTGATTTTCATGTACCAGGAGAATATGTAAATTTGATTAATATTTTGGATAAGAATTCTTTTGATGTTACAATGGTAAAAGAATGTATATAAGAGACAATGTTTTATGCAGAGTAAGAGATTATGTAAGGAAGGGGTTCCCCAAGGAAAATGTGATGGAAAATAGTATGTTACCTTTCTATAAATTGAGAAATGATCTTTCTTTGCATGCAAATGTATTACTGTATAGAAATCATATTTTGGTTCCTGAGATGTTGAGAAAGCGTGTTATGGAAATACAAACCCAATTTTCATAGCACTAGTCCACACAACTGGCTGGTTTCATCAAGACAAGAATGACAACCAAAACTGTCATTGATTAGCCCCATCCCCCAAAGAGTGGAGGTAACTACCAGGAATGTTAATTAACAACTATTTCAATTTCAACAATTGTTGAACCCCTGCTAATTAGTCACAAATAATGGAGGGTAAATTTTACCTAAAAAATATATGTAGTGGAAATGAAAGAAAAATAGTTTACAACTGAACATATACAAAAGAACTAATGTATATATGTACACCTGAACTGGAATGTTTAAAAACAATAAAAATGCCTTTTCCCAATACTTAACTGAGAATTATATGCCAAAAACTTGGATACAATGCTCAGGATAAGTTCCAGTCTAATGTCCTATGATCAGGTCACAAAGCCAGGGCCTAACAACTATACTATGCAAAACCATCTACTTATCCACAATTTTAAAAGTTTACAAATGAGACATGATAATTATCTCCTGATGGAAACATTAAAAAGTATACTTTAAAATGTTTCTGGCACAAATATCTTTCTTTATACAATAACTTGAAAAAAATATTCAAAACCTACCTTCCATTGTTGCGAGCATACTGGAAGGCATATTCTGCCACACGACGAGACGCTGGTTCTGTGATCAGCTTAATACTTTGAACAACACCGTCCACAATTTCGTGTTCTATCCCAGAGTATTCTCCTTCGGTGTTTTCACGAATAGTTACAACATCTACATCATTATACAACGTCTCATACCCTTCAATACTCCTGCATGGACGAACATTGGCATAAAGGCTGAATTCTTTACGAATAGCTAAATTGAGAGAGCGATGGCCTTTGCCAACGGGAGTCATGAGTGGCCCTTTCAGTCCAATTCCATTGCGATTAACAGATTCAATTGCAGCAGGAGGAATTCCAAATTTACCATCTGGTCCCTTGACTGGGGTTACATCGACTTCTTCCCACTGAATTGGAACCTAGAAGGAAAAGAATTAATGAAGAGTCTCAAGAAAAAGAAATAACACTTTGTTAAGATCTAGTATATTTGCAATCAATGAAGCATGATAATTACTGTTATGCAATTGTGAACTCACAAAGAAGTGACAAGATGAAAAAAATAGGAGACAACTAAAGAACAAAAGTCTATAAAGTTACATCAGACAAAACATAACATTTTGTTTTAGTAGATTTTGGAGTAGAAACTGTCCCAACAAAATACTACTCTAGTGTTATTACTTACTGGAAAGTATAACATTCATAAAGACAAACCATATTTTACTTTGCCACATGAAAGATTTCATTACATAACTTCTCTGTCACTGTGATCAGTCTGTTACAAAATCTTTAACAGTGCATACAGTAACATATTACCAAAACCATACTAATGCACTCAACCCTACTATAACAACTATTAAGTATATATACAAACCCTCAACAAAGTTTTATCAAAATCTTTATACAATCTTACATACACTAAGATCTCATTTAGGAGTCGATAGAGACAATAATTGCTGCTAAAAAGATATGCTGAATCATTAATCAACAATAGTTACATGACTTGCATGCATGTAGTATCACTTGGAAAATGCTCAGAACTGAGCAGCCATTATGAGGATATATGTGTGGCAATACTACTCCAATCTTTTTCTATATAACACTTTTGGTGACTAGTTGAGCCATTTAAGAAATTTATGCATGGGAATAAACAATTCTGAACCACATATGTGATTGTATTCAAATTACTCAAAGTGATGTGCAAGATATCGGGAGTTTTGTTCAATGATCTGTGAAACAACAGGTATTCATTCAGTTGCTGTATATGGAAAAACTTTGTGTATAGGCTACTGGGACAAACTGGTTACTATTCCTTGGAACTTGAACCTTTTTATATACCTTCTAAACAAAGCCCATAAAAATGCCAAAATGCAGAAATGGAATTTTTATAATAAAATTAGTATTAATAATACTTTGTATAATTTATCTACCCCTAAAACCCCTAAAAATTGTGCCAAAATTTAACCACACTGGCAACCCTGTTACCTCCTATTTTGTTTGCCAGTTGGCAACACTATTGTTTGACAGGTGCAAAACCTTCCCTTGAAAATCAGTTGTGTTAGGCAGATTGTGAGGTAGGATGGGTGGGACTAGATACATTATACAGGTAAGTATAAATAATATTAATTTTATTATAAAACTTCCATACGTATTAATAAACATTGCCTTAATATAAGTCATCTAGCCTGATTAACCAAATTGAAAAGGAGGCAATCTGAATAAAATTTCCCTTTCAGACAGAATAGAAGGAATCAACATAATCCAATTAATCGAATAGAAAAATGGACATAAAACAACAAAGAAATATAAATCTTATGCCGAGTTAATAACTTCCCCCAAAGTCTAAGATACTAATAACTCTTTAAGTCTTCTACTGTAATGCCAGTGAACTGTGGTAAGTAAAGGACAAGGAGTAAGTGCATAGTCAGTCAGTCAGTACAAAAGTCAGGTGACCAACCAGGTGACAAGTCATATGACATTGGAGAAAGAAAGAAAAACTGCATCCCGATGACTTCATAAAACACTAAAACCACCAGGCGACAACCGCTCTCTCACGAATGTCTGGCACAGAGAGAGAGAGAGAGAGAGAGAGAGAGAGAGAGAGAGAGAGAGAGAGAGAGAGAGAGAGAGGAGCACGGGGAAATTGACGACTCTGTCCCAAAAGATGAGCGCTTGAGTCGTCCGAGAGCTTCAACACTAAGCGACCATTGGGAATGTAACAACACAACCCAACATCAGTGACTGAAAAGGCATAAGCAAGTCCTTACTCGCACTGTCTGGTGCAGAGAGAGAAGAGAGTGGGTCTATTGGTGACTCTTTCTCGAAGGATGAGCGCCTGCACTGTCTGAGCGATTCAATGCTAAGCGAACATTGGGAGTGTATCAATGCAACCCAACATTGCCGCCAGCAGCGATATTGTCTCATGAGCAACTCCTAACTCAGCTTTTCTGGCACCAAGAGAAAGGAGCGCGGAGCAAAAGGCGACTCGGTCCCGGAGGATGAGTGTCTGACAGTCCAAACTGGTCTCATGTTAAGCTATCATCGGAGGATGTAACAAAACAACCGATGTTGTCACCAAAAACCTCAGTGCTACTGAATTTTGCCTGATCTCGTGTGAGTGTCTGATTCCAAGAAAACAGGTGGGACAAAAAGTAGATGGAGAACGAGTCGCCAGATGACAGCAGATGACCCATTGACTAATTCCATGTCCAGGCAGACATTGGGAGAAGCGTGAGTCGTCAGGACAGGCGAACCAGTGGCTAGTTCCAAGTCAGAATTGACTTTGGGAATAGCATAGTCGCCAGCACCGACGACCCAGCGACTAGTCTAATGTCAGGAATGACAATGGAAACAGCGTGAGTCGTCAAAGCGGCCAGTCCCTATGCCATCAACAAAACTTATAACTGCCCAACTGCCTAATTCCCATTATAACTAAACCAAACACAGCCCACAAAAGTTATAATGCAAAAAACAAAATACAAATGCAAAAAAAAAATAAGATATGGGTAGCGACTAAACGTAACACAGGAAGACTACCTAATTCTTATGTCTGACGACCTGTCCTGTCGTCACCAATGGGCCCAAAGAACGAAGGTTGCTTAGAACTAGAGATACATCCCTCAAATAAAAAGATGCAAAAACAGAATTAGAACGTCAAGTCGCCGCCTCAAGCACCTTGGTAACAGAGACGTTTTTCATAAAAGCCACTATGTAGCAACCACTCTAATACTGTACACTCTCAGTCCCTGGCCTTCACGGGCAACCGAACCGCCAGTTTTAAACATAAGATATCTGAGGAAAAAGGATACACCATTCTTTGACATAGGTCTCTTGACATTTCGGGGTGAAACAAACAGATGACAGGGATGACCCTGGACGTTCTTTGTGCGATGTAAGAACTAATTCCTCAATCAAATTACCGACAAAGTCAACTAGCGACTTCAGAATGAAAGATCTGGGAATGGGATTATCAGACGATTCGGTCTTTGCAACAAATTCGGGAAGGTATGATAAAATCACTCTTGGCTGTTGCCCAAGAGACAAGGAAAAGTGTCTTTGAAGAGAGGTCTTCAAAATTGGCTGTATTCAAAGGCTCAAACGGAGGAAACCTCAAGACCTGAAGGACTTTATTCACGTCCCATGTCGGAGGAGACAACCGCGGACTGGGTTGAGACCAAGAAAAAGATAGAATTAAATCTCTAATGACATAAGAAGAAGAGATTTCAGGGAGCCTCACCTTAACCCTGGATAGGTTTCGCTATTGTGGTGCCCCTTTAAAGGTTTGTGGGGTCAAGCTCGACCTGAGCGCCCAGAAAAATTTGTGAAAATTCAAAAACTGTAGCTATGCTGTACATTTTAATTTATAAAATCAATTTCATCATTGCCGAACACTACTAGAAGATAAATCATACCCATCTGCAAATCAAATATTAATTACAAATATATTTAAAAAATAAGTATGTACAAAAAAATAATTTACGAAAATTAAAAAAAAATACAAAATATGCTATATACACAAAAAAATTGAGGGAATCCTTCCTAAGACTATTATTTACAATATGTGATGGCCAGAAAAGGTGTCAGACCCACAGAGGTCAAAATATAAAAAGAGAAAAAAAGGGCGAGTTGTTTTGGCAAAAAAAAAAAAAAAAAAAAAAAAAAAAAAAAAAAAAAAAAAAAAAAAAAAATCCACAAATTTTTTTGGTACCTAAATGAAATAGGAAGTGGCTAATTTTTTTAAAAGAATAAACTCATATTATCCTAGAACTGAACTATGTAAAATGATCTGCACTAAGATGTAATTTACTGTTATATCATAAATGTTTCTCTCTCTCTCTCTGTCTCTCAATCAATAATTTACAAAAATATTTACAAAAAAATACAAAATACACTATGTATATACACACAAAAATTGAGGGAATCCTTCCTGAAACTATTTACAATATGTGACTGCCAGAAAAGGTGTCAGACCCATAGAGGTCAAAGTCAGAAAAGAGAAAAAAATATCTGACATATCAGAAATGCTATTCTCTCTCTCTCTCTCTCTCTACACTGTGTCATGATTTATTGACATAAGCTCATGTAATCTGTCACCACAAAAGGCAGAGACCCACTACTTCCCACCCCTTCTCTCCCCCTCGTGTCATAATCATTTCAAGGTCATCACTCTCACCTACAACCCTTCGTTACACAAACTTGGCTTCTTGCCATATAGTTGGCAGCAACCTCTAAATTATCATCAACAAGACTTTATAATTCCATTAGAAGTAAGTTGATGACATCCATGCCCAGAGAATACTGCCTGCTGGCCATTGTTGATGGAAAAAAAAAAAAAAAAAAAAAAAAAAAAAAAAAAAAAAAAAAAAAAAAAAAAAAAAAAAAAAAAAAAAAAAATTGGCATTCAAAGGAAATTGGACCAAATAGGAATATAAGGCACCTCAGCCACAACCAATGGCAAGCATAAGCTACCTACAGTTTCCAACAATATAAAACTATCCCAGAGTCAACAGTGTTAAACAGACCTTCTGTCTGGCCAGTTCCTCTGTCTTTTAGAAAAGTCATTTCCTCCTCCCTGCACTATGACTGCACTTTTTCTATTATTTACCTTGATTTTTTTTACTGCCTCAGCTATCTTCTTTGCCCCTGCACCTGGGTAAGAATTAACTTTTCTCTTACTTCTTAAGCCCCGCTCATTTACTAATGAGTCTCCGATTGAGATCGTTCCCTATTTTGCTTCTGAGAGAACAGCAAATCTATTCATTGTGTTGATTCCTTTTGGGGGACAATTGTGTTTTCTGGCTGCTTTCACTTTTCTACCAACAGCTCTCTTGAATTTATCATTTTTATTATTGTAAGCTCCTTTCTTTGTAAGTAGTTTAGTGCTTGTTTCTGTTCCATTTCTGATTCTGGTCTTAAGAAATTGTTTTCAAATCTCCACTACATATACTCTCTCTGTTTTCTACTGTGTCGCTGTTCACTTCCTGTTTTTCTTTCTTAAGGTTTGTAACTCCTCTTCGTAGGTCTCCAATTTACTTTTCCATCCTGTCTTCTCTTCTCTTACCTTTGAGTTTGTCCTTTGTCAACTCCTTTTGTTCCTTTGCTATTTCTACTTCTCTCCTCAATTTAGCTATCTCTTGTTCTTGTTGACAGGAGAGACAGACACAGACTACCTAGCTTTGATGCGCATGCCGCTTTGTAGTCTACGCACCACTTGTTAACACTGCATTTCGCACGTGTGCTTTAATTTTGACTTTTCTTGAATCATCTTTCTTTGTGTCTTGGTTTCAATATTTCTACCTGTGCTTTTAATTCAGTATTCTTTCTATTGTAACCAGTTGAAAAGGAAAAAGGGGAGGTGGTTGAGTACTCCCAGTCACCGCATCCGCTTATCCATGGAGTTTTCCATAGTTCGTCGCCAAGATACCTTTTAACGCTGCCATACTAACATACGGTCTCCCTGTTGTTAGACTATCCCAAATGTGTCGCAGCTCCCAACTGAGCAACACAATTAACCTAAGCAAATAATTTTTTGCCAGGGGTGAACAGCAGCATCCCTTAAATTACTCAACTTTCAACAGCCATGAACAGCCAGAATCTCATGACCTGAATGCTTCTCCTCCAACCATGAAAATCCCCAAGGAATGGCCACACCAACAGGCCCCATGGGTAGGAAGTTCCACAATCAATGTCACAGAAGCTTATCTTGGGTTTTTAGTTGGCTAGGACTCCAACAAGGCACAAAAGCTCTGCAACCTCAGAGCAGTTTAGCCTTCACTCACAGGGTAGTGGTTGCAGGGGTGGTCACTCACAAGGTAGTGGTTGCAGGGGTGGTCATTCATTACATGAAGGAGTGAGCTTAATGGGGCACAATAGCAACACTCCATTTCTGCATCCCTAGTTACCCCAGGATCCCTCCAATCCTGGTCTTTGGAAACCTGCTAGCATCTGCCCTGTGTTATTTAAAGAGGCTCCAAAGCCTCTGTTCTGACACATGAGGTAGCTGTCAGCTCCTTACACTAATCTTATGTCTTAAGTTTTATATATACAATTTCTTTTATCTGTTTTTT
Organism: Macrobrachium nipponense; assembly: GCF_015104395.2. NCBI lineage: Eukaryota > Metazoa > Arthropoda > Malacostraca > Decapoda > Palaemonidae > Macrobrachium > Macrobrachium nipponense. The sequence continues at coordinate 29,720,477 of NC_061088.1, read as the reverse complement.
AAGCTTTTTTTTTATTCATTTTATTTTTTTTAAAGATGCACAAGGAAGAAATCCTTGCAGTCACAAGATGAAATAAATTAAAGAGAGAGTGGGATGGCAAGGTGGTAGAAAGGCAGTTTGAACAGAAGTAAAGTAGAAGGTTTATAAGAACCCTTCCTGCTTGGAGAATCTCCTGACAGTTTCCAGGCATGAAGATGAAGCATGTGGAGACTGATGGAAACGATGAAAATGAGCTTGTTTGAGAAGATCTAGTCTCTCTGGCAGATGAATGGGGGGCTCCACTAGTGCTTCTAGTTGGTCAGGAAACCACTCCTTCTGCAACCAGAAGGGAGCGATCAGGGTGAGATCCAGACGCTTAGTCACACTCACTCTGTTGAGGACTGCCCTCGTTAGAGCAAACAGAGGAAAAGCATATGTTGAAGGCCTCTCAGTCCTGCAATAGAGCATCAGTCGCAGCACTCTGAGGAGACTGGTAAGGGGCGAAGAAGATCTGCCACCAAAAATTCAATGGGGTGACAAACAGATTGACTGTGACAGGCCACTTCTTTCTGAGGCTGTCAAAGACTTCCTGGCAAAGTGTCCATTCCGACCCTTGAACTTCGTTTGGTCTCGACAAGGTGTCTGCTAAAGATATTGTGATGACCACCCAGGATAAACTGAGGAACCAACGTAATTCTCCTTTCTTCCGCTCAACACAGGATTGATTGTAGTACTTCCTTAGGTATGAGACTGCTGCAGTGCTGTCAACAAAGATCACGACAACCGACTTCGACAGCTGATCCTGAAATGAAAGAAGGCCTAGGTACACTGCTCTTGATTCCCTCCAATTTATTGACATGATCCTCTCCTCCTCTGACCAAAGGCCCGAAGCGACTTCAGAGCCCAGATGCAGGCCCCAACCTTGATCCGAGGCATCTGATGAAAACATTAGGTTTGGCAGAACTGAAAGAAGAGATGTCCCTGACTCGAGGTGGTGAACTTGCATCCACCAACGGAGATCCTATTGACACTGTGGAGAGGAGGCGACTATCGTGTCCTCGGACACGAAATCCCATGACTGGCGAAGGGTCAACTCAAAGGACTTCATTCTGAGACGTCCTCCGGGAACCAGTTGGATAAGGGATGACAAGTGGCCCAGAGGAGTCCTCCAAAGAGACTGACTGTATTACAGAGGACAGAAATTTTTCGACCAGACTTATAAGCTTGTCTATCCATTTCTGAGAGGGAGAAGCCCTCAAAATCTGGAAATTCAAAACAATCCCCAGATAAGTCATGATCTGGCAAGGGATTTGATTGGACTCGTCAAAGTTGACTTGAATGCCCAACTTGACACAAAGAGACAGAACTATCTCCCTTGACCAGAGACATTTCTCTAGAGAGTCGGCCTGGACTAGCCAATCGTCCAGATACCGAAGCATCCTTACTCCTAACCAATGCAGAATGGCCAACACAGGACTCATCACCCATGGAAGACCTGCGGAGCATTGGTGAGGCCAAAACAAAGAGACTTAAACTGGAAAACTCAGTCCATGAAAAACCGAAGGTAATGTCTGTTCTTTGGATGGATGGGGATTTGCAGGTAAGCATCCTGCAGATCAATGGAAATCGTCCAGACCCCATTTCTGACAGATGAAAAAAACGTCTGAACTGTCTCCATCTGGAACTTGGACTTTAGAATGAACTTGTTCAGGACTGAAAGATCTATGATGGGGCACCATGTGCCAGAGGCCTTTAGAACCACAAACACCGGCAGGTAAAACCTGGGAGGAGGAGCAGCTCACTCTATGGCATCCTTCTCCAAGAGGGCCAAAAGCTTCTCCAAGGCTTGACCCCTGATGGAATGAGGGGCATAACTGCTGAACTCGAGAGGGCGATTGGAAAGTGGGGGTCTCGAAACAAAAGGGATCACGTAACCTACCTTCAGGACCTCCACTACCCAACCATCCAATGCTCTCTCCTGGACTCCTACTTTCAAAAATTTTTATGCCCAGACAAGGAAGAAGAAGAAGAAGAAGAAGAAGAAGAAGAAGAAGAAGAAGAAGGACCTCCCAGAGGTTGAGCTCTTCCTCTGCCCTTAAATCTGCGCCAAGAAGCTCTCCCACATTTCTAAGGGTGAGCGCCAGACGAGGAAGCCGAGGCACCAGAAATCTAAGAGGATGTACTCAGTAAATTTTGGTGCAGATTTGGGGATTTAGGGCTAAATAAATTATATTATGGTAATGTTTATTAATACATGTATAACTTGGTAAAATTTACGATTGTCTTGTAAAAGAGGCCCTGCAAGGGGTTGTAAACCATATTCAACTTCTCGTGGAAGGTAGGGAAAATTTTTTATAGTTTTCCATTCTTACACCATGTGCAATTGCATATCTTCTTCTTTTTTCTTATAAACTGGCCAACCTCAGAGTTTCCCCAGCCTGTGGGTCTACATATTAATTTTTACCCCGCCTCCTAAGGTTAAAGGGGCTTTACATTTTCATAAGATTATTTTACACTGATCATCACAATCAGTACCTGTATATACCAAAAACTATACTACTTACATTTGCTGCACCAAATATTTTTTGCACTGCTGCAGAGATCTCTGGTCCAATACCATCACCGGGGATGAGTGTTACTGTGCGTAAGTCACTACTAAATGCCCTCACCCCACTTACACGGACTTTGGTAAGCTGTAAAAAAGATAACATCACTACATAAGACTATGACAATCTTTATATATATATACAAATATAGACAAAATCAATCAACACTGCACATTACTTACAATGTAAAGGTAAAGTTTTTGGTTATCAACTTCAAAATAAAGTCAAAACACCACAGCAGCCTACTAGAATTGATAACTTTGGAACTGTTCACATCACCTCATAATATATCGTTAAGTCTTCTATGCTTATCAAAACTTATCACAGCTTAAGTTATATATATATATCTATATATATATATATATTTATATATATATATATATATATATATATATATATTATATATTATATATGTATATGAATAATTATCACATCACCATGATCCATATAGATCATTCGAGCTACAAATGTCCTTTAATATCTAATTCACCCTACCTCAGAATTGATATATTTTCATATATAGTACTGGCGTTCCTGATTTCGTTCCCGTCCAATGGACAGTGGTTCGATCCCATGAGGGGATGAAATTATTATCAACTAAAAAAATCCCTTCGGTACATATATGAAAATATATCAATTCCAAGGTAGAGCAAATTAGATATTAAAGGACATTTGTAGCTAGAATGCTATATATATATATATATATATATATATATATATATATATATATATATATATATATATATATACATATATATATATGAGGTAGGTAAGTCTCCATTACTACTGGAGTGGATTAAATACTGATTTTTAAACAAAGGTATGCATTATATTCAGTATATTAATGTTATTGAAATCATCGCAGAGAATGAAGTTAGAGGACTATGAAAAAATAAATTATATATATATATAATATATATATATATATATATTATATATAACGTATATATATATATGCTATATTACACATGTGTAAATAGTCAAGTGGGGTATAAAAATGCCTAGTTTTTGAAAAAAAAAAAAAAAAAAAAAATCCCATTTTTCCCTTTACTTACTACATATTGACCTGGAGTTGATATGAATAGACAGGCCTGCTTGTGATCTCTCCCTCAGCGGTAAAATTTGCAACCGATCTGGATTTGGTCAGTGAAGATTGACAGTTCAACTCAAAAAGGTGAAAGTCATTGCAAAAAAGTTTTCAAGTGACTAATACAACACTTATGCAGTAGTAAATCTGTAAGAAATCCACGGTGGGACAGTTAAAATATTTTTTTTTTTCACCCAAGAATAGGTCAGTTTAAGCCCATTGTGGTTTTTGGCCTCCCAATCTTTTTTTGCGTTCAGGTGCCATTTTTAGTTTTCACATCTTCAATACATCTGTGAGCATAGCTTCACTTATTTTCAGGTAGCTGTGAGGATTTTCAATGGCATTTTTTTTTACCCCTGTTTTTAACCCAAGACATGTTTTTATTTCACTGTTTTCTCTATTAATTTATATTTATGGCTTATAAATGACATTATATTTAAAATATATTGTTATATTATGATTAGCTATATTATATACTATTAATATTAATTTTCTTTTATGCTTTGCAAAAATATATGTTTCTCCAATAAATTATGAAAGAAAATCTGATGACCACAGAAAGCTGGTTCATTTGTTTACAATGTGCCAGTAGCCCTCTATATGCTTTGGTTACAAGAGATTGACGTTGTTCCACAGGAACAGGAGTTTTTTTTTTTTCCAATATGCAAACATGGTCCGGAATTATGCACCCACACCGAAGTTACATATACACACCAGCATCCATTTCAAAAGCAGTTGAAGAGGTATTGGCAGCTGCGTCTGTTAAAAAGACAGCCAAGAAATACTTTATGCCTACATCAATGCTACGACGAGTTCTGGCTTCCAAGGGAGAAGTTGTGTTAAAGAAACAGGTAGTTATTATATATTTATATATATATATGAATAATTATCACATCGAACCGTGATCCATTTATATATCAATTCAAGCTACAAATGTCCTTTAATATCTAAATTCACTTTACCTCCCAAATGATATATTTTCATATATGTACCGAAGGGGAATTTTTTAATTGATAATAATTTCGTCCCCCCATGGGATCGAACCACCGTCCAAGTGGACGGGGACGAAATCAGGACAGTCAGTGACGCTATCCAATCTGACTGACTGTCCTGATTTCGTCCCCGTCCACTTGGATGGTGGTTCGATCCCATGGGGGGACGAAATTATTATCAATTAAAAAATTCCCCTTCGGTACATATATGAAAATGTTATTGTTAGTATACAATAAGGTTTTGTACATACTTACCTGGCAGATATATACTTAGCTTTACGTCTCTGACGTCACGACAGAATTCAAAAACTCGCGGCACACGCGACAGGTAGGTCAGGTGATCTACCTTACCCGCTGCTGGGTGGCGGCTGTAAGAACCAATCTCCCTTTCCAGCCAGAATTTTTCTCTTCCACCTGTCTCCTGAGGGGAGGCTGGGCAGGCCATCAATCGTATATATCTGCCAGGTAAGTATGTACAAAACCTTATTGTATACTAACAATAACATTTTTGTACATGAACTTTCCTGTCAGATATATACTTAGCTGATTGACACCCTTGGTGGAGGGAAAGAGACAGCAATATAAATATGGAAAAAGGGGAAAACAACACTTGTTGTAGGATGTAAAATACAACCTTGGTTCTTACCTGTTTGGGCAGAAGACTTCGTAGTTACTGTCTATGAGTCTGCGTTGCCTGAAGAGCTTCAGCGAGGGCGTGACCTACAGCTGACAGACTCTTTGGGTCTATCAAAGGGATTTGGATATCCGCTTACTTGATAGAATCCGAGCAGGATCTTGTCAAAGGGGATTCGCCCACTTATATGACAGAACCTAACCACTATCATTGCAAGGAGCTCAAACATAAACGATCACCTAACCAATCTAATCATTGTTAGACATACGACATAAAGACATGCCTACCCGCATGCTCTTTCAAACAACCAAAAACTTACAACCTAAACAAGGGGAAAATATATACTACAAAGGATATGTCTCAGCTCCCTGCCCCAGCACCGAATCCGCCGATACGTACGGGCCTAACGCGAAGCACTTTTCATACGTAATTTTGACGTCTCTCAGATAGTGGTTTGCGAAGACTGAGTTGCAACGCCAGAATGTTGCCTTCATAATATTACTCAGGGATATGTTTTTGTTGAAAGTTAATGACGTGGCAATAGCTCTTACCTCATGAGCTTTGACCAATTAAGAAGTTTGAATTGACTTTCATCACATATCGCATGTGCTTCTTTCACCAGGCTTCTGATAAAGAAAGAAAGCGCATTCTTCGAAAGAGTCCTCCTTGGATCTCTTACAGAGCACCAAAGGTTGACATCATTGTCCTTAAGTTTTTTCTTTCTCTGCAGATAAAACTTTAAACTTCGTACTGGGCAAAGTGACCTCTCTGCTTCCTCGCCTACTAAGGCAGACAAACCTTGGACTTCAAAACTCCTAGGCCAAGGATTTGAGGGGTTCTCGTTCTTAGCCAAGAACGAAGGTAGGAATGCACAGATAGCTGCATCTCCTCTGAATCCCACATTTCCTTCTAATGCATGGAGTTCACTAATCCTCTTTGCGGAAGCCAATGCCATGAGAAAAAGTGTCTTCCTCGTGAGGTCTCTAAAAGAGGCAGACTGAGGCGGTTCGAACTTAGGGGACCTCAGGAAATGTAGCACTACATCCAGATTCCAACTCGGAATCTCTTTTTGGATGTTTCAAAAAGGCGAAACCTTTTTGGATGTTTCAAAAGATCTTATTAGATCATGAAGGACTTTGTCTTCTGAAATGTTTAAGTTTCTGTGCCTAAACACTGCAGACAGCATGCTACGATAACCTTTAATGGTTGATACCGCCAGTCCACTTTTCTCCCTAAGGAAAAGTAAGAAGTCTGCTATTTGGGTTACAGAGGTACTGGAAGAGGAAAAGTGATGGTTCCTACACCACCGTCGAAAGACGTCCCACTTCGATTGGTAGACTCTAAGGGTAGAAGGCCTTCTTGCTGCTGCGATAGCCGTTGCAACTCTTGCAGAAAACCCTCTCGTTCTGACCAAACTTTTGACAGTCTGAAGCCAGTCAGATCTAGAGCGGGGAGGTTTTTGTGATACCTGTCGAAGTGGGGTTGTCTGAGCAGATCGATCCTCTGTGGTAATGTTCTCGGAAAATCTACTAACCATTCCAGTACCTCTGTGAACCATACTTGTGGGGGCCAGAACGGGGCTACCAGCGTCATCCTTGCTGCCTCCGATTCTGCAAATTTCTTGAGAGTCTCTCCCAGTATCTTGAATGGAGGAAAAGCATACATGTCTAGGCCCTTCCAATCTAGGAGAAAAGCGTCTATCGACACTGCCCTCGGGTCCGATATCGGAGAGCAGTAGTTGGCTATCCTCGCATTCTTGGCTGTGGCGAAGAGGTCTATATGAGGCCTGCCCCAAAGATTCCACAGGTCCTGGCAAACATCCTCGTGAAGAGTCCACTCTGCAGGCAGGACTTGATCTTTCCTGCTTAGGAGGTCTGCTCTGACGTTCTTTTCTCCCTGTACGAACCTGGTAAGGAGACAAATCTTCCTTTCCTCTGCCCACAGCAGAAGTTCTTTTGCTGTCTCGTACAGGGAGAAGGAGTGAGTCCTCCCTTGCTTCCTGATGTATGCCAGGGCCGTGGTGTTGTCCGAGTTGATCTGTACTGCCGAAGCTAGGACGTAGGGCTCGAATGCTTTCAAAGCTAGCCAAACAGCCATCAGCTCTTTCTTGTTGATGTGCCAGGTCACCTGTTCTTTCTTCCAGGTGCCTGACACTTCTCTTGAGCCTAGCGTTGCTCCCCAACCTGTTTCCGACGTGTCGGAATACAACACTTGGTTGGGGTTCGGAATGTGAAGGGACATCCCTTCTGCAAACCTGAGAGGGTTCGCCCACCAAGAGAGGTCCTTCTTGATTTCTCTTGAGATCTCGAAGGAGAACTCTAGGTTTTGCGAACGACACCTCCAGTTTCGATGTAGAAAGAAGAGGTCTGAGGTGCAACCTTCCTAGAGAAAGGAATTGCTCCAACGAGGAGAGTCCCCCCAACAAACTCATCCACTCCCTCGCTGTGCATACGTCTTTCTCTAGGAAGGCTTTGACTTTCTCTGACCCTCAGGCTATCCTTTCTGGAGAAGGAAAAGCCCGAAAATCCAGAGAAACCATCCGAATCCCCAGATAGATACGATCTTGACTGGAGATCAACTGAGACTTTTGAAAGTTCACCAAAAGTCCCAGAGAACTCGCCATGAAAAGGGTCTTTTGTAGGTCCTCCAAACATCTTTTCTGTGACTTGGCTCTGATTAGCCAGTCGTCCAAGTAAAGGGACACCCTGACTCCCTCCAAATGTAGCCATCTTGCTACATTTTTCATTAGTCCTGTGAAGACCTGAGGAGCTGTTGAAAGGCCGAAACACAAGGCCCTGAACTGGAATATCCTTCCTCCCATCATGAACCTGAGGTATTTCCTTGAAGAAGGATGGATAGGCACATGGAAGTAAGCGTCCTGAAGATCTAGGGACACCATTCAATCCCCTGGACGAAGAGCCGCCAACACTGAGGATGTCGTCTCCATGGCGAACTTCCTCTTTCTAACAAAGAAATTCAGGGCGCTTACATCCAGAACCGGTCTCCATCCTCCTGAGGCTTTTGGAACTAGAAATAGGCGGTTGTAAAAGCCCGCTGAGCATGGGTCGCTCACTAGCTCTATAGCCTCTTTCTCTAACATTTGTTCCACTGCCTGTGTTAGAGCGAGGCTCATGATGGGATCCCTGTACCTGGCCACCAACCCCCTCGGAGTCGTCGTCAAAGGTGGTCTTTCCGTAAAGGGAATCAGGTATCCTTTCCGGATAATCGAGAGGGACCAGTTGTCCGCTCCTCTCTTTGCAGGCTTCCGAGAATCTTAGAAGCCTGGCACCTACTGATGTCTGGAGGACTACTTCCTACTTCTTAGCTCTGGAAGAGCGTGAGAAGGATCTACCTCTCTTGAAGGGTCTATTACCTCTAGAGGTAGAGGCTCTAGAAGGAGGGCCCCCCTCGAAAGGGCTCCTGTCTAGCTGGAGTCTCCTTATTAGTCTTCGTCTGGAAGGAGGAGGCCTAGGTTTCCGTGCCGACTGAGCGAGCATGTCTTGAGTAGCCTTCGCAGAGATAGATCCTGAGATATCCTGGATTATCTTCTTCGGAAAGAGAAGAGGCGAGAGCTGCGAATATAGAAGCGAGGCTCTTTGAGCATGCGAGACGGACTTTGTAAGAAAAGAGCAGAAGACTGATCTCTTCTTAAGAACCCCTGCTCCAAAACAGGGAGGCTACTTCGCTCGATCCATCTCTAACTGCCTTATCTATGCACGTCAGAACACTGTTGAGATCCTCTGGCGAAATGGAATCCGGGTTCTGAGTCTTTTTAGCCAAGACCCCCAAAGACCAGTCAAGGAAGTTGAAGAAACTTCCAAGACTGACATTCCCTTCAACAGGTGGTCGAGCTCGTTCATAGCCCAGGTAGTCTTAGCAAGACAAGAGAGCCGAGCGTCGTGCTGCATCCACCAGTGAAGAGAAGTCCGCGTCTGCCAGATGACGGAAGACCCAGGCCTAGGGGTTCTCCAGACTCATACCAAAAACCTAGTCTGCCCGTAAGCTTGGACGGAGAAAGAAAACCAGGCTTCCCTTTCCCTCCTTAGAGAAAGCAGCCAATCACCAAAACCTCTCAAAGCCTTTTTCATTGAGATGGTGGCTTCATCCTAACACAAGAGGAAACCTTCGTCTTCTTAGAAGTCGAGAATAACGAGAGAGGAGACGGAGGAGCGACAGGAGTAAGGGAGTCTCCAAACTCTTGAAGAAGGAGATCTGTAAGGATCTTATAGGACGATACCGAAGAAATCCTTAACTAAATCCTCTTCTGAAGGTTTCCACTTCATCCACCGAAGAACCCTCGGCTTCTTTACGAGAGCAGTTGGACTTCTCTAAAGAAGTGCGTCTATCTAGGGAGTGTCTGGCAGCCGTCTGGCGCCTATCAGGGGAAGCCAAAGCTTCGGGAGAGCTCCTCTCGAATGCGTCCTTCCTACTCTGATGAGTGCGTCCTCTTTCATCCTTAAGTCTACTCCTAGATTCCCGGGAGTCCAAACGGGGAGCGCCTGCTAGGAGAGGAGAGATACTATGCTCAGGTCGCCTAACAGGATCCATGCGCCTGTCCAAAGGAGAGCGGCTGCCTGGCGAACTGCGCCTACAATGAGGAGAACACCTACTAGGCTCTTGGCGCCTACCTACAGGAGCGAATCCCTGGAGAAGATCGCCTACTCGGAGACCGGCGTTCTACCATGCTCCACAACCTTAGATCGAGACGCGTGGTCTGCAAAAGGTAGTCTCTCAGCCGAGACATATCTTTCAGGCTCTTTACGCCTGTCTTGAACATAGCGGCTAATAGGAGAGTCGCGCCTATCAGGAGAAAAGCGCCTATCTTCCGCACCGCGCTTGGAAGCGGGAGAGCGTCTACTTGGGGAGTAGCGCCTACCAGGCTCTAGGCGCCTAACATAAGGAGAGATCCTGTCTCTTGAAGAATCCATGAAAGAGGAGGCTCTCTTATCCGGAGATTGAAGGATCTTCGGAAAGGAGCGAGAAGACGAAGCTGTACGCTTATCTTTAGACGAGCGCCTACTAGGCGCTAGATCCCTTTCTACTGGAGAAATGAAGTCGCCAGGAGAAAGCTTCTTGGGCGATTGTCGCCTGGAAGACGACAAGCGTCTGTTAGGTTCGATGCAGGGCGCAGGAGCTGAAACTGGAGAAGGATCTAATGCTACAACAGGATTGTCTACTTCTACCTCGCTAATACGAGACTTACTAGAACTTCTAGACGAAGCTTTTCTCACCCTGTCTTTCTCCAACATCCTCAAGTAGGAAGAAAGAGCCTTCCATTCACCCTCATCCAACTTCTCACACTCATTACACGGGTTAACAAAAGAACATTCTTTTCCTCTACATTTCAAGCATACTGTGTGAGGATCTACCGTAGCTTTCGGTAGCCTCACCTTGCATTCATCCATAGAACACACCCTAAACATAGAAGATTTCTTAACCTCTACATCAGACATCTTGAAATCAAAGAAAAATCCAAACCAATATCAAAAAACAATCCACAAGTGCGTATGCCAAGCCAACAAGATCAGGTACTTCACCGAAAGTCAGTCCAAATAAATCCAAGGCAATGAGAATCGAATAAAGCTGTCAGGAGGTAACAACACAGGTATAGTCGTCACCGGCGACAGAAAAATTCTGGCTGGAAAGGGAGATTGGTTCTTACAGCCGCCACCCAGCGGCGGGTAAGGTAGATCACCTGACCTACCTGTCGCGTGTGCCGCGAGTTTTGAATTCTGTCGTGACGTCAGAGACGTAAAGCTAAGTATATATCTGACAGGAAAGTTCATGTACAAAAATATATCATTTTGGAGGTAAAGTGAATTTAGATATTAAAGGACATTTGTAGCGTGATTTATTATATATATATATAATATATGATATATAGTATATATATATATATATATATATATATATATATATATATATATATATATATATATATATATATATATATATCTATATATATTATATATATATTATAATATTAATAATATATATTAATATAGATATATATATATAAAACTGTATCACCTGTGTACTAGTTATGGTGCATATACTGTACATACAAACACATAGGTATAATAGAGTACCGTACATACGTACAGAGCTATATATATATGGTATATACATACGTATACATACTGTGCAGTATGTATTTTCAGGGCCGTGGAACAGCTCTGTCTCGGGATGTGGAAGAGAAGTTGGCAGGATACATTCACCGGATGGTGGAACTAGGATTTGGACTGACTGCTTGAACTGCCATATATTGTGCATGACTATGTGGTTGCAAATGTTATACCTTGTGTTTTCTCAGAGGACATGCCTGGGCATGAATGGGCAAAGGAATATATGAAGAGACATCGCTTGAACTTAAAAAGTCAGGGTTGATGCAAATTGTTAGGAAAAATGTGACCTCAGACCCCTTTGTAATATATGATGGCTTTTATGAGTTGCTGCTGGAAGTTGAGAGACTAGGTATTGGTGATAGGCCTAAGTGTTTGTGGAACTTGGATGAGAGTGATTTCCCATCTGACCCATCAAAATGTAAAACTATTGGGCCTATAGGTAAGGAAAGGCTGAGTGTCATGTGGTGAAAACAGGGAAAACAGCACAGTTTTAGCCATTGCCTGTGCTGATGGGACAGCCCTCGATCCTGTGATAGTGTTCAAGGACAAGAACATGCTTGATATTTGGAGGGGTGATAATGCACCACTGAAACCCAGTATGCTGTCAGTGACTCTGGCTGGATGACAACTAAGATATTCCATTCCACACCTGATTTGAAGGGTTTACAGAGAAGACAAAACATATTCGCCCATTACTGCTCTTGTTCGACAGTCATTTGACCCACACCTCTGCCCCAACTATTGAACTTGCAATAAAGGAGAACATTTCCATATTAAAGTTGCCTGCACATACTACTGACATCTTTCAACCACTGGATGTAGCTTGTTCTGGACCTATGAAGCCCTTCTATGAAAAGGCTCTGACAGAACATGTGCACCAGACAGGAGCACGACAGCCACTGCGTCGAGCAAACTTTGTTAATCTGGTTGCAGGAATTTGGAGAAATGGTTTGAGTGCAAGAAACATTAAGGTAGGATTTGAGGCAACTGGAGTTTACCCTGTCAACTCTGCAAGTACAAAATCCTGCAGCTTGACAAGGTGAAACTGAAGACATATGAACAGTGGAGGTCAGCTGGGTCACCAGTTGACAGTGACAGACTACCTAAGCTTGATGAACTTCAGCCAGAACAGTATAGAGAAGCACACCCACCACACCACTGTCAAGTTCTGTAGGGACAACACCAAGCTCTGCATCAACTTCTTCTGAGGATGGAGTGAAAACGCCTGGAAGAAGAGCTTTGTGGAATGGCAGCCCCCAGAGTGCTGAAAGTGATGCACGAGGCATTGGCTACGGTGTACCAGACAATACGAAATCACTAATGAGAGCTCTGCAAAAGTATGCCCCGCCAGGGATGCATCATTCAATAATGCTAATGAATAAAGAAGATGAATCAACGTTCGATGCAGTTATAAAATCTTGTGGCCGTCCAAGCATTGCACCACCACAGACAAAAAGACAAAATTTCTATGCATGGTGCCCTTGTTACTGATGCAGAAGTGTGAAGGCAAACCACGGAAAGGAAACAAGATGAGAAAAAAATGTGTCCAACACAATCACGATAGAAAGGAAAGACAGTACTAGTGCATGAGTCGTCAGATTTCGAGGAAAGTGATTCTGATGAACCTGAAGAATGAAATAAAGGAAAGATGGTGCATGAAGCATCAGTTTCTGAGGGAAGTGATCTTGTTGAACCAGAAGTTATGTCATCAGATGAGTTAGATGTTTCTAACAGAGAAAAACTGGAAACCAGTGTAAGTGGGTCAGTGCAGTGTTCTTATATAGCACAAAAATTACCAGACTGTGACAAGATTGCTGTAGATGAATTTATGCTTGTAGCTACAGCCTTCAATGTACTACTGGAGTAAAGTCCTCAGAATGTTTAGGGAAGATGTGTCAAGCCACATTATAGATGTTGAATTTAAATTTATGCACAAAAAAAAATCACATCAACCCCAAAAAAGGTTACATGGGACTGGCCAAATAAGGATGACATATGTACTGTATAAGTAACCCAGATATTTGCAAGGCCAAGCAAGCCAAATCTTCACAAATCTGGAGTTTTATTTAAAGATGAACCAGAGACATATGATTGGTACTAACCCATCAGTAGATATAGCATCCCCTCTCCCAAAAAATTTAATAAATGATATTGTTATGATACAATAAAGTTTTATGCATACTTACCTGGCAGGTATATATATAGCTGTATTTTCTGAAGTCCGACAGAATTTAAAAAACTTCCGACACACGCAGTGGTCGGCCAGGTGGTTAGTACCCATTCCCGCCGCTGGGAGGCGGGTATCAGGAACCATTCCCATTTTCTATTCATAATTTTTATTTCCACTGTCCCCTGAGGGGAGGTGGGTGGGTACTTGAATATATATATATCTGCCAGTTAAGTATGAACAAACTTTATTGTATCATAACAATATCATTTTGCTCATGAACTTACCTGTCAGATATATATATATAGTTGAACCCCACCGTTGGAGGTGGGAAGGGACAGAATAGAAGGATTTTGGGACACAAATGCATGCAGATGATTTACATCTTGGTTCCACCTGTTAGCATAGCCGACTTCGTGATTACTGTCACCCAAGTCTGCTTCTGCTTTACTAGAGTTGCCAGCGAGGTAGAGACCTATAAAGCTGGTGCACTCCAGATGATCTGTCAACAGGGGCGTGACCACAATGTGACTAGACCATATTGACCATACCATGAGGGCTAAGAAGTAAAATAAATATATATATATAATTATATATATCACCACCTGACCAACCTAGCCAAAGTTAATGTGTGTTAACTAAGGCTTCAGAGTTAAGAAGTCGCCGTTGTCAGCGACTCCACAACTAAATTAAGAGCTCTTCCTAACCATTTTCTACAGGATAGGATGAGTAGTACTTCTTGCCCCCAAGCCCCCAAGATTGTGTCTGCAGACACGTATGGCCCTAGCGAGCAGCAGATCTCATATGCCATCTTCACATCTCGCAGGGAGTGTGAAGTGAACCCAGAGTTGCTTCGCTAAAATATGGTACTCAGGATGTTGCTGAGTGCCATGCTCTGTTGAAATGCTTCCGAGGCCGCGCCCTCACCTCGTGAGCATTCAGATAAAAAGATTTCAAATCTTTTTTTGAAAGAACTCCTTAACCCTAAAACCAGGGTGTACTTCGATATGGGCAAGTCTGGTCTTTTTCGGAACACTGCAGATTGCTCGACTGACTTCGATTTCTTTTGATTTTTAAGTAGATAAAACTTGAGAGACCTGACAGGGCACAGGACTCTCTCTGGGCTCCTCCCCCCTAAACTTGTGCCATCCTTGCTTCCAAGATCCTGGCCCAAGGACAAAAAGGGTTTCCATTAGGCCATAACGAAAGGCTTAGAGAGCACACCTCCTTGTGTTCTCTAAAGCCAAAACTTGTGACGATGGCTTAAAATCTCACTAACCCTCTTTGTCGTATCTAGGGTGGTTAGAAGAAGGCCTTCCTGATCACATACAAGAAGTTAACAGGCAGGAGAGGTTCGAATGCTTTGACATCAAGAACTTCAGACTACGTCTGTACTAAAGTCAGGTGAACGACCAGTTGACCAGTCAGACGAATCAAGGACAGCAAGGCTGTACCCTGAAGACCAAAAGGCACTATTCTTAGCTGAAGGATGAGTGTCTGGACTGCCTGGGCGATTCAATCTAAGCAAACCTTGGGGGTGTATCAACGCAACCCAACGTCGTCCGCAATCAACTTCGTCAATAAGAAACTCAGGGCTACTATATGTCGCCTGATCTCGCACGAGTGTCTGACTCCGAGAAAACAGGCGAGACAAAAAGTAGATGGTGAGCTAGAATCGAGATTCCACAGACCTCAATGATCGTGAAGGTCTTTGTTGTTTGACAGATGCAAAATCTGTCAAACAACATTCTCTGTTGTCTGTTCGCACTGGCAGAATTTTCAAAACTCTCGGCAACCGCTAGACCACTGGTAGTTCAGGTGATCTCCCCCACGTTCCCGGTGTGGCGTTGGTACTTGGAACTAGTATTCCCTAGTATTCCCGTTTTCCTCAGATTTTCTCTGAACCCTGTCTCCTGAGGGGAGGAGGGTGGGAATTTAATTATATATACCTGCCAGGTAAGTATGCATAAAACTTTATTGTATCATAACAATATCATTTTTATGCATGACACTTACCTGGCAGGTATATATAGCTGATTGACACATTTGGAGGTGGGTCACAGACAGCAATATCGTTATAATTCAAAAATTAACTAATTTAAAATTATTTATTAAGTTCCTTACCTGCTAAGGTAGCTGACTTCGTAGGTCCTGCCTCTTAGCCTGCTAAACCTTAGTAGCTCTCAACTAGGATGTGACCTGTTTGTTGAGAAAGCTAACAACAAGGGTCTGACAACTGGACGTGACCAATTTGTTGACAGGAAACCCTAGCCCTCTCTTACCAGGGGCATTCATGCTAGGATAAGTTAGACCACCTGAACCACACACAAAGCTAACGAAACAACATTACACTTCACATACTGAAGAGGAAATAACCCTCTCAGACAACCATAAAAAGAACACCACTTAATTAAAATACCTAGCATGTTAGTAATCTATCGAGACGATTCGTACGGACTTTTGCAATCCTGTAACGAACCTCTAGATGATCGTTACATTCTACGCCTGTTGTTATAATAGGCTCTTTCTCGTAAACTCGAGCAGGGACCGAGAGAAGATACTTCTTAAGATATGAGAGAGCTGTGGAATATCAGAGTTGATGTGGACCACTGGTTCCAAAAACTCGTTTCGAGGACTGGAGGGACGACGGCCGATTGCATTTACTTCTTTCAGATTAAGACCCAGGACATCTGAAACACTATCCAGATGTCCCGCACCTCCTTTCTATCATGACGCACTGAGAGATGTTCAGAATAATTCCTAGATCTTGAATAATATTTCAGTTTCCCGGTAGTAAAAAAACTGTGGTCTGAATTGCAGTCTATTCGGGGAAACAACTTCTTCAGGAAGGAAATGGTCCCCAGCAAGCTCATCCATTCCCTCCCCGAGTATGCTTACTTCCCTATAAGGCTGCGCTTTGCCTAAGCAGGAGAGGAATATAAAGTGCAATGTTGCGGTAGACTCGTAGTTCTATACCGTGCGGTAACGAGCACCGAAAGGATTAAGAGATAACTCTGTTGAACATAGTAAGGCAAAACTAATGCACGTTTATTCATTCACGTAAGAAATCCCCTCAATCTTAGGCTAAAGTCCGTGATTGTAGGACAGAGATACAGTTAGTCAGTCAATCCCGCAGGAGAGACGTAACCGCCAGCACAGAGATACGGTTAGTCAGTCAACCCCGCAGGAGAGAGAGACGTAACCTAACCGCGGATGACCCCCCGCACGATCTTGTTACTGGCTCGGTTGGAAGTTTGGAACTTGGACAGTCAGACACAGCAGCAGCCAGCAGCTTACGAACGTCGTCTCTTAACTTTATGTCTGGGTTGCCAGCTACCCTATTCTACGAAGAAATAGGTCCGTTATTTTTTGAACAAAAAGAGACTCTCAAGCTGGTATATTTAAGCGAAACAGCAAACGCTTAATATATATGTGCGTTTGTGTCGTCAGAACACTACCATACAACGGTAAAAGATAAATCGGAAACTCCTGGAAGGCTGCAGGGAGTGACGATTAAATGTCCTTAAAATAGTAGACAATAGACCTCTCGGTTGCCATCCGAAGAGGTAACTACAGCAAGCGTGTATGACTTGAACCAACCAGTAGTAAAATAACGCAAGGCAAAAAAAAAAAAATTTTTATTATACACAATAAAGTTTGTTCATACTTACCTGGCAGACATATATATAGCTGAATTCGGAAATACAGCTACATACATATCTGACAGGCAAGTTTCATGAACAAAACTTAGAGAATCGAAGCAGACAGCTCAAGCTTCTTAAGATACTGGACATAAGCGTTCATTGACGTAGTCTACCAGTCTATTTCTTTCTTGTACGAGTCTGCGAATGAGGAAGGAGAGCTCTTCCGAACCTTGTCCTTATTCGCTTACGCAATATCAAGTTAATGAGATGTTTTGTCAATGAGAACTAACCCATTAACGGTACAGAGAGATATTTTGTCAATGAGGGGAGACCCACTTACTTGACAAAACGATAGTATATTGTCAATGGGGGAAAGTCACTGAATTGACAAAACGTAATCCAGGAAGTCGAGCCTTTTATTTTTCGATTCCCGTCTCAAACAAGGAAGGGACAAGAATCCTGTTAAGAGACTGGGCTTACGGTAGGTAGAACGACGATGCTCAATCGGCATGGAAGTCTCCGACTAGAAACTAACAAAATCTATCATCTGAAAACCCTTTCAGATGGTCTAAAAAGCTTAAATTTATTGGCAGTATGGCAAAGGAAGTCCTGTCTTGCGCTTTCCTGAAGAGCGTCCTTTTGATGAGTGCCTTTGCAAGAATCCTACTGAACGTTGCCGAAAATCCTGACGTTCAGGACGTCGAGCCTTTACATAACCCGTAACTGTCTTATCTCAAAGTCTTGACTGAGGTAGAGAAAACGAGATCTTCCCTTGAGCTTTCCTTAACTCCATCCACCTTTGCGAAAAGCAATATAATATTGACAGAGACCTCTTGAATTCACGAAACCCGAGGTCTTGCTGGTTTCGAAGACGAAGTTCTGTTCACTTTCTTGAGGCTCAAATCTTAAACAAGAGCTTGAAGAGTTCAACAGAAACATTCTGGTGCGCGCTCGGCGGCCACTGGCGAGGACGCTCGGCGTCCTGGTGCGCGCTCGGCGTCCACTGGCGAGGACGCTCGCGTCCTGGTGCGCGCCCTCGGCGGCCACTGGCGAGGACGCTCGGCGTCCCACTGGTGAGTGCGTCCATCCGAGCGTCCTGTTCAAGCCGATCGTCCAAATAAGCGTGCAGAAAAGCGTCACGCTCCTGACAGGCGTCAAAACAAGCGAGAGAAACTGCCTTCTTTTTTCCTATTTCTTGGTGGAAAGAAGTACACGTGATCAGGCAACTTTCGCCTTCTTACTTCTCACTGAAACACATAACGAGGGAGAAGGGACGTGAAGCGTCCTCTTCTATAAAGCTTCTTAGAGGGCGCGAGTCCTTCCGAGAGCTCCAACCCTTGTGCGGGGAGGACGCCTCGGAGGGACGGAGAAGCAATCCTTCAGGATTCGTGCATGTGCACGCACTTTGGCAGTCTGGGGATTTTCATCAGAAACTGCCGAAGGCACGCCAGATCGGTGGGGTTCCCTGTAACCCTCCTTCGGCTTTCGACATGCCTCTCCCTTGGTTCTGGGAGTTCGACAGAGGTCTAGACCTAGAGGCGTTATAAGGCCGATCTGACGCACCCTCCACTACACAAGGGGCACTGTCACTGCACTTAGCCACTTCACTATTGCTCTCTAAAGCAAGCACTTTCGATTCTAAGTTACGAATCGAAATAGTATAAGAGAAAGGGCAATAACCTCTACAGACACTGTTTTAGGGCCCGAAGGCAACATTACAGGGTTAGGCGTAACAAAAACAGAAGTAGAACTCTTCACAACAATGAAGGAGAGCGATCACCTCCCGCAGACATAGTCATAACCGTAGGCCATACTACAGCGTTAGGCAAAATAAAGTCTACCGGAAGGTTAGCAGTATCACTACCCTGACTTTCGTAATTGATTAATTGCGTACATACTAAACAAACTTTTTCCTTACGGAATTAGACACGTTTACTGATTAATTGCGTACATACGAATCATACTTTTTCCTTACGGAAATAGACATGTTTACTGATTAATTGCGCCCCCAAGTGCGGAACTACCGAAGCTTTCGGTAGCCACAACCCTAATCTTTGCAGACAACACCCTCTGAAACTAGCCTAACTAGATTCAGATATCTTATGCAAAAATGAATCAAATTCAAATCAATTTAAGATAGCGTAATGCCTAGCCACAAATCCACCAAGTAAAATAAATTAAAGACAATTAGGATACTTAGCGGCAAATGAAGTTTCCAAAATCCTAAGCGGAGTACTGAAAACTGGTGTTTTCAGTACCAGCGACAGAAAATTTATGAATAGAAAATGGGAATGGTTCCTGATACCCGCCTCCCAGCGGCGGGAATGGGTACTAACACCTGGCCGACCACTGCGTGTGTCGGAAGTTTTTTAAATTCTGTCGGACTTCAGAAAATACAGCTATATATATATACCTGCCAGGTAAGTGTCATGCATAAAAATGATATTGTTAAGATACAATAAAGTTTTGTACATACTTACCTGGCAGATATATACTTAGCTATAGACTCGTCGTCCCGACAGAATTTCAAAACTCGCGGCACACGCGACAGGTAGGTCAGGTGATCCACCATTCCCGCCGCTGGGTGGCGGGGTCTGGAACTATTCCCGTTTTCTAAGCCATCTTTCTCTTACACCTGTCTCCTGAGGGGAGGCGGTTGGGTGGGCCATTAATCGTATATTTTTCTATGATGCCAGGTAAGTATGTACAAAACTTTATTGTATCTTAACAATATCATTTTTGTACAAGTAACTTACCAGCAGATATATACTTAGCTGATTGGCACCCTTGGTGGAGGGCAAGAGACAGCTAAAAACCAAATAATACTTAACTAAATACATTAAAAAACAGGGCAGGGAAAACAACCTATGTTTCTTGGATAACATAATCCATAGTTCCTACCTTATTGGGCTGAAGACTTCATGACTACTGTCGATGAGTCTGCTTGCCTCAAGAGTTTCAACGAGGAATGAACCTATGGTTGAATAACTCTTTGGATCGTGTCAATGGGGGCTAGCCCGCTTACGCGACAGAGCCTATACTTGGATCGTACCAATGGGGGGTCTGACCACCCCTTGACATGTAGAGCCTTGACTTTTGTCATATCAATGGAGACTCGCCCTCTTACATGACAGAGTTAAGGTTATTAAAACAAATCACAAAAGAGCACTGAAGCCAATCCCGATCACCTGACCATGTTAGTCTTGTTACAATCTATGAATTGTAAGAGGGTCCCTATTCCCTCTGACAATTAACCAATAAAAACAACCACCAATAAACAGTAATTTAAGCCTTAAACTAAATAGGAAGGATTATGCCCCCTCAGCCCCTTCTCCCAGCACTGAATTCGCCGAAACATACGCTCCCAGAGCAAAGCACTTTTCGTACGAAATTTTAACATCTCTTAGGTCAATTCGAGGTCGAACACCGAATTACATCTCCAAAATGTCGACTCTATAAGAGCCTGAAGCGACCATGTTTTGTGAAAAGCCATCGACGTAGCTATGGCTCTCACTTCATGAGCTCTCACTCTGAGAACCTTGAAATGCTCTTCTTCGCATTTGGTTTAAGGTGAGCTTCCCTTATTACATCTTTTATGAAGAATGTAAGGGCGTTCTTAGAAATCGCTCTTTTCGGATCTCTTACAGAGCACCAAAGACTTTCTTCTGTACCTTTCAGCAACTTCTTCTTCTCCAGGTAGAACTTGAGTGCCCTGACTGGACACAAAGTCCTTTCTAGTTTCTCTCCCTGTTAATGAAGATATTCCTTTTATCTCAAAGCTTCTTGGCCAAGGCTTTTGAGGGATTTTCATTTTTCGCTAGAAAAAATGGTTGAAAGGAGCAAATCGTTTCTGAATCTTTCTTAAACCCCACTTTACCTTCAAAGCTTGCAACTCGCTCACTCTCTTGGCTGTTGCTAACGCAAAAAGGAATAAAGACTTTCTTGTTAATGTCCTAAACGAAGCTGCGTGAGACGGTACGAATTTTTCCGACATTAGGAACTTGAGGACCACATCCAAGTTTCCAGCTAGGCTTCTTGATTACATGTTCTTTCGTGGTCTCAAAAGACCTTATAAGGTCATGAAGATCTTTATTGTTTGTCAGATCTATTCCTCTATGTCGAAAAAACTGAGGCCAGCATACTTCTGTAACTTCACTGTTGAAACTGCCAGGTTACAGTCTTTTCTCAAATATAGGAGAAAATCTGCGATTTCAGTTACAGAGGTACTGGAGGAGGATATTTTCGTTTTTTTTTTCTTTTTCTTTTTTTTTTTTTTTTTTTTCTTTTTTTTTTTTTTTTTTTTTTTTTTCGTTTTCTTTTTTTTTTTTTTTTTTTTTTTTTTCCCTTTATTTCTCCTTTTTTTTTTTTTTTTTTTTTTTTTTTTTTTTTTTTTTTTTTTTTTTTTTTTTTTTTTTTTCTTTTTTTCTACTACAACCATCCTTTCTAAACAACTCCCAACTTCGACTGATATACCTTTAGAAGTTGGGAGACTCTTCTGGCTCTTGCAATAGCCTTCGCCACTTCTCGTGAAAAGCCCCTTGCTCTGACAAGTCCTTCGACAGTCTGAAGGCGGTCAGACTTAGAGCGGGGAGGTTTTTGTGAAAACCTGTCGAAGTGGGGTTGTTTGAGAAGATCGTTCCTTAGTGGAAGCGATCTTTGGAAAATCCACTAAACCACTCCAGCACCTCTGTGAACCAATCGAGAGCCGGCCAAAAAGGGAGCGATGAGGGTCATTCTTGTTCCTTCCGAGCAAGCGAACTTCCTCAACACTTCTCCTACTATCTTGAAAGGAGGGAAGGCGTACGCGTCCAAGCCCGTCCAATCTAGCAGAAAGCTGTCTACTGCTACTGCTTGAGGATCCGAGATCGGGGAGCAATAGGTTTCTAATCTGTGGTTCTTGTTGGTCGCGAACAGGTCTATATTGGGCCTTCCCCACAGATGCCACAGTTGTTGGCAAATCTGAGGATTGAGAGTCCATTCCGTGGGTAGGACTTGTTCTTTTCTGCTTAACAGATCTGCCCGGACATTTTTCTCTCCCTGCACAAACCTTGTGAGGAGAGAGATCTTCCTTTCCTGTGCCCAAATCAGCAGATCCTTTGCTGATTCGTACAGGGAAAAGGAATGCGTCCCCCCTTGCTTCTTTATATAAGCGAGGGCTGTTGTGTTGTCCGAGTGAATCTGATCCCCTCCCCAGACCTGAGACCTATTCCTCGCGAAAATGAACCAAAAGCTAGATGAATGGCTGTTAGCTCTTTCTTGTTGATGTGCCAGGACACTTGTTCTCCTTCCCAAATGCCTGACACTTCTTGCGAACCTAGGGTCGCTCCCCACCCTGAATCTGAGGCGTCTGCAAACAACGCTAGGCGCGGGTTCTGTAAGCGAAGGGAGATTCCTTTGCTTAGTTTCTGTGGATCTAACCACCAACGGATATTCTCCTTGATCCGTTTCGAGATTGGAAAAGTCTCTCCCAGATAAAATTGAAGGGGTCGTAGGTGAAGTCTTCCTAAGGAAACGAACTGTTCCATCGAGGAGAGGGTCCCCAGCAAGCTCATCCATTCCCTCGCGGAACAATGTTCTTTCCTTAAGAAGACTGACACCTTTTCTAGGCAGCGTTCTCTCCTTTTCCTTGCGAAGGATACGCTAGAAAATCCCGAGAATCCATCTGAATCCCCAGATAGACAATACTTTGCTGGGGAGTCAACATGGATTTCTCGTGATTTACTAAAAGTCCTAAGGACTTTGTCAACTTTAGAGTCACTAAAAGGTCCTCCAGACATTTTTTCTCCGATTGGGCTCTTATTAGCCAATCGTCCAGATATAACGAGATCCTGATCCCTTCCAGATGTAGCCAATAAGCTACATTCTTCATGATGTCCGTAAAGACTTGAGGGGCAGTCGAAAGTCCGAAGCACATCGCTCGGAACTGGAACACTTTCCCTTGGAACATGAACCTCAGATATTTCCTTGCTGCCGGATGAATTGGCACATGGAAATACGCATCCTGAAGGTCCAGGGACACCATCCAGTCCCCTGGACGAAGAGCAGATAGAACAGAGGAAGACGTCTCCATTGAAAATTTCTTCTTCAAGACAAAGAAATTCAGGGCACTGACGTCTAGAACTGGTCTCCATCCCCCCGATGCTTTCGGTACCAGGAATAGCCGATTGTAGAATCCTGGGGACTGGAGATCTTGAACCAGTTCTACCGCTTCCTTGGAAATCATCTGTTCCACTGCTTGCAACATAGCAAGCTTTCGGACCGGATCCGAGTATCTGGCGGTTTAACTCCCTTGGAGTTGTCGTCAAGGAGGATTTTCCCTGAAGGGGATCAAGTATCCTTTTTTCAGGATAGAGAGGGACCAGGAGTCCGCTCCCTTCTGCGCCCAGACTTTGGCAAAGTGGAGTAGCCTGGCGCCTACTTTCGTCTGGAGGACTTGCTGTTCATCTAGACTTCCCGAAGGACCTTCTAGATGGTCTACTCTTTCTCTCTGGTCTTCGACCTCTAAGAGGGGTCCTAGAAGAGGAGGCCCCTCTGAAAGGGCTGAACAAAAGAGGGTCTCTCTTTCTTCTCTATCGGCACTGCCGGCCTAAACTTCTTGGCTGAGTGCGTGAGTAGATCTTGAGTTGCCTTCTCTGTAAGAGATTTCGAAACCTCTCTAACCGTCTCTTGTGGAAAAAGGTGCGGGGATAAAGGAGCAAAAAGAAGAGATGTCCTTTGCAAGGGTGATACTGCTCTTGCTAAGAAAGAGCTAAAGACAGATCTCTTCTTCAAAACTCCCGTCCCAAAAAGAGAGGCAACTTCCACAGAACCGTCCATGACCGCTCTGTCAGGCAAGCCAGGACGCGCGAAAGTTCCTCCCCATGGAAACAAAGTCCGTGTCCTGAGCTCTCTTCGCTAATGCTCCTAACGCCCAGTCCATAAAGTTGAAGACTTCAAGGGTTTTAAAGAGGCCCTTTAGAAGGTGGTCCAGCTCACACATGCCCCAAGTCGCCTTAGCAGAAAGCAACGACTTCCTCCTAGCAGAGTCCACTAAGGAAGCAAAATCCGCATCCGCGGAAGAAGGCAGGCCTAACCCCATCGGCTCTTTGGTCTCGTACCACCTTCCTGGTTTGCCTGTTAACTTGGAAGGAGGGCAGGAAAAAACTGTCTTGCCCGCTTCCCTTCTGGAAGTCAACCACTCTGAAAAAGTTTTCAATGCCTTTTTCATACAAAGAGCGGGGCGCATCTTAACGAAGGAAGACGATTTAAGAGCTTTAGTGCTGGACATCAACGATCCTGGTGAAGGAGGGTCCGCAGGATGAAGGGAGTCTCCGAACTCCTTTAGCAGCAAAAGAGAAAGTCTCTTGTAGTCCGAAACCGCTACATCTACAGGCTCTTCGTCTTCCGATACCTGGTCCAACTGATCTACAGAAGGAGATCGTTTTGGAGTGATCTGGCTCTTCCCGGGAGAAGAACTCCTTTCCCGAGAAGGGGAGTGCGGAACATTAGCACTCCTATACGAAGAGTGAGGCTCCTGTCTGTCGGCAACACTCTTGTGCCTACTAGACTCTTGTTGTCTAGGTTCGTCGGGTTCGTGGCGCTTGCTAGGCTCCTGGCGTCCTGATTCAGGGCGCTTGAACAGATCCCCGCGTCCTGATTCCTGACGCTTAACAGGCTCTTGGCGCCCTAACACTTGACGCCTAACGTACTCCTGGCGTCCTGTTTTCTGGCCCCTAACTCCTGGCGCCCTGACTCCTGGCGCCCTGACTCCTGGCGCCCTGACTCCTGGCGCCCTGACTCATGGCGTCCTGGCTCATAGCGTCCTGATTCCTGCCGTCTAGCAGAAATCCTGACGTCCTGAATCCAGCGTTCTAAGAGGCTCTTGACGTCCTTTTCTTGCGTCTTGCTGCCTCTTTGCGCCTGTCTGGCTCCTGGTCCTGAAGACCCAAGGGATCCTGATACCTAAATCGGTTTTTCCGGTTCCTTGTAGCTAAACCGCTCGAGACTTCTGCTCGATGCGCTGTGTCTAAGAGGGCGCTTCGGGGAAGCCAGCCTATAGGGCGAAAGGGCTCTTCTCTCAGGAGAACAACTCCTATCCGACGAGTCCCTTGACGAAGGCGATAAACGCCCTGGAGATCGTGAGAGTTCTCTCCTATACGAAGAAGGACGCTTAGCGGAACTCTTCACAGGGAGCGAGACATCCTTCCTCCTTGTAGAGTCCTTAGCAAAAGAGCCTACTAGCGACGCTAACTGCTCTTGCAGATTAACCAAAAACTTCTTGGTCGGATCCTGAAGAGCAGCTCCTCTTGTCTAGTCCTCTTAGGTCCGAAGGCCAATCCCTCGGAGGGAAAAACGCTCTGGGCTGGAGTCAGCAGCGTCTCCTTTAGGAGCCTTCCAGCTCTCTTCAAAGGGCGCGAACGGGAGGCCGAACTCCATCCTCGTTTAGGAAGGAAGAGTCTGAGGCCGAAAAACACTCCTTTAGGACGCCTTTTCTGCGGCAATCCGAGGCAGCCTGGGACTTAACAACAGGATCTGCCGAAGGGACGCCTGACCGTTGGGGATGTTCTGCATCCTCCCTGCGGCTTTCGACATTCTCCTCCCTGGTCCTGGGAGTTTGGAAGAGGTCTAGGGCCTAGGAGCAATGAGGAACCGGTCAGACGCCCCCTCCACTGCACTGGGGACTGCACAAGTCACTATCACCACTCTTACCTTGGTTTAGAGCTCGTAGCTGAGCTTGAAGTTTCTTAATAGAAGCTTTTACATTTTCCCTCTCTGATGAAGAATCTTTGGATTCAGAACAGGGAGAAGCAGCTGAAGCTAAGGGAAAATTGTTAGAAGGAGAGTTAATTTCTTGTTCTAAGGAGCAAGATCTACTAGATGACCTAGCTGAAGCCTTCCTCACTCTATCTCTCTCAAGCTTCCTAACATATGATGATAATTCCTTCCATTCAAGCTCCGTAAGGTTCTCGCATTCCACACAGGTGTTAATAAAAGAACATTCATTCTCCCTGCATTTAGCGCAAATACTATGCGGATCTAATGCCGATTTAGGCAGCCTAACCTTACAGTCTTCCCTACTTGCAAACTCTAAACATAGGTGAAGCCTTAGCGTCAGACATCGTGAAAGAGTAGTCAAACCAAAGTCGAAAAACAGTCCACAATAAGCGTATGCCAAGCCAGAGAAAAACAGAATACGTCACCAAAAAAACCAATCCAAATTCTCGGCAAACGAGTTGAAATCCAAGATGGAGGAACGAACAATAGGTGTTGTCCGTTCAACCGACAGAGAAATTATGGCTTAGAAAACGGGAATAGTTCCAGACCCCGCCACCCAGCGGCGGGAATGGTGGATCACCTGACCTACCTGTCGCGTGTGCCGCGAGTTTTGAAATTCTGTCGGGACGACCGAGTCTATAGCTAAGTATATATCTGCTGGGTAAGTTACTTGTACAAAAATAATGGTTCCATGTACCAGTATCCGCCCCCCCACACACATTATGTATGTGTGATCTTATTTGGAATGAAGAATTTTCTGATGTTTGAAGGAGGTGTTACATACCAGTATACATAGAACCACACTGTATTTTTGTCCCCCCATTTCAAGAAGTTTTATACTTTTATACATTTTGAGTGGCTGAAGCAGCTGTGTGCGTGTCATATATGAGTTAAGCTGAAGGCAACAGTGATCTAGGTAGTACTACCCAAATGAGTAAATAAGTGCTTATTTTTTCCCCTTGTGTTGTTGTTTTTTCCCCCCATAATCCAGGAATTTAAAATTTTCATTTATTTCCATTTATAGCATATAAACATGTTTATAAACATAAATTACTTTAATATTATACATAAAGGGTAAAATACAAAATGGCTGGTCTCTACCGTTGCACGACCATCTTCCTGAAAAAGTACTTCAAAACGTCACCTAACCCAGGATAGACATTAGTGAAGAGCCAGCATCTGTTTATGCAACACCTCAAGACCTCTACTTTCCTCTCGAAGTAAGTTTTTTCTCCCAAGTCACAAATTAATGCCATAATTTCTGATTTTTGGGAAGGTGGTGCCGCAATAGATAGATGGGAGATTGGACAGACAAGTGATGATCGCATGCACGTAAGGTGTCACTGTTATAGGATTGTAGTTAGAGATGGCATCAGTATCAACTGCGGAGACCAGCAGCAAAAAAGCTACTTCTGGCACCTAATACTGGGTCATTAACTGTGTCAATTACAGGAACAAGTTCAAAAAAGAACAGGGGATCACATTTTACAAGAAAGAGACCTTTTTTCATTCATGAGAATCTTTATGACTGTTGAAATAACCTCAAGTAAATGTGTTTGATCGCAGTCAACTTCACTACTGCTTTTATATCTAATAAAATACATAAGGAACGTTATAACAAGCTTGTTATTAAAGCTGGGGTGTTGTTTATCCATGTTATGTTCCTACACCTCGTTAAAATACTATTCTAAATGATGAATTGCATAAAATAAAAGTGGTTCAGTGTGCTGAAATCAACCTCAAAAGTCACTGGCATTTAGGGTTACCATCAGTCCATATAACCATAATTACGCCTGACTATTTTCCCTACTAGTAGTACTACAACAATGTATATAGGATAGTATCATGAGGTCTGGAGCCAGGCCTGCTGCAGTTTTAAGCGTTAATGAAATGTTATGGTAGTGTTATTTACATGTTACCAACAATTTCTCAAACCTGGTATGGAGAGGACTCTGCTGAATTTGATCTCTCAGAACACTTAAAGGTAGTACAGGCAGTCCCCGGTTATCAACGATCCGGTTTTATGAAAACTGGCAATTTATGGCGCCACAATGGGCAGAATTCCAGCACATAACGTTGACAAATTGGTCAACTATATTGCTCAAGTGTATACAAACTACAGCAGACAGAATTAAAATTTTTATTTCTACATGATGTAAACATTGTCCTTGGTAAATGATGCAAAGATAATTTACCAATCATTAAAGACTGTTGAGAAAATAACCATATCCAAAGACTATATACTACTGAAGTATATACACAGTCTTTGGGCATATCAGTGACAGCAAGAAAAATGGTGACGGAACAGCATGAACCGCGGAATAATACATTAGTTTTCGCCGAAAAACAGATGTTTTCAGGCTTTAACGAGCTGAAGAAAGCCATAGACATCTATGAAGACTCAAACTTTAAAAAATTGGGTAATTCATGGTATATACTACGTAGGTCACGAATGATCGAATCGGCCCTGAAAAGAATTCCGAAGAGGAGATTCAAAGAAGATTATATATAAATATATACACTACCATCGTACCTTTGTTGACTTTCTCGGCCCTTTATTCTGCCCGACATCGGCAGTTGCAAGGGCCGTTATACACTTTACAATATTCTTTTGATTCACTTCATTGGGTATATTGCAGCTGTCGGAGAAGACGATAGAATTTACCAGGTAGTGAAATGGCAAAGTTAAACCAAATTTCAGCAATATTCCATTAAAATCGGGATAGTGTTGTTTTTGTAGTACAAAAAAGCGGGACAAAATTCACAAAAGCTAAAAAAAAAAAAAATAAAAAAAAAAAAAAAAAAAAAAAAAAAAAAAAAAAAACGGGGGGGGGGGGGGAAAAAAAAAAAAAGGGGGGGGGGGGGGGGGGGGGGGGGAAAGGGACATTTTGCTAACTGAAAAAAGGGGGACAGATGTTCAAAAAGAGTGACTGTCCCACCTAAGAGCCGAACTCTGGTTTACATAATACAGTATGATCAGCAAACTGGTAAACGGATACAGCTAACTGCCGTATCTACAGCAAGTCAAGAGCGCAATTCACTGCCGTACCAATATCTACCACGATCGGGATACGGCTGCCGTACCTATATCCTGTGCCTAAATCATTTGACAGTCTTGATGGACATCCGAGAAAACAAGTTTTAAAGAGTACAGGGTTTCCCATAGGACTGTATGGGCATGTCACTGACTGCTTTGGCTACTAGGTAGCTAGGTATGTGCTGTCCAATCTCTCCTCTCTATGCCTATCTAAGGGTCTCACTGGTAGAGGTGGCCGCCAGGTGGCCACTCGGTATTTTAAATATAGGCTATATAGCTACTAGAATTGCCATATAATGCATAAATATTACGAGTTAGGTGTATAATAATTATGTACCTACAGTATTTAGCCTAGTGTATAGTAGCCATTCATGATAGCTATATAGCTAACTAAATCACGAAAGTTAGGAACGTGATAAATCCATAAATAAAGATATATGCCACGAAGGAAAAATAAATGAAGGAGGATCTGCAAGATCTTTCAACGTTGAACTTCCTTTACTGAGCAGAGAGACTGATCAGTAAAGGACGTTTAACGTCGAAAGATCATGCAGATCCTCCTTCGTTTATTTTTCCTTTGTGGCATATATCTTTATTGATAGCTATATGTGCATCATTAGGTATAACATATTGATAATGCTTTATAATTTCTTTTACTATGCTATAATGACCATACTACCCACCTTCACATTTACGACGTTCTTAGACACCCATTCTTTCACACTTAAGACACTGGAAATCTGGAAGATTGTCCAAGAAGGGAAAAATATAACTTAGGTATATACTACAAATATGACATACCC
The DNA here is from genome assembly GCF_015104395.2 of Macrobrachium nipponense. NCBI lineage: Eukaryota > Metazoa > Arthropoda > Malacostraca > Decapoda > Palaemonidae > Macrobrachium > Macrobrachium nipponense. The sequence goes on along the minus strand of NC_061088.1, from coordinate 29,690,649 downwards.
CAATAGCCTAAGGCTGCAACAAGTAATATTACATGTACCTATATTTTGAGCCAGATGCTTTTTTTTTGTAAAGATTAATCCAAGATACGGGGTGAGATCTCTAGCAGTCTTCAAGGCAATTAGGCTACAGAGTACCTTATCAGTGCAGCTAGAGTGATTCTGCTATCTAGGTAGCTAGGTATTACCTAACCTACTAGGTATACTAGCTAACTACTACCTAAAATCTTGACGATAAAATTTCCAATGAAAACACAAGTCATTATAAACAAAATAAAAAAATATATAAATCATTCAAGATATTTAGGTAACAATGTCCAGCCTAAATCTGCCCTACCTAGCCAGTACCTACTAGGTAGGTAGGTATGACGAAATCTAACAACTGACAGGCAACGGGTTCCTTGGTTAGCTCCTAGCTACACAGAAATAACCAAAGTTACGGCCTCATCAATGGTTGCATTCGGCTATAATTATCTTGCTTCCAGAGTTCAGAAGCATCACACCTTAAAAATTTGACTTGTAAAGTCATTTTTAGTGAATTCACCTCCTACGGTGATGTACTACCTAGGTATACGACCACTACACCCTAACATAACTAGGCAATTTCCTTCATTACCACAATATCCCTACACTGCAACACAACAATAGGCGGTTTATAAAGATTTTTGGCTTCCAAAGTCAACTAGTAAATTTAGACAGAACTAAAATAGATGGACACTCACCAAAGAACGGCAAACGCGACCGGCCATCCTGTTGTTTCCTTTCCTGTGACCTTTCGGTGCGTGTCGTCGGCTGCTCGATCGGCCGACGTCAGTCGATGAAGAATCAAAAGTAACACTCAGTGAAATACAAAATAAAAGTCACGGTTCATTATCTAAGAAATCTTTGCCATGAATTATTTGATACATTAATATAACTAACGGCCTTAGTTCAAAATACGAACGAGGTTTTGCATTTACAATAAAGTTATTTAAAAGTACGGTAACCGGATTGTGTACAAGTTTGGATTAAAACCAATATCTATCAGAATGACGGGAATAGTTACATATAAGCACCAAAATTCTGGATGGATATATATATATATATATATATATATATATATATATATATATATATATATAATATATATATATGTGTGTGTGTGTGTGTGTGTGTGTGTGTGTGTGTGTGTGTAATATAATTGCAAGATGATTCTTTAGCATAGACCGGTATTTTACCATGCATATGAATATGTAGCTGATGCAAGAAGTATTATTGCCTTCCTTAGTTCTCGAAAAAAATGAAACAAGCAAGTTAATGTTAAATCACAAGTGATCAAAAGGGATATTTACTTCCATGATTTAAATCCATTTCGTACAGGGAGGCTACAAATAAATTAAGGAAACCGCCTTATTATTCAGTTCACACATTTAATTTCCTCTTTATTAATGTAATGGAATCGGACAAAATATAGATCAGGGGATATAGCAAATGAGATTAAAAATCCACAAAACTAAATAAAAAAGTTAATGATATACATCTAAACTATATTGAAAGAACTAAAATAAATTTAATATTTTAAACTAACATATTTTTTGTAAATATAACAAAATTGCAAAATTCATGAATGACTCCGTACGATTTGACGGCAGACGCTGAATCCACACTAGCAGTCGAAGAAAAGAAATTGGCCAATTCTAACCCCGTTAAGTCTACTCCTCGTACTTTCTAGTCCATCGAAAATGTCCGACTCTGAGCAAAATCCCGATGCTCCAACTCAGGAGAAAGTGAAGGAGAAGCAAGAAGACACTGAAGAAGAAAAGAAAGAGGTAAGGTTCATGAAAAATAGCTACTACCTTAAGTTATATTACCGTAGGAGTCCAGCCAGACAATTGGTAAGGATGTAAACAAACAAATTTTGGTGGACAAGTCCGACCTTTCGAGAGACATCATATTTAGGGTGCAGATATGTCATTTATTGCATGAGTTGTTGAATAAATCAAATGTTCAGGGCTATTCTAAAGATTATATCCCAGGCTCGGTTGGCTGCAGGAAAGATTAGTGGAATGCAGGGGAAACAACCGAGTGGACTAGTTGATTCAGTCTTGGCCGCTTGTTGATCCACCCTCCGAAAAAGTACTTTAACACCTCCTGACACCGGAGATGGGCACCAGTCACGAGTCATTGGTGGTGAGAACAACACCTTGAGACCTCTACTCTCCTCTCGAAGTAATTATTTTCTCCAAAGTTAGAAATTAAGGTCATATTTTCAGATTAATCATGGGTTAATGAATGTCTAGTCATGAGCAGTGCAAAAATACCTCCATGACACTTTCGAAATTTTAACTTAAAACACCAAAAATGTAGAAGATTGACTCCATCTCGATGTTTGCGGAGTCACTTGTGTCCGTAAACTTGACATTCCATGTGCTAGGGGGAAACACTGCGGTGGATTCATTGTCATTGCGTGGATCAGCCTTATTCACTTGATATTTAATTGGTGAAACAAGAATACGGTATTTCTACAGAAGCAATCCACGGTTGCCTAGACTATGGCAATTGACGTTTTCCTACGTTATTTTAGTTGCTGTACAAGATTTGAAACTAATATTTATTTGGATGACTGTAACTAGGGTGAAACATCACGACAGGCCAACCCTCATCACGGTAGACGGGTCTTATTCACTCGATATTTAATTGGTGAAACATGAATACAATTGCAACTCTAAGCATACCATTTAAAAGACTGAAGTTTCGTCAACATATTGTGATATATGAAAGCCCCATACAAACTAAAATAAGCATGTGAGCTCTTCGTAAAATATGTTTTCAAGGCAGTTTTGAAATCCAATATGGCGGCTACGTTTTGCATGGACTGTTCTCATCAGTGACGGCCACCATCTTTCCCCAGCCTTCCCAGCACTCATTTGAACAATGTTAGCGTATGTATGTAACGTTTATGATCTTACTCAAAAAAAAGATTGCAGTTGTATCAGCACAATAAAACAACATTTTGTTGCCTATATAAGTGAAAGTATGAAACTTGTTATTCCCGGGGTTATGGTTGGAACTGAATTCATTCTTACCTTGTAATCGGCGGTTTTTATCCTTACTGCCATCACAACTGAAACTTCCACAGTGCTTATTGATTGTTATTATACACATTTTTTGGTCTCAGTTCACTCCACATTGCACTTTAAACCAGTTGCTGTTCCTGGTTTTCTAAGCGCACGCGACCATAAACACAATTTCGAACAGCAGACGACGACAGACTACGAAACTGCAAAAGTTTTATTCCCTAAAACTGTTTACTTTACTCGTTATTTAGTTTAAATTTACTTTGTTATTTAAAAATTTTGATTTAATTCATGTATATTATCCTTTTTGCAACCAAATTACCCCGAAAAATTACAGATATTTCTAAAGTAGATAAAATCAAATGTTTCTAACGTTTCGTACATCTGGCTGCCGAAAACCATAGAGGAACGAATACGGAAAAGTGCACGAGGAACGACTACGTTTTTTTTTTTTTTTTTTTGCTTTTTTGTTTTTGCTAGCACTTTTCATTGATTTCAGTCTTTATTAGTATTTTGAATTTCTTTAATAATGAGTTATGCCAGAAATAAATGTAACCTTTAATGTTTGCATGCTAAGAATGGCAAAATCATCGTTGCCACATTAGTGGAGGCTTCACACATACGCCGTTCCATTATCATCCTGTTAAGCGTCACCGCCCTGATGAGCTCGCTGCTAACGTACCGTCACGCTTTTTTTGTAATCAGCGATCATAGCACTGATGATAGTTTTTCAAAGTTAATATTGATTTTTATTGCTTTTTTATTTTTAATTCATACTGTAATTAACTGTAGGAAATTCTCTCTCTCTCTCTCTCTCTCTCTCTCTCTCTCTCTCTCTCTCTCTCTCTCTCTCTCTCTCGGAGTCCAGTCACTCGGCAAAGAAAAGTCATCTTCACTCCGCAAATTGGAAGAAAAAAAAAGTTTGTATCATCACTGGAGGATTCAGAACTAGAGCTCTCATCATCAAATAGGTTATCAATATCACTCCTCATCTAGTATTTGATTGATCTCACCTGAAGAAATATGCCTCCTCTTTGGACATTCATTGTGAAAAGACGCGAAATCCAATTTGTTCGATAAACGCCCGAAGCGTATTGAAAGAAACCAACAGGGACAGGCAGTTTTCTAGCATAAGCGACCACCAGGAAAGAGTTGCCAGGCTGGCAATAAGTTTTCCCATGTGCTGAGAGTGTTTAACAATGATGTTCCTACAATTTCTATACGAGTAAACGTATTATTACGGGGCTGACAGCTTGACAAGCACAGTTAAAGTCTTTGAACGTAATATCCCGTTGAAGCGGCTACCGAGTAGATCGCGGTTGAACGTATTATTACGTGGGTGACGCTTAACAGGTTATAAAAACTGTTTCCATGAATTCTAGTTGTCCTTAGTAATGCAATAATGATAAAACTTGCTTTAATATTTATGTATATATACTTCCAAATACATAGCCTAATTTCACCAATTTCAACGTTTTGTGTGTAGTCTTATACCCCACCAGTTTTTGGAGGGTCACACATACCGAATGGCAAACAGAGAGAGAGAGAGAGAAGAGAGAGAAAGGAGGCGGAAAGGAGGAGGCAAACGAAGAAAAGGGACGGATGGGGGGGGGGGGGGGGGAGGGGGGGGGGGGGGTTGGGGAGAGGGTAGGTGGAGCTTTATACGCGTGTTCGTATCCATTTCTGCATAATGGAGTTTTTGTCTCTTGGTACAAGGACAAGTCGTTATTCTTTACGATTAGTGATTCACGATACCCTTATAAATTACGGCACTGGGTGTAATGCACTATAGCAAAATCTCGTTCTGTTAAGAGTGTTCGTTACAGAAATAGGTATTGCCCAAAAACGTGCTTGCACTGTCTCTGAAACCCATAGTAGACATGCTGCTTTGTTGTCAATCAAGTTTTTATAACCAAGTATTTTTTACAAGCTAGCTATTGAATAAATTTGTATTTTTCTCAGTCAAAACATATGCCCCTTAATGCTAACTTTCCTCTTTTAACGACTTTCTGGTCATTGCAAATTCGGCCCCATAATTTCTTTATGGTGCGAAAACAGACAGAGGCCCATGGACCGAAACGATTGCGTCACACTACGGCGATAATCCAGCAGTAAAACATCTTCATATATCCAAAAAGTAAATATAAAGATATATATGCGCATTACGATTATAACAATTACATGTATAGCTGATAACAATCTGCATGAATAACTGGTAAACTGTTCTGCAATGACAGTTGAGTATAGCAATTATTTACAATAGGTACGAAAGTCAAGATGTCGTGACGTCATAATACAGAACGTAAAAGAACGTTCTAATTCCAAAAAATAATTACTTAATTTGAGTCAGAGTCGGAGTTACTTTTTCAATAACGAATATTTTCAAATTAATCATCATAAATATGTAAAATATTGATGTTTTACTACTTATTTAAAAATTAGCTAAGAGCACGCTTCTCGTCATCTTCTACCTAAACAGCTGTTTACTCCTGGCTTGTTGTTGGTGAGAAATCGTGTTTCGATTGTTGTGATAAAAGTGCTCCAGCGTCTGTGGGTACAAGTGGTGTGCGGATTTATCACAGGAAATGGAAAGTTTGTTGACACAAGCGACTCCGTAAACATCGAGATGGCGTCAATCTTCGAAACATTTTTAGTTGTAAGTAAAAATTTCTAAAGCGTTTTGGTGAGATTTCCACTGCCGTGGGCGCCCATTTTCAGTACCCTCTGTTTAAATCTTAAAATTGGCCTTAATTTCTAACTTTGGAGAAAATACTTACTTCGAAAGGAGAGTGGAGGTCTTTAGCTCCGTTTCTCACCAACAACAAGTCGCGACTGATGCCCATCTCGGGTGTCAGGACGCGTTATAATGTACTTTTTCGGAGGGTGGCTAGGTGTTGATTGTAGGTGGCCTGCTTGGCCTGCTGTGATGTTTCACCCTAAGCAGTAATTTACCTTTGAAGACTAATACATGACGGTATCAATGGGTCGACGTACGAGTTCAAAGGTAAATTAATGTCAAGTTCCAGTAGAACGGAAAAAATAGGGGGAAAAACCAGCGACTACCAACCCTTATCACGGTTTTCAGGTCTTATTCACTTGATATTTAAATGGTGAAACAAGAATACAATTACAACTCCAAGCATACCATTCAAAAGATTGAAGTTTCTTCAACATAATGTGATATATGAAAGCCCCATATGAACTAAAATAAGCATGTGACGCTCTTCGTAAAATATGTTTTCTAGGCAGTTTTGAAATCCAATATGGCGGCTACCGTGGGATGTACGTACAGGTTTTGATCAGTGACGAAAATCATCTTTCCCAGCCTTCCCAGCAATCATTTGAACAATGTTAGCTTATGCATGTAACGTTTATTGATCTTACTCAAGATTGCAGTTGTAATCAGCACAAGAAAACAACATTTTGTTGCCCATATTACTAAAAGTATGAAACTTTTTATTCCCGGGGTCATGGTTTGAACTAAATTCATTCTTACCTTGTAATCGGTGGTTTTTATCCTTACTGCCATCACGACTGAAACTTCACAGTGCTTATTTGATTGTTATTATACACATTTTGGTCTCAATTCACTCCACATTGCACTTTAAACCAGTTGCTGTTCCTGGTTCCTAAGCGCGCGCGCCTCAAACACAGTTACGAACAGCAGACGACGAAACTGCAAAGTTTTATTCCCTAAATTGTTTACTTTACTCGTTATTTAGTTCAAATTTACTTTGTTATTTAAAAATTTTAATTTCATGTATATTATCCCTTTTTTTGCAACCAAATTATCCCGAAAAATTACATATATTTCTAAAGTAGATACAATCAATCAAATGTTTTTAACGTTTTCGTACATCTGGCTGCTGAAAACCATAGAGGAATGACTACAAATAAGTGAATTATAGACTTTTTTTTTTTTTTTTTTTTTTTTTTTTTTTTTTTTTTTCTTTTTTACCACTTTTCATTGATTTCAGTCATTATTAGTATTTTGAATTTCTTTAATAACCGTATGCCAGAAATAAATGTAACTTTTAATGTTTGCATGCTAAGAATGGCAAAATCATCGTTGCCACATTAGTGGAGGCTTCTCACATACGCCGATTCATTATTATAAACTGTTTCCATGAATTCTAGTTGTCATAGTAATGCAATAACAATAAAATTTCTTTATTTATGTATATGTACGTATATGCTTCCAATACATAGCCTAATTTCACCAATTTCAATTTGTGTGTAGTCTTATACCCAGTTTGGAGGGTGAACACATACCGAATGGTAACAGAGAGAGAGAGAGAGAAAGGAAGGCGCAGGAACGAAGAAGTTAAGGGGTGGCGGTGGAGGGGGGGGGGGGTAGGTGGAGCTTTTTACGCGTGTTCGTATCCATTTCTGCATAATGGAGTTTTTGTCTCTTGGTACAAGGACAAGTGTCGTTATTCTTTACGATTAGTGATTCACGATACCCTTATAAATTACGGCACTGGGTGTAATGCACTATAGCAAAATCTCGTTCTGATAAGAGTGTTCGGTACAGAAATAGGTATTGCCCAAAAACGTGCTTGCACTGTCTCTGAAACCCATGGTAGGTATGCTGCTTAGTTGTCAATCAAGTTTTTTATAATCATGTATTTTTTACAAGCTAGCTATTGAATAAATTTGTATTTTTCTCAATCAAAACATATGCCCCTCAATGCTAACTTTCCTCTTTTAATGACTTTCTGGTCATTGCAAATTCGGCCCTATAATTTCTTATGGTGCGAAAACAGAGGCCCAGGGACCGAAAACGATTGCGTCGCACTACGGCGATAATCCAGCAGTAAAACATCTTCATATATCCAAAAAGTAAATAATAAAGATATATATGCGCATTACAATTATAAGTTACATGAAGAGCTGATAATCTGTATGAATATTCAACTGGTAAACTGTTCTGCAAGAAAGTTGAGTAAAGCAATTATTTACAATAGGTACAAAAGTCAAGATGTCATGACGTCATAATAGAGGACTTGAAAGAACGTTCTAATTCCAAAAAATAATTACTTAAATTTGAGTCAGAATCGAGTTACTTTTTCAATATCAAATATTTTCAAATCAATCATCATAAATATGTAAAATATCGATGTTTTACTATTTATTTAAAAAATTATCGAAGTGCACTCTTCGTCGTCGTCTTCTACCAAAACAGTTGTTTACCAACAAACAAGCCGGTGAGGGACCGTTTTCTGATTGTTGTGATGAAAGTGCCCCAGCGTCTGTGGGTACAAGTGGTGTGCGGATTTATCACAGGAAATGGTTAGTTTATTGACACAAGCGACTCCGCAAACATCGAGATGGCGTCAATATTCTAAAATATTCAAGCGTAAGTCAAAATTTCGAAAGCGTTTTGGTGAGATTTCCACTGCCGTGGACACCCTTTTCACTACCCTCTGTTTAATGCTTTAAATTTGGCCTTAATTTCTAACTTTGGAGAAAATACTTACTTCGAAAGGAGAGTAGAGGTCTTTAGCTCCGTTTCTCACCAACAAGAAGTCGCGACTGATGCTCATCTCCGATGTCAGGACGCGTTATAATGTACAAAAAAAAAAGGGGGGGGGGGATTGTTCACGCTGATCGTACATGGTACACTATGTACCCTGCTGTTTTTTTACCCTAAAAGACCGCGACGTACGCGTGTACGTCTTTCATCCTTCCTCGAAAACAAAGCGTTTTCTTCAGCTTGAATGGTTTCCAGACACAGTATTGTTTACGAGAGAGGTGCTGAAGCTCCACCCACAATTCATTCTAACCAATGAGCGTCTGATGGACGTCGTGACGTCATTTTCGTATGGGATATTAGGAGGGGTACTAGCCAACATATGCCAGTGCGTCTCAGGCTATTATCTGAGAAGGATGATTACGATTTTGTCCACAAACCATGTAGATTTGAATTCTAAACCTTTTTCCCTTTTGATTGCAGTTATTTTATATTTTTTTTTTTTTCAGTATCATGTCAGATGATAGTGTTTCAGAGTCAGGGTCTGAGTACCTGCCAAATCTATCAGATGATGATTATAGTGATAATTTCTTAGAGGTTGACAGTGACAGCAAGTGTTTGGAAGACATTGAACCTCTTGTCGATGAAGGTTGGCGATTCATGACTGATCCATCTTGTGACTTGTGCCCAGACCCAGTCCCCCCTGATTCACGGAGGGTGACAATGGGATTCCTGCTTACACACCAGTTTGTTCATGAAACTTACCTGTCAGATATATATATAGCTGTATTTTCTGAAGTCCGACAGAAATTCAAAAAACTTCCGGCACACACAGTGGTCGGCCAGGTGGTTAGTACCCATTCCCGCCGCTGGGAGGCGGGTATCAGGAAACCAGTCCCATTTTCTATTCATAATTTTTCTGTCGCGGTGCTGGGAAACACCTGTTTTCAGTACCTCCGTCTTAGGATTTGGAAACTTCATGGCCGCTAAATATCCTAATTGTCTTTTGATTTATTGACTTGGATTTGTGGCTAGGCATACGCTATCTTAAATTGTTTTGAATATGATTCATTTTTGTATATCTGAATCTAGTTAGGCTAGTTTCAGAGGGTGTTGTCTGCTAATGATAGGGTGTGGCTACCGAAAGCTTCGGTAGTTCCGCACTCGATATGCAACGATGGGCTATGTGTCTTGCTTCTTTGTTGAGATTTGTCATGTAAGGAGTGTGAGACTTTGTCTAATTCCATAAGGAAGACGTATGATTCATATGTACGCAATTAATCAGTAAACAAAGTCAGGGTAGGCTACCTACTGTAGACTATTTTGCCTAACCCTGTAGTATGGCCTACGGGCTATAATATGTCTCGTGAGGTAATGCCCTTTACGTTATAGATTCCATCTGTATCTTGGAATCTAAGGTGCTCGCTCTCCTATCATTGTGGTGAAAAGTGCTACTTCTGTAGTTGTTACTCCTAACCCTGTAATGTTGCCTTCGGGCCCTAAACAGTTTCTGTAGAGGGTATTGACCTTTTCTCTGATACTCTATCGATTCGTAACTTAGAATGAAAGTGCTGGCTTTGGAGAGCAAAAGTGAAGTGGCTAAGTGCAGACAGTGCCCCTGTGTAGTAGTGGAGGGGTGCGTCAGATCGGCCTTTATTTCGCTCTAGGCCGGGGACCTCTGCTTGACTACCAAGGAACAGGGAGAGAGCATGTCGAAAGCCGAAGGAGGGTTACGAGGAACTTCCCACCGATCTGACGTGCATTCGGCAGACCTGAAGTTTACTACCCAGGCTGCCAAAGTGTGCCACGAATCCTGGAAGGATTGCTTCTCGTCCTCCGAAGCGTCCTCCTGCGCAGGGTTGGAGCTTTCGGAAGACTCGCGCCTCTAAATAGAAGCTTTATAGAAGAGGACGTTTCACGTCCTCTCTCTCTCTCTCGTCATGCGTTGCAGTGAGAAGTAAGAAGGCAAACGTCGCCTGAACTCGTGTACGTCTTTCCACCGAAGAGAAAAGGGAAAGCAAGTCATATTAGCAGGACGCTTTTGAGCGCGGACGTCCTAGCTTTGTTGCTGTGAGAATAAGAAGGCGTTCCCTCGCCCCGCGTATTCTACACGATCAAACCCTTCACCTGAGACTGCTTCGTGCAGTCGGTTTTCTCTCGAGATGTCTAATGCTCTTCCCTGAAGGCAGTTTCGCTTGCATTGACGCCTGTCAGGAGCGTGACGCTTTTCTGCACGCTTTTTTTTGACGCTCGGCTTGGACGGGACGTTCGGATGGACGCCAGGCGCGCGCGCGGGTGCACGCCAAGCGCGCACCAGTAGACGCCGAGGCCGAGCGCACGCCAGTGGATACCGAGAGCGCGAGGCGCGCGAGAGTGCTCGCGGCTCGACCAGTGGACGCCGATGGCGGGCGCGCCGAGAGAGTGCTCGCTGCTCGCCAATGGACGCGAGCGTGCTCGCTGCTAGTCAGTGGACGCCGAGCGCGCACGCCAGGTGTGTCGCCTGGCTGAACGTTTCTGTTGAAGTCTTCAAGCTGATTTGGGCCTAAAGATTTTTTACCTAACTTCGGTGTATCCCTTCTACATCGCCTGCGAAGAATGTGAAGTAAGCAGTGCTTCGGAGGAAGCTTAAAGTGAAAACGGCAACTTCGGTTTTTTCGAAACCCAGCAAGACCACGGGTTTCGTGAATTATAGAGGTCTTTGTCAGTAATATTGCTTTTCGTTAAAGTCCAGGATTGGATGGAGTTATGGAAAGCTCAAGGAAAGATCTCTTTTGCTCTTACCGCAGTCAAGACTTTGCGGAAGGCAGCTATGGGTTATGGTAAAAGCTCGACGTCCTGCGCGTCAGGACTCTCGGCAACGTTCAGTAGGATTCTTGCAAAGGCACTCATCAAAAGGAGGAAAGCGCAAGACAGGACTTCCTTTGCCCTACTGCCAACAAATTTGATACGGGAGAGGAAGCTGGTTGGAGAGTTTCTTCCTTCTTCCCAGGATAATTTTGGCAAGCTTTTTAGCCCATCTGAAAGGGCTTTTCAGATGATAGATTTTGTTAGTTCCTAGTCGGGACTTACGCTGCCGAATTGAACATCGTCGTTCTACCTGTCGTAAGCCGTCTCTTAACAGGATTCTTGCCCCTTCCTCGTTTGAGAGGGAATCGGAAATAAAATGCTCGACTTCCTGGATTACGTTTTGTCAATTCAGTGAATTTCCCCCACCCATTGACAATATACTATCGTTTTGTCAAGTAAGTGGGTATCCCCTCATTGACAAATTATCTCTTTGTCCCGTAAATGGGTTAGTTCTCATTGACAAACTTCTCATTAACTTTATATTGCGTAAGCGGATAAGCTCTTATTGACAAGATTCGGAAGAGCTCTCATTCATCATTCGCAGACTCGTACAAGAAATAGACTTGTAGACTACGTCAATGAACGCTATGTCCAATAACATAAGAAGCTTGAGCTGTCCGCTTCAATTCTCTTGAGTTTTGTTTATGAAACTTGCCTGTCAGATATGTATGTAGCTGTATTTCCGAATTCAGCTATAGTATATATATCTGCCAGGTAAGTATGAAAAAACTTTATTGCAATATAATATCATATTTTGCCTTGCGTTATTTTACTACTGGTTGGCTCAAGTCATATACGCTTGCTGTAGTTACCTCTTCGGATGGCAACCGAGAGGTCTATTGTCTATTAATTTTAAGGACATTTAATCGTATCTCCCTGCAGCCTTCCAGGAGTTTCCGATTTATCTTTTACCGTTGTATGGTAGTGTTATGACGACACAAACGCATCTATATATTTAGCGTTTTCTGTTTCGCTTAAATATACCAGCTTGAGAGTCTCTTTATGCTAAAAATTACGGACCTATTTCTTCGTAGAATAGGGTAGCTGGCAACCCAGGCATAAAGTTAAGAGACGACGATCGTAAGCTGCTGCTGTCACTGTCCTCTCCGCCAGTCCAAACGAGGCAGTACCAGCTCGTTCGCTGTCATGCGCTGTAGGTTACGTCTCTCTCTCCTGCGGGATGACTGACTAACCGTATCTCTGTGCTGGCAGTTACGTCTCTCTCTCTCCTGCGGGATTGACTGACTAACTGTATCTCTGCCCTACAATCACGGACTTTAGCCTAAGATTGAGGGGATTTCTTACATGAATGAATAACATTGCATTCGTTTTGCCTTACTATGTTCTCAGAGATATCGCTTACTCCTTTCGGTGCTCGTTACCGCACGGTATAGGACTACGAGTCTACCGCAACATTTCACTATTATATGCTCTCCTGCTTAGGCAAAGCGCAGCCTTTTTAGGGAAGTAAACATACTGTGTGAGGGAATGGATGAGCTTGCTGGGGACCATTTCCTTCCTAAAGAAGTTTGTTTCCCTGAATAGACTGCAATTCAGACCTCTACAGTTTTTTCCTACCGGGAAACTGAAATTTTATTAAAGATCTAGGAATGATTCTGAACATCTCTCGGTGCGTTAAGTATCACTTGAGGTGATAGAAAGAAGGTGCCGGACATCTGGAGAGGGTTTCAGATGTCCTGGATCATAATCTGAAAGAAGTGGAAGCAATTCTGTCGTCCCTCCAGTCCTGGAAACGAGTTTTTGGAACCAGTGGTCCATATCAACTCTGATCTTCCACAGCTCTCTCATATCTTAGGAAGTATCTTCTCTCGGTCCCTGTTCGGGTTTACGAGAAAGAGCCTATTATAACAAGCAGACGTAGAATGTAACGATCCTCTAGAGGTTCGTTACAGGATTGCAAAAGTCCGTACGAATCGTCTCGATCGACGGCAGCAACTACTGACTTCCGAGTGGAATCTTTCTTTAGAAGTATGGTGAGAGTTATGGAGACTTTAGGGACGTCCTTTCATACATCTCTTCGCTATGATATTGAACAGGGCATGGGATGGTTTAGTCTTTTTTCCCCTTTTTCAAACGCTTAGGAAATGTAATAAGATGATTTATACCATCACAGGGAGCGACAATGACGCTAATCGCCCCATGTTGGCCTTCAAGATCCTAGATTCACAGAGGTCACGTCCTTCCAAGGACCTTTTCCGAGAGAGTCGGTCTACTTTAACACGAAAGGTACCTATAACCTCTCCGCTCTGAGTCTTGACTACGTTCAGACTATCGAGATGTTGACAGCATAAGATTGCCGTCTCTTCCCTTTCCATTTGAAGAATGGGATAAGCTGGCAGTCACAACTATTAAAGAATACGCAAATATGTTGTTTGACGGCCTTTGGGCTCAGAGATTTTGCTTCTTGTCAAACAACAAAGCCCTTCACGATCTTTGAGTTCTGTGGAATCTCGAAACTCGCTCACCATCTACTTTTTGTCTCACCTGTTTTCTCGGAGTCAGACACTCGTGCGAGATCAGGAGACACATAGTAGCCCTAGTTTCTTGTTGACGAAAGTCGGTTGCGTTTACACACCCCCGATGATCGTTTAACATGAGACCAGGTTGGACTGTCAGGCATTCGTCCTTCGGGGGGGGGACTGAATCGCCTTTTTGCTCCTCGCTCCTTTCTCCTGGCACCAGAAGCTCGAGTCAGGAGTGGCTAAGGAGTTGATTCACTAACGACGTTGGGTTGCGTTCATACCACAAGGTTTGCTTAGCTTGAATCGCCCAGGCAGTCCAGACACTCATCCTTCAGCGAAGAATAGTGCCTTATGGTCTTCAGGGTACAGCCTTGCTGTCCTTGATGCGTCTGACTGGTCAACTGGTCGGTCACCTGACTTTAGTACAGACTGACTGACTGTGCATGTCCAGATCGAAGCTTTCAATATGGAACTTAGACATAGTCTGAAGTTCTTGATGTCAAAGCATTCGAACATCTCCTACCTGTTAACTTCTTGCACGTGATCAGGAAGGCCCTTTTCTAACCACCCTAGATACGACAAAGAGGGTTAGTGAGGTTTTCAGCCATCGTCAGAAGTTTTGGCATTAGAGAACACAGGGGTGCGTTCTCTAAGCCTTCCGTTGTGGCCTAAGAATGGAAACCCGTCTTGTTCTTGGGCCAGGAGCTTGGAATCAAAGGATGGCACAAGTTATTGGGCAGGAGCCAGAGAGAGTCCTGTGCCCTGTCAGGTCTCTCAAGTTTTATCTACATAAAACTCAAGAAAGTCGAAGTCGTACGGACAATCTGCAGTGTTCCGAAAAGACCAGACTTGCCCATATCGAAGAACACCCTGGCTTTATTGTTAAGGAGTTCTTTCAAAAAAGCTCCTTCATTGTGTTGGCACAAAGATTTGAAATCTTTTGATTTGAAATGCTCACGAGGTGAGGGCGCGGCCTCGGAAGCATTTCAACAGAGCATGGCACTCAGCAACATCCTGAGTACCATGTTTTAGCGAAGCAACTCTGTGTTCAATTACACTCCCTGCGAGATGTGAAGATGACTATGAGATCTGCTGCTCGCTAGGGCCATACGTCTGCAGACACAATCTTGGGGGCAAGTAGTACCACTCATCCTATCCTGTAGAAAATGGTTAGGAAGAGCTCTTAATTTAGTAGTGAGTCGCCGACAACGGTGACTTCTTAACTCTTAAGCCTTAGTTAACACACCTTAACTTTGGCTAGGTTGGTCAGGTGTGATATATATATATATATTTTATTTACTTCTTAGTCCCTCATGGTATGGTCAATATGGTCTAGTCACGTCTGGGTCTCGCCCCTGTTGACAGATCATCTTGGAGTGCACCAGCTATATAGGTCTCTACCTCGCTGGCAACTCTAGTAGCACAAGCAGACTTACGTGGCAATAACCACGAAGCCAGCAATGCTAACAGGTGGAACCAAGATGTAAATCATCTGCATGCATTTGTTTCCCAAAATCCTTCTATTCTGTCCCTTCCCACCTCCAACGGTGGGATTCAGCTATATATATATCTGACAGGTAAGTTTCATGAACAAAATGATATTGTTATGATACAATAAAGTTTGTTCATACTTACCTGGCAGATATATATAATTAAAGTACCCACCCACCTCCCTCAGGGGGACAGTGGAAATAAAAATTATGAATGAGAAAATGGGACTGGTTCCTGATACCCGCCTCCCAGCGGCGGGAATGGGTACTAACCACCTGGCCGACCACTGTGTGTGCCGGAAGTTTTTGAATTTCTGTCGGACTTCAGAAAATACAGCTATATATATATCTGCCAGGTAAGTATGAACAAACTTTATTGTATCATAACAATATCATATTTCACCTTTTTATGTGATGCATTTTTTTTTCTTTTTTGTGGTGATGTAATTGACAAATTATGTGAATGGATGAATGCTCGGGCAGAGTAGTACTTTCATTCAACAGGAAAGCGTAAGGTGAAAGGACTTCTATGGAGGCCTGTTACTCGTGAATCGATGTATGTTTTTTATAGCTTGCTGATGATAATGGAGGTGAATAAACTGCTCCATATTGGTCACAAGATGCTGTTGCTTTTATTATTATTATTATTACTGTTTTATTGTTATTATTATTATTACCAGTGCCCTAAACATTCATTGATGTATACGCTGTTTCTGTATGAAACCTAGGAATAACTGTTTCAGTAAGAAAACTAGTACTGCTATTACCACTAATATTTTACTAATACTTTACTACTTTTTCTGCTACTTTATTTCTACTACTTTACTACTATTTCTGCTACTTTATAACAGTTCCTACTTCTGCGATTACTTTTTCCACTGAATACATAATCCTATTTTTTCCGATATTCTTACTATACTTTTTGTAATTTTTTTACAATGGGGTAAAAAATATTTATTGATATCCCTACACACAATGTTTTCACATTAGAATATAAAGGAAAAATATGAATAACATAAAATTTATTGGGAGCAAGTAATGATTGATACTCGCGGTCGACAGGGGGTCTCATGCGGTATGCAGGCATTTGCAGCAATGCAGCAGGCCGGTGGCAAAGGGGTTAAAAGGGGCAGGTGGTACAATTCAGATACGCACTTAGGCATGCCGAATCTCGTCCTTGTCTCCGATTCTTGAAAGTCTGCCCATCTTGAATCTTGAACAGATTTCCGGCCAAATGCCAAACAAATCACAAACACAGATAGGTTTCCCAAAATTATATTACGATGTCTTTATATCGTAACAGAATATTTAACACCATTACTGGTGAAACCGGTCACTCTGAGAGTATTGGGTGTGGGGTGTTAACACTGTGAATGTTTCTTGCTAAATGATTTTAAAACGCAAATTACACAATCTGTTGAATGTAGGTATCGGCAGCGCATTGGTGACAAGGCCTCTGATTGGTCAGAAGTATTGTGGGCGGGTACATTGAGGGGGGTGATTTCATATGTATGTGGAAACTAACATCGTATTTTCAGAAAAGGAAAAAAAAATTTTGCAATAATGCGTAACACATACGTGAACAGGATATTATAATGAACGGTCAGTGCAAGAAATCAGAGGGGCCAGTTGAAGAGACAATGAGAACTGTAAAATCGTAAAACGTAGTGTCTTTAATTTCTATGAAACCTAAAGTATTGTGTATATTATTAAAGGAAATAATATTGCAATAAAATGTTGTATAACCTAACCTAGTAGAACATATTAAAAGAAGACAAATTTGAAGGTAGACTAAGATATAACCAAGCTAACTTTACCAACCTAACCTATCCTAGTAGAATGTTACCTGACTGGGGGGCAGAGCCCCCCTGTACCCCCCTTGAAGAAAGGCCAACATATAGGTTACCATACTAACCTAACCTAGTAGAACATATTACCTGACCTGGGGGGCGGAGGTCGACTAAGATATAACCAGCCTAACTTCACCAACCTAACCTAACCTAACAGAACATATTACCTGACCCCCCCCCCCCCCCCCCCCCCCCCCCCCCCCCCCCCCCCCCCCTTCCCATAAAGGAAGACAAACTTGAAGGTAGACTAAGATATAACCAGCCTAACTTCACCGACCCAACCTAACCTAGTAGAACGTGTTACCTGACCGCGGGGGCGGACCCCCCCTTCAAGAAAGACAGACTTGAATGAAGACCAACATATAGGTTAACATACTAACCTAACCTAGTAGAACATATCATCTGACCACCGTAAAGGAAGACAAACTTGAAGGTAGCCTAAGATATAACCAATGAAAATGTTCTAATAATTAGTAAAATTTTATCCAAAAATTTTTTATGGGTAAGAAAAGATTGTAAAATTATGAGTGTAAATAGACAGAGGTGGATAATGGAAAGAGAAGGGAGAAAAAGGTGTAAATTGAAATGTGTGTAAAATGATATAATGGAATATATATAAGTAGATGTTCCAGTAAGGTCAAATTTTAACAAAGAAATTGTTATGGGTATGAAATGTATTCTTAATGATGAAACACAAACAGTCAGACGTGAATACTGGAAAGGGGAGGGAGTGAGTTGTGTATAAATAATGTATGGAATATCCCAAGCAACTTGCAATTTCATGTAACCGACAGGTAGGTAGGTATCGAATCGTCCTAACACCCACTTCTAGTCCAACCATGTAGGCATTTTCAGGTGTCTGTCCTCAATTATAACTAAATATTTCAAGGTATTTATGGCAAAATTATTAGGTGAGGACAAAACAAAACAAATACTATTATACAAATACTATGATAAAGGAAACAGGAATAAACACTAGAATTCATATAACATGATTAAAAATCAAATTAGGAAAATGGATTTATGTAACTCAATGTATGGATACCCCCCAATTCTTCACTCGGTCCTATAGCAATGTAGGGGTCATACTGCAATGTGATTGGCTAAATACATGTACACCCCCATTTTTTTCCTCACTAAGAAGTTGCATTTAGAACAAAAGCTCACTTACAACTAGCACATGCGCAGTAGAATTGGCGCATGCGTAGTAGGATTCGGTGTTGTAATAGTAGTAGTAGTAGATGGGATTTGGATGTGAAACGGCTCCACTATCGATGCTTTTGTTATCTCTTATTTTCGATTGTATTTCGTGTTTTAAATGTCATAAATAATGGGAAATACCACAATAACACGGCAAAACCTCCCCCCAATTGGTTTCGCCCCACCCAAAACCCCGGTTCCCACTGGGGGTCCACCTTACCATAGGATTAGAGTAGAACGGCATAATTCTCCCCAGTGTTTTGTACCCACCCAAAACCCCAGTTCCCAATGGGGGTCCCCTTTACCGTAGGATAGAGTTCAAAGGTAAATTACTTCAAGTTCTTGTTCAGTAGGTAAAACTGCATAGAAAAACAGCAACTGCCATAGTCTGGTCCGCTGCGGATAGGTACCCTACATCTACCAAGAATACAATTACTTCTTTAAGCATACCATTCAAAAGATTGAAGTTTCATCAACATAATGTGATATAATGAAAGCGCCATATGAACTAAAATAAGCATGTGCAGTCTTTGTAAAATATGTTTTCAAGGCAGTTTTGAAATCCAATATGGTGGCACCCGCGTGAGGTGCCATTCGTAAGCGCAGCGGAGCCACCATCTTTCCCAGCACTCATTTGAACAATGTTAGCGTATAGGGTAAACAACCGACTGGACTGGCCAACTCACTGACTACTGCGTTTTTGGCCACCCTCCGAAAAAGTACTTTAACACATCCTGACACCGGAGATGGTCATCAGTCATGAGTAGTTGGTGGTGATAGCAGGAGCTCAAGACCTCGACTCTCCTTTCGAAGTACATAAGCATTTTCTCCAAAGATAGAAATTAAGGCCATATTTTAAGGTTTGTTCATGCCACTTACCTGACAGATATATATATAGCTGTATTTTCTGAAGTCCGACAGAATTTCAAAACTCGCGGCACACGCAGTGGGCGGCCAGGTGGTAGTACCCATTCCCGCCGCTGGGAGGCGGATATCAGGAACCATTCCCATTTTCTATTCATATTTTTTTTCTGTCGCCGGTTGGTAAACAACTGTTTACAGACCTCTGCTCAGGATTTTTTGGATTTGACTCGCTTTTAAGTATCTGATTGGTTTTTTGGTATTGAATTGGATTGTTGAATTGGCATGCGCGATAGTGGGACCGTTTTTGACTTTGGATTGGCTTTTCTGTAAAACGTGATGTCTGGATCAAGTGCTGTGAGTTTCAGAGTGTGTGTGAGGACTGATTGTAAGGTGAGGCTACCGAAAGCATCGGTTAGACCCCCACACAGTATGTATGAGTTGTAGGGGGTGGGCATAATTGTTTGGTGGATAATCGGTGCAATGAATGTGAGAGATTGACCGATGATGATTGGAGAGTATATGAGTCCTATCGCCCTTAAATTGGAACGCGATAGGATCAGGGAGGTCTTCCTCCAGAAGAGATCTACCAAAGGTAAGGCTAACATCTCTCCTGTATTAACACCTGTAGAGTTTGCATCTCCTAAACCTCTGTTGCCTTCGGGCTCTGATTCTGTGTCGGGAGAAGCTAATGCGCTCTCTCTTATTTTGGAGTCTACGCACTCTGGAGACCAAAGTGAAAGCCTTGGAAACTGGCTCGGTGCAAGTGTGTGATCGTGCCCCTAGTGTTGTGGAGGGGGCGTCAGATCGGCACATAATGCCTCTAGGCCTAGACCTCTATCGGACTCCCAAGACTCAGGGAGAGGGTATGTCGAAAGCCGCAAGAGGGTTACGGGGCTCCCCACCGATCTGGCGTCCCTTCGGCAGGCCTTGTTGCAAAGTCCCAGGCTGCCAAGGAGCACGCACGAGCGCGCGTCCTGAAGGAGTGCTTTTTCGTCCTCCGAAGAGTTCCTCCCCGCGCAAGTGGGGTGGAGCGCTCGGAGAGACTCTCGTCCTCTGAAAAAGGAGTTTCGTGTTGAGGACGCTTCAGTCCTGTATCGCCGCTTTCGTCGGAGGATGCGTATGACGCTTTTCCGCTCAGAAAAAGGGGTAAGATCTCCTCCGATGAGGACGCTGGGTTGCGTGGCACAGGCGCGTCTCCCTGGAGAAGCAGGTAGCTGTACCTGTGAGAAGGAAGGAGGCGTCCCCTCGCCCCTTGTCTTCTCGCAGGATCAGTCCTGCTTCCTCTGTTCGTTCCTCTCCAACGAAGAACATTCTTTTGTCCCTTCAGGACCAGCTATCGACGCTTATGGCTCAGAGGACTCGCCCAGCAGCTGTCGAGCCTAAGCGGAGGAAGGACCTTAGACTGCCCGTCAAGAGGACGAAAGCAGTCTCTCTTCCCTCTCCTACTTCGTCTCGTTCGCCGATCGCGTCTCCTTCGGCGATTCGCCGATCTCGTTCGTCCTCTAGGAAGGACATTGCCGTCAAGACGCTTTTGAGGACGCTCGGCAGGACGCTCAGCACGACGTTCGACAGGACGCTCGTCAGGACGCTAGGCAGGACGCTAGGCAGGACGTTCGTCAGGACGCTCGGCAGGACGCTCGACAGGACGCTCTTCAAGACGCTTTTGGGGACTCCGACCAAGAAGTTGTACCCCAAGACGCTAGTTTGCGCGCACATGCACGTATTACGGCTAACATGTCTCCCTTTCGTGTAAGAACGTAAGGACGCTTCTCTGGCAAGTGAGGGCTGCCTCGGGTGTCGCTAAGGACGCTCGTCCTCGTCAGGACGCTCTACCTGCTTCAAGTGGTAAGCGCCATAAAGAAGACAGCCGAAATAAGGCTTCATCCAGTAAGGATAGGGGTCCTTTGATTAAGACAAGACCCGACATTAGTACGCCCTCTGCCGGACAGGCGGTCTCCTCTTCCGTTTAGAGAAGAAGGAGAGCTGAGTAGTTCGGCAGACTCGGTTGAAGAGGAACCTTCTGCTGCCCCTTCAATCTCAGATTATAAAGTTCTCGTGCGGCTGTTGCGTTCGTCCTTCGAGGACAAGTTTCAGCCTGCAGCTCCAAGTCTCCTCCTTCGCAGCTTTCATCCTCTAAGACGGTGGAAAACCCCGGAGTTTGTTGAGATGAAAACTTCGCTCTCCACTAAACGGGCGTTCTAGAAACTCCAAGATTGGATGGTACGAAGGAGAGATCAAGGCAAGACGACTTTCGCTTGCCTCCAGCTAGACTCAGCGGAAAAGGGGGTATTTGGTATAGAACCAAAGAAGAAGTAGGGGTTCGTATCCCTTCTTCAGCTCAAGGAGATTTCTCCAGCTTGGTGGGGATTCGCAGAGGTCTCTTTTATCCACTGCTAAAGTGACCTGGACCTCTACGGAGACGGACCATCAATTTGAAGGGTCTGCTCCGGACTCTTGAAGTTTTCAACTTCCTTGACTGGTGCTTGGGAGTTCTGGATCTGCAAGCGAGAAGCCCAGAAGCTCTCAGTCTGGGGGAGCTGTCCAGCGTGTTAGCATGTATGGACAAAGCCGTCAGGGATGGTTCGGAGGAGATCGTCTCTCATTTGGAACGGCCTTATTGAAGAAGAGAGCTTTGCTGTGCAATTTCAATGCTCGTTCAGTGGACTCCAGCTCAGAAAGCGGATTTGCTTTTTTCTCCTCTTTCGAACCATCTCTTCCCCCAGACTTTAGTAAAGGACCTGACTAGCAGTTTGCAAGAGAAGGCAACGCAGGACCTCTTAGCCCAGTCTACAAGACGTTCGGCAGTACCTTCAACTTCTTCAGCTTCGGTTCGACCGCCGAAGAAGGTTAAGCCTTTCGTGGGGCTCCCCCTCGAGAGCAGCTCCTCGAGGGAGAGGGTTTTCACGAGGAAGAGCTTCCTTTAAGTCAAAGCCTTCCAAGTGAGAAGCAGTCCTTCAGACACCAGTCGGAGCCAGACTGAAGTTTTTTGCGGGAGCGTGGACGAGAGAGGGACACGGACTCTTGGTCCCTCAAGATCGTGGAGCAGGGGTACAAGATCCCCTTTTTAGATCTTCCTCCTCTTTCTACGACTCCCAGAGACCTTTCTCCATCCTATCAGGGAGAGAAGAAGCAAGTGTTATTCGATCTTCTTCAACAAATGATCGAGAAAAGAGCGGTGGAACAAGTCGCGGACCTGGGGGTCTCCAGGTTTTTACAACAGGATTTTCCTAGTACCGAAGCAGTCGTCAGGTTGGCGTCCAGTTCTAGATGTAAGCAGGCTCAATCTTTCGTGGAAAAGACCAAATTCACGATGGAGACGCCTCATTCTGTTCTGGGAGCCTTGAGACCGGGCGACTGGATGGTGTCCTTAGACTTGCAGGACGCGTACCTTTCACAATCAACCCCGATCCACCTCTTTCAAGAAAAGTATCTAAGGTTTGTCTTAGAACAAAAAGTGTGTGGCAGTTCAGAGCTATGTGTTTCGGCCTGACCACGGCTCCAATGGTGTTCACTGTTAGTCATGAAGAATGTGGCGAGGTGGCTACACTCTTCGGGGATAAGAGTTTCCCTGTACCTCGACGACCTGGCTGATCAGAGCGTCGTCGAGAGAAAAGTGTCTGAAGGACTTGCAGTTCACTTTAGCCCTAGCAAAGTCCCTGGGATTCTTGTCAACCTCGAAAAGTCGCATCTGACCCGACACAGTCCATCGTGTATCTGGGGATTCAGATGGATTCAGTGGGCTTTTTCGAGCGTTTTCCGGAACGTCAGCGGCTAGGTTTAGAAAAGATCTCGGCCTTCTTAGGGAAAGAGACTTGCTCGGCGAGGGGACGGATGAGTCTGCTGGGGAACCATTTCCTCGCTAGAAAGGTTTGTTTCCTGGGAAGACTGCACCTCAGGCCTCTCCAGTTTTTCCTTGCGGACGAGTGGAAGGCCAAGGACGATCTCAATGCCATATTGAGATATCTCTTCCGATAAAGAACCATCTAAGATGGTGGTTCGACCCTCAGAAGCTACAGGAGGGCGTGTCCCTAAGTCTTCTGAGCCCCGAACCTAGTGTTGTTCTCCGACGCTTCCATCACGGGCATGGGGAGCAACACTAGGAGGGAAGGAAGTGTCACCAGGCTGGAGAGGGGAACAGGTAGCCTGGCACATAAATGTCAAAGAGCTTGCAGCAATATTTCTGTCTCTGCAGTTCTTCGAAAGGAGTTTGAAGAACAAGATTGTTCAGGTAAACTCAGACAATACCACAGCACTCGCTTATTTGAAAAATCAGGGAGGAACACACTCCAGAACTTTGTTTTCCTGGCGAGGGAGATTCTGCTGTGGGCGAAGAGAAGAAAGGTGACAATCCTGACGAGGTTCATTGCAGGAGTGCAAAAACGTCAGGGCCGATCTTCTCAGTCGTCGGGAACAAATCCTACCGACGGAATGGACCTTGAACAAAGACGTGTGTCGAGACCTTTGGAGGTTGTGGGGACGTCCTCTGGTCGACTTATTCGCGACGTCAAGTTCCAAGAGACTTCCTCTTTATTGTCCCCGGTCCTGGATCCAGAAGCGATCGCTGTAGACGCGTTGCTTTGGAATTGGACGGGTCTAGATCTGTACGCCTTCCCACCATTCAAGATTTTGGGAAAGTCATGAGGAAGTTTGCGGCCTCAGAAGGGACGAGGTTGACCCTGATCGCTCCGATGTGGGCCAGCGAGAGAATGGTTCACAGAGGTCATGTCTTTCCTTGTAGACTTTCCAAGGACATTGCCCTGGAGGAAAGATCTACTCAAACAGCCTCACTTCGAAAGGTTTCACCAAAACCTCTCGCTCTGGGTCTGACTGTGTTCAGACTATCGAAAAGTGGCCAGAGCGAGAGGTTTTTCGAAAGCAGCTGCGAGAGCAATCGCAAATGCAAGGACGTGCTTCCACAAGAGCTGTTTACCAATCGAAGTGGGCTTCCTTCAGGGCATGGTATAAAAAGGAGGGAGTTTCCTCTTCCTCGACCTCTGTGAACCAGATAGCTGATTTTCTGCTCTTTCTCAGGGAATGTGCAGAAATTAGCTGGTCCCTACCATCAAGGGATATAAAAAGCATGTTGTCAGCGGTTTTTAGGCACAGAGGCCTTGACCTTTCTGACAACAAGGACATTCATGATCTTTTAAAATCTTTCGAGACTTCGAAGATTCCTCAAATGAGACCTCCGTCATGGAACCTTGACGTGGTTCTTTTAAGTTCCTTATGTCAAGCCCTTTCGAACCGCTTCAGGCAGCGTCTCTTCGAAACTTGACAAGGAAGGCTCTTTTCCTAACTTCTCTTGCGACGGCTAAGAGGAGTTAGTGAGATTCAAGCGTTTAGTAATTTAGTGGGATTCAAAGGAGACAATGCTGTCTGCTCTTTGAACCCAACTTTCTTGGCGAAAGAATGAAAATCCTTCGAATCCTTGGCCGAAACTTTCGAGATCAAGGGTATGTCAAGTCTGGTGGGCCAAGAACCAGAGAGAGCGCTGTGCCCGGTCAGGGCTCTCAAGTTCTATGTACATAGAACAAAAGAGGTAAGAGGTCCCTCAGGTAATCTCTGGTGCTCTGTGGGAAGAGACCAGAGTTACCTTTATCTAAGAATGCTTGTGCTTTCTTTCTGAGGGACGTCATTAAGGAGGCTCATTCATCTTTCCAGAAGACTGATTTGAGCCTCTTACGAGTGAAAGCTCACGAAGTTCGAGCTGTCGCTACCTCTCTTGCCTTCCAAAAGAATATGTCAATCAAGGACATTCTTGATTGCACCTTTTGGAGGAGTAACTCCGTCTTCGCCTCACATTACCTAAGGGATGTGAGAACGATTTATGACGGACTAATTCACTGGGGCCATACGTTTCTGCGGACACAGTCTTGGGGTCCGGAAGGTAGCTCTTTCCCTATCCCTTAGTTAGGCTTAGGTTAGTTTTATTGTTGTTGTTTTTAGGTGTGGTGAGTCTTATGTGAAGATCTCCATCCTTTAGTTAGTTTTGTTTTAGGGGTTTTTTGGAATAGTGGTCATGTGGTGGTCAGTTGCTTCGTTGCCCTCATATGTATGGCTCGATGGTCTTGTCACGTGAAGGTCTCGTACCCGTGACAGATCATCCAGAGCGCACCAGCACTACAGGTCTCCACCTGGCTGGCAACTCTGATTTAAGCAAAAAGCAGCCTTAAGTGACAGTAATCACAGAGTCTACTTTGCTAACAGGTGAGGAACCAAGATGTATATCATCTACTTAATTTAAGTTTCCTAAAAAATCCTATTCTGTCTCTTCCCACCATCCGAAGTGGGATTCAGCTATATATTATCTGTCAGGTAAGTGGCATGAACAAAAGTTATTGTTATATACAATTAAGTTTGTTCATACTTACTGGCAGATATATATAATTAAATTGCCCGCCCTCCTCCCCTCAGGAGACAGTGGCATTAATAAAATATGAATAGAAAATGGGAATGGTTCCTGATATCCGCCTCCCAGCGGCGGGAATGGGTACTACCACCTGCCGCCCACTGCGTGTGCCCGCGAGTTTTGAAATTCTGTCGGACTTCAGAAAATACAGCTATATATATATCTGCCAGGTAAGTATGAACAAACTTAATTGTATAATAACAATAACATTTTAAACAGAGGGTAATGAAAAGTGTGGCCAACGCAGTGCACGCTACCCCCATGACGCTTTCAAAATTTTTACTTATATTTAAAAATGTTTAGAAGATTGACGCCATCTCGATGTTTGCGGAGTCGCTTGTGTCAACAAACTTCCCATTTTCCGTGCTAAATCCACACACCATTTGTACCCATAGATGCTGGGGCACTTTCTTCTCAACAATCGTAAACATGACTCTGAACCACTATTTATCCAAGGGAATTACGGCATTCTCTGTGACGTTTCGTACTTCAATTGTTTATCAGTGTTGTCAATTAGTATCTTTACCCTCCATACTGGGAATAAGACTTACACATAACCGGGGAAATAAGTGAAATTAGCATATCTATTTGTAGTTTATATACATATTATAGTAATTTTATCATTACTGTTTTACTATAACAACTAGAATTCATGGAAACTTTGTAAATGCATCGGCGGATGTGTGAAGCTCCACTAGATTGGCAACGATGAGTCATTTTTCGTCCCGTCGTCTGCTTGTAAGTACCGTATATACTCGAGTAACGTGCGATCTCGCATATCATGCGACCCCAAAATTTTCACCAATAAACAGTGGTTTTGTCATGTATCTCATGTATCATGCGAGTTCCATTTCCGAGGTCAGTTCATAAGGTTGGTGGTTTAGCGTGCTAATGGCCGAGTCGTTCAGATGTGTGCTGCTGCTAGTGAAGTTACGGTAATTTTCTTACTAATCTCGAGAATTGAATAGAAGATCTCAAGATTAAAAAAGAATACCAAGATAATAAAATAATTGTAAAAATAACACGCCTTGGAGTCCTAAATCATTCTCTCTCTCTCTCTCTCTCTCTCTCTCTCTCTCTCTCTCTCTCTCTCTCTCTCTCTCTCTCTCTCTCTCTCTCTCTCTCTCTCTCAGAAATAAATACTGTAATTTGAGTCTTTCACCAACGGGTATCAGTAAATGTGTAGACATTGTGTGCGTGTTTAAAAAAGTGTAGTACACACACACATTCCGATGTTTCGGTTTTTGGAATTTTTCAATTTCGGAAATGTGAGGTCAGATGCATAATCAAACAAACATCACTACTGCAGAAAAAAAAAATTTCCCTTTATTGTTTTTCATTATTGTTATTTATTAATTACTGTTATTTATAAATATTAATATAATTACTGTTACATGAATGTGAGATAATTAAGATCACCTATAATAAAATAGTGGGACAATTAATATCATATGTTCACTAATAGCTATTATTTTCAAAACAAACATTCCGTAAAAACACAAAAAAATATATGTACATAACAATCAAAATCTAATGTTTTGCAAGTTCAACTTGTGAATTTCAACAATAAGTATGACTATATAATATATTCACCATATCGATCTTGCAGTTGAAGAGTCGTAAAATGTTGAGGATGGTCCGGGAAAAGGATTTGTACTTTGTGATTACGTATCGCTACAACACCATGCGGTATTTTCATACCACTATATTGATGACGCATCGCTACGACACACTGGTATTTTTCATACCACTATACAATAGTAAAATGATCATATTATATTATTGTTTTCACGAAGAAATAATATATAAAGAAAATTATAGAGTAATTTTTTTGCCGTCAGCAGTCAGAAAATCACGAACATGGTAACGTTCAAACCTAGTGTCATCTACGGCATATGTCTATAAATAGAACAGAAGCAGAGGGCAGTCATTGGATAACAGATCTCCATGGCTACCAACCAGCCAATCAGTGTTAGTTATACTACTCTGTGAATTTCTTAGAATGAACGTTTACACGTAACACACGGGAAGCTAACGATGATGTGTGTGCTTTGCATACAGTACGTAGTTTTTGTTTTTATTAGTGTATTTTACTGATTACATGAATACTCTCTCTCTCTCTCCTCTCTCTCTCTCTCTCTCTCTCTCTCTCTACTCTCTCTCTCTCTCTCTCAGGAAAGATACCGTCAATTCAATTTATCAGTATCTTCCTGATAGACAGAGTAAATATTTAGGACTCCAAAGCTTGGCATATGTCAATTATTTTATTATCTTGGGATTTTGGTTAATCTTGGGATTTACCATGGTCAACTCTTGGGATTAGTAAGAAAAATGCGATTATTTGAGTAGCGCACACCCAAACGAATCGGGGTAAGCCTAGCACGCCAAACAATAGTATTTACAAAATGAGCGAAGCTCTCTGGCTGCTGGGCTGTTTTGGTCCAACCCACGTGTTTGATCGCATATCTGCCCAAACCAAAAATTTATAAACAACAACAGAGATATAAAACCATTTCTCCCATTACAGATATCAAATATTATCTTTTCCGTTGCGCAGAATTCTAAATAAATTACATAGGTTCACGACTGATAAAGTTTTTTTTATGCAATAACAAGAAAAACGGAGTCAGATTCTATCAACAGGGCATCTCATTTTGGTGCTGTTGCGAATATTTCAACCAGTTTCACGTGCGTTTAAATCCATACTGACTGTATAGTCTGGAGGCATTTCTCCCTTCTACACACATCTTGATTTCTTAATATCGTAGGTATAGAATAAATTGGTGAGCAAGGAAATATGAAATAAAGCATAACAGTAAGTTTGACGAGTGAGAAAATAAACAATCGTATACAGACAGACTCTCTCTCTCTCTCTCTCTCTCTCTCTGAGAAAATAATAGATAGGAAACAATGACTGAATATTGCTTGAATGCGATATGGCAAAGTTTTGGCCTGATGAAGAGTGGAGTGACTTTGACACCGACTTACAAGTTATTCCTGGTCATCTCACAACCATAGGTAGACATCAACTTCACAGCCGAGAAAGGGCAATCGTATACGAAATAAATAGGTATGGAAAATGCGAAATGCGGGCCTATGTTGTCCCATAAAAAAAGCTCTCGCTCGGACAGCTGTAAGATTTAGGAGAGAGAGAGAGAGAGAGAGAGGCCGAATAGGAAGGAGATTAAAGTACCTGGGAAGGAAAAACCCTTATAATCTTATAATTATAGCCTCGGGGTTTGTCTCAAGGACATTCAAAGGTCTGTCACACACGGGCAGTTGTTGTTTTTGTAAAATTAGCATAAGATGAGGAGATGAGGATGAAATGATCAAAGATCTGGAAGATGACGAATATGACGACTGCCTTGATGGCAAAGAATTCAGAGCAGTATTTGATGATACGGACACGGAGAGCGACTCTGGAGGATTTTAGTTTATTAATTTTATGCATTTTTTTTACTTTAATAAATTTTCACTTACCTGCATATACTAAAAGGAAAATAATAGTTCAAGTAACAAATGTTTCTTTTACTGAGTAAAACAAAAAGTAAAAAATCCTTCGGTGTTGTGCCTTAACTGATTTGGAAATTATAGATGGTTAGTCTAGAACAGCTAAACATGTTGTATAAACCAAAATAATGCAAATGGCGCACGATCGCTCTTTTGTATTTTAAAATATAATAGTAATATGAGAATGCATACAATATTATTGGATATGGTGAAGTACAAGTAAAACATAACTTTTTAAAAGATCTACTGTTTTCCTCCGGTAGTAACTATCGCGATCTGCCGATTTGGGAAAGCATAGACGGTACGCTAATTTTATACCGCGTGTATGATGCGACCCCTTTAAAATTAGCTTCAAAATTAGGTTTCAAAAGTCGCATAATATGCGAGTATATACGGTACATCAGACATATCTGTAATTTTTCGGGGTTAATTTGGTTGCAAAAAAGGTATAATAGACATGAATTAAATAAACTTTTTGAAGTAACAAAGTAAAGTTAAACTAAATAGGGTAAAACACCGCATGGCCTGCATCAACTCAATGACGATCATAGCATGCCACCTTCCGAAAAAGTACTTACAACGCGTCCTGACACCAGAGATGGGCATCAGTCGCGACTTCTTCTCGGTTTTCTCCAAAGTTAGAAATTAAGGCCAAATTTAAAGCATTAAACAAAGGGTAGTAAAAAGGGTGTCCACGGCAGTGAAAATCTCTCCAAAAGGCTTTCAAAATTTTTACTTACAACGCTTCTTTTTTTTAGAAGATTGACGCCATCTTGATGTTTACGGAGTCGCTTCTGTCAACAAACTTCCCATTTCCTGTGATAAATCCGCACACCACTTGTACCCACAGAAGCTGGGGCACTTTCATCACAACAATCGGAACACGGTCCCTTACCAAGACGTTTTTAAGTAAACAAATGTTTTGGTAGAAGACAACGACGAAGCGTGCACTTAGATAATTTTTTAAATAAATAGTAAAACATCAATATTTTACATATTTATGATTATTAATTTGAAAATATTCATTATTGAAAAAGTAACGCGATTCCGACTTAAATTTAAGTAATTATTTTTCGGAGTTAGAACGTTCTTTTAAGTCCTGTATTATGACGTCACGACATCTTGACTTTCGTACCTATTGTAAATAATTGCTATACATAAATTTCTTGCAGAACAGTTTACCAGTTATTCATGCAGATTGTTATCAGCTATTCATGTAATTGTTATAATCGTAATGCGCATATATATCTCTATTATTTACTTTTTGGATATATGAAGATGTTTTACTGCCGGATTACCACCAGTGTGACGCAATCGTTTCCAGTCCCTGGGCCTCTTGTCTGTTTTCACACCATAAGGAGCAGTAGAGATCATGCAAGATCAGTCTCCAGGTTTCTACAGCCGACTTTTCCTGGTGGAGAAGTCTACTGGAGGCTGGAGACCGGTGATAGATCTCTCCCTTGAACCATTTCGTTCGCCAGACTCGGTTCATGATGGAAACAGCACGCTCAGTGCTCTACTCCACCAGGGAGATTGATTTCTTGCTTTCGGTGGACCTGAAGGATGCGTATTTTCAAATACCCATCCACCAGTCCTCCAGGAAGTACCTCCGCTTTATCCTCGATGGGACAGTGTACCACACTTTGTTTCGTTCTCTCAACCGCCCCACAGATGTTCACACGAGTGTTCATTCTGGTGTCGGCTTGGGCCCATTCAGTCGGGATACGTCTGATGAGGTATCTTGACGATTGGCTGGTCCTGGCGAGCATTGCTACAGGACAGAGATAGACTCCTCAACTTATGCCGCGATCTGGGGATTGTAGTAAATGTCGAGAAGTCAGATCTTGAACCCAAGCAGAGGGTAATGTACCTGGGCATGCTGATCGATATAGTAAGAGCACTAGTCTTCCCCTCAGACTCGCGGATCATCAAGTTCAGGGAGGCAGCCAGACTGTTCCTTTCATGACAGGAACAGTCAGCACAGCAGTAGCAAGTCGTGATCGGTCGCCTGTCGTCACTAGACAAGTTAGTCCCTCACAGGCATCATCACCTGCGGTCGTTTCAACGGAGACTAAAGGAGTGCTGGTCACAGGCACAAGAGCCACAGTCCTTCCTGGTTCCTCTCACGGAGGAAGTGAGGGAGGACCTGGCCTGGTGGCTAGACAACAGGAACCTCTTAATAGGAGTGCCCCTGTGCACTCCCCCTTCAGAGATGCTTCTGTTCTCAGACGCATCAACCGATGGTTGGGGTGCAAACCTGGAAGAGGTGCTGGTTGCAGGAGTGTGGAACCATCATGACAGACACCTTCACATCAACTTCCTGGAACTCAAGGCTGTGTTTCTCGTGCTTCAAGAGTTCCGTGAACGACTGATGAAACGCTCATTGGTGTTGATGGGCGACAACACCACGTTAGTGGCATACATCAACAAACAGTGTCCGTCTCGTTGCACCAGTTGACGATGCAGGTGCACGAGTGGACCATAGCTCACTCGGTAGAACTGTCGGCCAGATACATTCCAGGCAAGAGGAATGTAGTGGCAGACAAGCTCAGCCGCCAGAATTAGGTGATTGGGACCGAATAGTCTCTTCACCCAGATGTGGCGGGAGGCTCTTCGACCTGCGGGGGCGTCCAGTAGTGGATCTATTCGCCACCTGGCACAACAGAAAACTTCAGGTTTTCTTCTCAGTGGTGCCGGACCCATGGGTAGCTGCAGAGGACGCGTTCCAACACCTGTGGGACAACCTCGTAGTCTACGCCTTTCCCCCGTTCTGCCTGATTTGCAAGGTGATCAGCAGGATGCTGGTCACCAGCAATCTTCGAATGATTCTGGTGGCACCCCCTCAGGCCATTTGGTATCCGGACCTGCTGGCCCTTCTCTCGGAGGCACCACGAGAGATTCCCCCATGGCACAACCTGCTGTGTTAACCGCATGTAGAACAGTACCACCAGACAGTACATTCCCTGTGGCTTCATGGCTGGCGGTTATCCACCACCTCTTGCAAACGAGAAGCTTTTCTCGCCGAGCAGCAACATAGATGGCTGGGTACCTCAGACAGTCCTCTGCAGCAGTATGCCAGGGAAAGTGGTCCATCTTCTGTGGTTAGTGTTGTAGGCGGGGTCTCTCTCTGCTCAGAGCCACTCTTATGCTCAGCAGGTAGCATATTTCCTCATCTTTCTTCGCCAAGAGAAGCTCCTCTCTGTCTCTGCAGTCAAAGGATACAGAGCCACCCTGGCCCTAGTCCTTAAGCTGCAAGGAGTTGATATTTCCTCCTCCATGGAAATATCTCTCCTAATGAGGAGCTTCGAGAGGTCTTGCCCACCCAGGGAACTCAGGCCCCCGGGGTGGGTTGTGACTGTTGTCTTAAGGAGTTTGACTCATAGACCTTACGAGCCTCTCCCTGGCATCGACGAAGAGAGTAGAACTTCACGGTCTTTCCTTCTGTGTCATACATTGAGGGGATGGGGATCATTTACGCTCTGTTTCATCCCGGATTTCATAGCGAAGACTCAGAACCCTTCGGTCCCTGATGCCAGGTTCGAGTCCTTCACGATCCTCTCCCTAGAGGACTTCACCGGAATATGGAAGAGATGCTGCTTTGTCCTTTGAGGGTGCTGAGTGTCGACGCCTCTTCATTAGCACCGGGGAGACCAAGAAAGAAGTGTCCAAGAGCACTGTTTCTTTCTGGCTTCGTGAGGTAATCAGGAAAGTGTACGACTCCGAAGAGTGCCGACACCAGTACCTTTCGTTTGAGAGCCTACAAAGTTAAAGGCATTGGTTCAGCCCTTTCATTCTGCAAGAACTAGTCTGTCGCACAGGTGCTGAAGGCAGGGGTGTGGTCCAACCAGACCACCTTCACCTCCTCCTAACTTCAGGATATTGCCCATAGGTCCTCGGACACTTTTTCCTTGGGACCTGTGGTGGCTGTTCAACAAGTTGTGTAGCTTACCCAGCTCCTTAGCAGGACAAGGTAGCATCTTGTCCTTGTGATATCGCATGAATGGAGAGTGAATGAGAGTGGGACTGGCTCCTCTTCCTTCTCTTTTCTTCCCTCTCCCTGCGGGCAGAGGGTAGCAGTCATCACAATCCTGGACAGGACAATGGTGCAGGTAAGCTATGTAACAGAGCTCCATTCTATCCCTTTCATTAGGAATAGAAGCGTTTATTCGTCCCTTCCGTAGCAAGGGGGAAGCGGACAGCAGTAAGAAACAAACCCAATACTTTAATTTGTCTTCTTATTTAGGACATTAGTTCTTGCTTGCTATTCATAAGAGGTACGCTTGCCTTCCTCTTATGAATTGGTCCAGAGGTCTGGCCACTGATCCTGCAGTTCTCACTCCGATCAGTTGGACAGAGGCTAGGTTCCCCCCTCTTTGCTCTTACAACCAGGGAGGGAACCAAGGTTGGGCGAACACCAGTCTGTTCACAAGACTCAGATTCCTCCCACCAATAAGTGAGTCTTCCTTATGTAAAGGACCGATGGTTTGTATAACGTGTCGGAACAAATCACAATTTTTGAAAGTAAATTCTATTTTTCCTAAATATACAAACCTGAGGTCCTTTACATATAGTCCCACCTCATGTCACCCCTCACTCTGTTCCTGGGCCTAAAGCAAAGTGGTATGTTTACCTCCAGTCAGGCAGGATTCCCGAGCATGGGACAAGCAGTTACTGCCGAATTACCTTGTTAGTAAATCTTACGACCGGTCCAGCTGGTGCTGAATAGTAATTCCTTATGTAAAAGACCTCAGGTTTGTATAGTTAGGAAAAATACAATTTACTTTCAAAAATTGTGATTTTTATTATGAAACGTGATAATTTATATCCATGCCATGGTCCTGTATATTGTATAAACCTAGTAATGCTGCAGACTTTCATAAGTTCATGTTTTATAATTGATAATTTTGCTTTTGTTTACAGTCTGGTACACCAGCCATGACAGCAGCTGGAATAGAGGCAGCTGAAGAAGCCAAGCTACGCTCAAAATATCCTATTGTAGGTCGACCAATGGCAGGACACTCCGCATTTTTGCAAAAAAGATTGGCTAAAGGGGTAAGACTTTTTATTTACTGTTATGTTTATGATTAGTAGAATTTTAATATTTTTCTTGAGTTCTAGGCAGTATGAAGAGTGTTGGCTTCAGCATGGGACTTAATATATATAAAAAATGACCTGGAAATTAAGTCAATACAGTATAGTGATAGAGCTTGTTGGCTTCAACATGGGACTTGCTATACAAAAATGACATAGGGAAATGAAGTCCATATAGTATAGTGATAGAGCTTACTTGGACTTGATTTATGTCCATTTACAGGTAAGAGAATGGGATGGTTTTCTGTTTTTTATATGGATGGTAATGCATGAAGCCCTTGAATAGCAGTAGTTCTATAAAAGACAAGTAGATTAAACCAATTGTGTAGTGCAGCAGACAGATTCATTTCACAGCAGGTAAAATGGGATTGTTCATGTACTTCTGTGATAAGTTCACTGACCATATGTGTACTAGTAGCATTATTGAATGTTGACAGATTTCAATTTTTGAGGTGAAACTTGCCGTCTGTTGTTTACTCTATCTGTGACTACTTGGCATGGGTTTGACATGTTAAATTAAAACAATTGTTAATGCACACTTGCAATAGTTACCCCGACTTTCAGAGGGAGGTGGTAAGACAGCGATCGTTTCAGTTGTTTCGTCTCTTGTTGATGAAACTGGCCAGTTGTGTAGATAGGTGCTCTGAATTTGGGTTTGTTTTTCTTGGTTAAGAGTTGGATCATCTGGATTTGGTTTTTGACAATCATCCCTATCAAAATCTGTTGGATTTTGTAAGGGTAATGGTTGTGTGCAGTGATCATCGAGGAGTGAATTTTGATTCAGACAAGCTTTGTGATCATTGCAAGGCTTGGTCTTTGGAAGAGAGAGAGTAGATAGTAAATTGCCAAATAAGAAAAGAATATGATAAACTTAGAGTTCAGTGAACAGGTAATCTTGAAACTATGTCGTCTGTAGAATGAACACCTGGTCAAGAAGATAGAGATTGGTCTGTAGATTCTTCTCTAGTGGATATAGATCCTTCTACACCCACTAAGTCAGTTCAGGGTAGTAGGTTAGATTTGATGCAGTCAGATATTGATTTGTTTAAATCTGTACATACAATAGTACCTCAGACTTCGAACATAATCCGTTCCAGAAGGCTGTTCAAAGTATGAAAAGTTCTAAATATGAAACAATTTTTCCCATAAGAAAGAAATAAAGGGAATCAGGATAATTTGTTTCAGCCCACCCAAAAAGTCCCCCTTTTAAATTTTTTCTATTATCAATATGTTCAGAAGTTAAGAGTGTAAAGTAATAAAACAGTACACTATAAGAAGTAAAATTTTAACATGTACAAACTAAAAAGTTTGATTTACAAA
Source organism: Macrobrachium nipponense (assembly GCF_015104395.2). Lineage (NCBI taxonomy): Eukaryota > Metazoa > Arthropoda > Malacostraca > Decapoda > Palaemonidae > Macrobrachium > Macrobrachium nipponense. The sequence continues at coordinate 29,655,059 of NC_061088.1, read as the reverse complement.
CTTCTGGTGAAAATGGCACGTGCCGCTGGATGGGACTGATGGAGATGAGATGGGCTCCACTCAAGGAAACCAAAATGGTTGCAGTAGGCAAAGGGTGATTCATATTTTGCAAGGATAATCAAAGGAATTGATAGTGTCCAGCAGATGTTAAAACAATCCCTCACATGTGAACAATTGTCGACGTGTTTACGTACACTTGGATCTTGAGTGCAAGAGGGTTAACTATGCTGCAACACTAACTGTTGAAAATGACAGAATTTATAATTACCGTCCAATAACCAACAGGATTTTGCAAACAAATATGTAGTAAGTAAAGAATGCCAGTAAGAAAAGGAGTAAAATTATAGCTTTTCACAAAGTCGTCATTTAAACAAACAAAGGCGCGCAGAAGCTGAATGTGGCCCCAGTTCGTTTCATGATGTGGGGATGAGTTACTTTTACAGTGCTAAAAAATCATAAAAAGCAAGTGTCACTCAGTAGGTATTTTAACATAACAAATAGAAGTGATTTGTGCGAATTGGGTAATGGAAAAGAAAAATCATTCAAGCCCAGCTCGGAAGTTGGCAGGAAGCAAACCCCAGCTCCCACCCAATAACCCACAACTATCCCATCCCTCTCCTCCACCATTTCCTCAACACTTGCTCAAATAGACTGTCGGTTGTTTATTGTTACTGTATTGCTTTTGATTGTTTTCATATTGTATCATATTAAATTTATTGTGAAATTCCCCTCTTCTATTTTTATTGTTAATTGTTACAGCTTTTACGTACATACAGTATTGTCTTTACTGCCTCTTCTCCTCTCCTCCTCTCTTCAACAATTTCTACACACCCTCCCTCCACGTGTCTCATGATCCCTCACTCTATTCGTCTCAAATCAGCTGTACTCACTGCGGTGACACATTTATGATTTTGTTCATCTTTTATGTTAAATTTTGTGAGATGCTTTATTTTATTTTATTTTTTTTTAATATGGTTATCATTAAATTAGTATATATTGTGCTTGTGGTCTATGTACCTGTAAATGAAAAAACATGTTGAAACAGTGCCTTATATGAGAATCTGGATTAGATGAGATGGAGGAGGAGGAGGGGAGGGATGGGGAAGGCGTCATTGTTTGGAAGGGGAGTCCCCTTCCATAATAACCTCAGACAGACTACGTTCTGGGATTTTTCATGCCCAGATCTCTTCATTCCACTGGTACCAGGCTGTGGTTCACTGGGAGCCCTCCTCACTAAAAACATGTCCATTGAGGTCTGTTTTTGTCACTACTTCAACATCTATTTGAAGTGGTGCACTGCTCGGGCATTGCACAATAACTCCTCCTCCGTCCTCCTCCGCCTCCTCCTCCTCCTCCTCCTCCTCCTCCTCCTCCTCCTCCTCCTCCTCCTCCTCACAGTCCATCCTCCTCCTCCTCACTAGTCATCCTCCTCCTCACTAGTCCTCTTCCACATGTCTCCCATTCATTTTCTAGATCTTGGAGCTCTTCTGTTGTCAGCTCCTCCCTGTGGCCCTGCACCAACTCCTCTACATCATCCTCATTCACTTAGCTATAGAGGAAATTTCATCTACCGTGTTGGAAGCCCTCAAGGTCTTTCCTGGGCTGATGAAGGCCACAGAGGTATCCAAGCTGACCGAAGTGTCTTATGGAGACATCCCTCCATGCTTTTCAGTGAGCCTCAAGCATTGGAGGATGTCAAAATGATCTTTCCAGAATTCCCTGAGGGTAAGGTCAGTTCCATTAGTGACATCGAAACATTTTTGAAACAGCTTTCTTGTAATGTTTTTTGGAAATTTGCGATCACCTGGTGGTCCATGGGCTGGATGATAGAGGTGGTGCGAGGTGGCAGAAACTTCACTGTCAGCCAGTGAAACACAGATACTAACTGTTCCTCTATATTAGGTGAGTTAGCAGGTGTGTTATCCATTATCAAAAGTGCCTTGAGAGGCAAATTTTTCTCCTTAACTTGAGGTACTTTTTAACATTTGGTTCAAAGATTTCTCTAATCCACTCCATGAAGAATTGCCTGGTCATTTTCTATTATTCTATTAGATCTCCACATAACATCCTATTTATTTTTCATTACATCATGTCTTTTGAAAACTTGGGTTTTTAGAATGATAGACCAATAGGTGTTTTATTTTTAAGTCGCCACTAGCATTGCTACACAAAATTAAAGTAAGCCTATCTTTCATAGACTTATGACCATGCAATTTTTGTTCCTCCCTTGTGATATAAGGCCTGCTTGGGAAACAAACCCACTCTTTTCCAGGAAAACTTCAAATTCTTTTACATATTCTTCTGCTGCCTTTTTATTGCCACTAGCTGCCTCCCCATGCCTAACTACACTATGAATACCACTTCTTTTTTTGATATTTCAAAGCATCCATGTTGCCCTGAATTCATTGTCTCTACTGGGACCAGGCCTATCTTTCAACAGATCGCTATGCAATGACCTGGCTTTTTCGCATATTATAGCTTCAGAAACACTGTCATCCACTACTTTTTCTTTTATCCAAATTAGCAACAACTTTTCTACTTAATCAATAATTAAAGGACGTTTTTTGATTCCATAAACCACCTAAGTTACGTCGAGTTTCTTAATTTCGTCCTCATGTTTAAGGGATGTACTGATTGTTGATTTCACCATGCTGTACTGGATAGCCAAATCGGACACACGAACGCCACTTTCATATTTTGCCGTTATTTCCTTATTCAATTCTACAGTCAATCTCAAAATTTTCCTTTTCTGCTTCATTTCCTTACCAGCTTTCTTAGGACCCATGATGATAGTTATTAACTTATAAAATTCACTAAAAACCACTAACAAAAAGGTTTTTTTAGTATCACAAAACTGTTTTAGCTCAAACTGATCGTTGCTGGTTATATTGCCCTTGTTTTTCTCGTTCACGGTAGGAGGTCCAGTAAAAGTATAAACAAGAAAATCTGCTTGGTACACCAGGCAGTCTTGAAGGCTTCTGGGCAGCCTCGAGCAACTGCGGCCAAGCCTCGGAGCTCTGCTAGCTCTTCCTCTGCCAAGACATCAGCTGCGTCAAGGTCTAGAGGAAAGACCCAGCCTTTGACTTCTGCTTCGAAGAGTGAGCGTCAGCCCTCCTCCCAGACCTCCCACTCCCGTGGGGGTTCTGCCAAGTGGGAGTCGAAAAAGGGGAAACGCTAGGGATGGCGTTCCCCCTCACCTGCTGCAGGAAGTTGGGGGGTGGTTGCCTGGCGAGCCATTGGGCAACTTGGCAGTGCTAAGGAGCCGAGACCTGGGTAGTAGATGCCCTTCGGGAGGGATATCTACTACTCTTCAAGTCACGGCCACCCCTCACTTCACACCCGGTCCACCATCAGACGTATGTTCCCGGTTCTGCCAGGGACGTAGCGCTTCGGGAAGAAGTCAAGTCCATGCTGAGCAAGGGAGCTGAGGTCGTACGAGATCAGTCACCGGGCTTTTACAGCCAACTCTTCCTAGTGGAGAAGTCATGGGGGGGCTGGCGACCAGTGATAGATCTCTCCCTTGAACCGATTCGTTCGCCAGACTCGGTTACAATGGAGACGGCACGCTCAGTGCCTGACAACATCAGGAAGAACAACTTTATGCTTTCAGTAGACTTGAAGGATGCTTATTTCCAAATACCCATCCATCAGTCCTCCAGGAAGTACCTCCGCTTCATCCTCTAGCCTGGTGGCTAGACGACAGGAACCTTGTAATAGGAGTGCCCCTGCGCACTCGCCCTTTGGAGATGTTGCTGTTCTTAGATGCATCAACCGAGGGTTGGGGCGCACACCTGGAAGAATTGCTGGTTGCAGGCGTGAGGAACCATCATGACAAACACCTTCACATCAACGTCCTGGAACTCAAGGCTGTGTTTCTTGCACTCCAAGAGTTCCGGGAACAAGTGATGGGGCACTCAGTGGTGTTGATGAGCAACAACACCACAGTAGTGGCATACGTCAACAAATGGGGGCTTAGTGTCCCTCTCGTTGCACCAGTTGATGATGCAGGTGTGCGAGTGGGCTGTACCTCACTCGGTAGAGCTGTCAGCCAGATACATTCCAGGCGAGAGGAATGTAGTGGCGGACAAGCTCAGCCACCGGAATCAGGTGATAGGGACTGAATGGTCGCTTCACCCAGACGTGGTGGAAAGGCTCTTTGACCTGTGGGGGGCGTCCAGTCGTGTATCTGTTCGCCACCTGGTACAACAGAAAACTCAAGGTTTTCTTCTCTGTCGTGTCTGACCCATGGGCAGCTGCAGAGGATGCGTTCCAGCACCCGTGGGACAATCTCCTAGTTTACGCCTTTCCCCCGTTTTGCCTGATTCGCAAGGTGATCAGCAGGGTGCTGGTCACCAGCTATCTTCGGATGATTCTGGTGGCACCCAAATGGCCTCAGGCCATTTGATATCCGGACCTGCTGGCTCTTCTCTCCAAGGCACCGCAAGAGATTCCCCCCGGCACAACCTCCTGTGCCAACCACATGTGGAACGGTACCACTCAGCAGTTCGGTCCCTGGGTCTTCACGGCTGTGGTTATCCACCATCTCTTGCGAGCGAGAGGCTTTTCTCGCCGAGCAGCAACAGAGATGGCAAGGTACCTCAGACAGTCCTCTGTAGCAGTGTACCAGGGGAAGTGGTCCGTCTTCTGTGGTCAATGTTGTGGACGGGGTCTCTCTCCACTCAGAGCCACTCTTCAGGAGGTAGCAGATTTCCTCGTCTTTCTTTGCCGAGAGGAGCTCCTCTCCGTCTCTGCAGTTAAAGGCTACAGAGCCGTCCTGGCCCCAGTCCTTGAACTGCTAGGAGTCGATCTTTCCACCTCAATGGAAATTTCGCTCGTAATGAAGAGCTTCGAGAGGTCTTGCCCACCCAGGGAACTCAGGCCCCCTGGGTGGGATGTGACACTCGTACTTAGGAGTTTGATTCGCAGACCCTTTGAGCTGCTCCGAGAGTTGTCAGACAGGGATCTGACCCTCAAGACCGTCTTCTTGCTCGCACAAACCACTGAAATCCCCAAATAGGCCGATTTTCATTAAATATATAATTAGGGAACGTTCATCACAACACAAAAGCACGTTGTCCTACATAGTGACGGGAACGGCGGCAGCGAATTCCACGTGTGCGGGACACGAGAAAGAAACGGCAGAAGCAGACATGATTGCACTGAACAAGCTGAGATGTAGGAACAGACTAAGGGCGAAGAAGGGTTGGACTACTTATCTTGGCGGAGGGATTAAGGGCCAAGTAGAAGGTTTTGTGACGGAACAGGTGATATATATGAATAAAAGAGGCCTAGCATAAAAATAGGCATTGGTAGGATTCATAAAAAAAGGAAATTGGTAGGAATCATACAAAAATTGGAAATAAATACCGTAGATTGTACGGAAATTAAAAAATGGAGCTCCTACAGATTAGTTGGGCAAGGGTAACATGTGGTAGGTAATGAGCAGTAGGTTTCGTGTCCGTATAGGTGGTAGAAATTAATAAAAGAGGCCTAGCCTAAAATCGAGAATTGGTGGGATTCTTATAAATAACAGTTCCTACAGTTTATTTGGGCACGGGTTTCGTCTGCTAGGGAATCGGCGGACTAATACAAACAAGATGGCTGCCGTTTGTTTTGGCTTATAAGTCGCGGCATGTTCGAGTTCGGGCCGGGTCGGTTCCGTGGGTTCGAGTTCGGGTCGGCTGCGTGAACTTACCTTGGCGGAGTGATTAATGACCGGGCAAAATGGTGTTACGCGGCCTGGGCAACTAAACTGTAAACTACCCACTTTCTTATTTCCTCTTTTTCTTTTTCGATTAACCCATTACTCTATTGTGCTTCCTCTGTTAGCTTCCATATTTTACCTCCACTTCCATGACCAAACTGTAAATGTAATTTCTTCATTGTGTTCTTAATTTCCCTCAGATTCTTTCCCTTCCAACCCTCCAATAATAATTCTTCTATCTTGCTCATCCTTATAGGTACTCTTAAATGACCCTGTTCGTCTTCTCTTAACTCTACTTTCATTCCCCCTAATACTTCTATTATGACACAATTTTCTTTCAAATTTAGGGTCATACCCATTTTACTCATGGTTTGCTTACCTATCAGCCAGGGTATATCACCCTGCAGAATTTCTGTCTTCAAATAAAACTTTCTGTTTTTTAGTATCACAGGTATTTCTATTATTCCTTTGGACTTAAAAGATGTCTCACCAAAATTAAACACTTTATTAGACTCTGTCCTAGTGTCCCTCATTTTCCTCAACTCTTCCTGACTCAAATCCATGACAGTACATGCTAGTCACAATTCCCCGCAAACTGTTGATTTACACCCTGTGTCCAAAATTACATCAACCACCTCCCACGATGCTTCCACTATTTTATTAACTTCTACATAAACCTCTTCTTCTGTCCCAGTTTCTGTTTTCAGCTTATTTTCTTTTAGTCTTGTTTCAGTTTTCTTCCTATTATGAAAATTCTGAGGACAATCCCTAGCCCAATGCCATTCTGAGCTGCATATTGCACATACTGTCACCTTCCCTTCTTTGTTTATAGGATTTCTACCACCCCTTCCTCGGTTCCATCTTCCCCGATATCTCTGGTTTACCCTCCCTCTCCCAGAACTGGCATTGCCTTCTGACGACCCCCACCATTCCCGTTCCTCTGTAGTCCCTAATCCCTCAAATAGTCTTTTCATTGTTTGCGACACTGTTCCGTACTCTAGCTTTTCTCCCCCACAAGCTGATAATACCATTTGTGTTGATTTTCCGTGAGATTTGCTTGCTCTATTACATGATAACCCTCGACTTCCCCTTCAAGCGCGCCTTTCCCCATTGCTCTTTCACACTCAGATGCTGCCTTCTCGTATCTAATTAAATAGCCCGCCATCTTTTCACTAGATTCTCTTCTTATTAGAAGGTATCTTTTTATTCTGCCGCAATGCTCCATTACTGAGTCTTTTAGATAGGCTTTATCTAGTTTCTTTAGGATTAACTTTGGACCCTCTGTACCAGTAAGTTTATCTCTATCTAATGCTTCCACTAGCTCTCGGGGCTTTCCCTTTTAAGCTCATTCTCATTTCTATCGCCGGGTATTTTGTATCTTCTCCATACAACAATAGCCAATCTTTGGCTTGACCTTTCCATTCTTTGTATTCTTCTTGTATCCCGCTAAACCTAGGACATTCCCTTCTCCATCTAGTAGTCTCCCTTTGTTCTCTGTTAGATCCAGGCATCTTTGATCAACCACGCTCTGCTACCAGTTTGAATTTTAGCTTAGCCTAACCCCTTTTATGTACACAAATGAATAATCTACCCACCTGTACGTTTTCTCTAACTCCAGTATACTCCAGAAATCACCTTAGAACAACAGCACAACAAGACTTATGACCCAAAAACTCCTACCAGACAGAGAGCTCTCCCCTACCAACCACACAACACCAGCACGTGCTTTCAACTCCTGTCCCGTCACTGTGTTATTGTTTACATCCCCCCCCACGCCGCTGCCATCTTGTCTATGACGTCACAGCCTATGACGTCACAACACAACTTAAATACATCAACAGACACCTTCTAGAATCAACCATATGCTGTCCATATATAGGACACCCACCATATTTCAACACTGCATAAAATACCAATAACAATTATACAATATATAATCAGAGTGAAGTTCTTAAAAACAAGGTCGAGATGTCAAAAAATAGAACAGTTGGAGGGAGAGATCTAGAATCCCTCCAACTCTCCATTTATGTGATATTATAAAGAAAACAGAATGTATGAACCAAACACCCAGAAGAAAGATGTTAAATGTGTGTTTATAAGAAAAGGCAAAAAAGAAAGCAAGTATGTAAAGTGAAATTTTGAGGAGAAAGGCTTCAAGACCTAATACTGGCTAAAACTATTCAATAAGTGTACATAGCAAGAATAAGTGAATATAGTATCATTAGGGAGATAGAAAAACAATTTGAAATGTTTCAATATACACAAAGTACATATAAACAAAATATATAAACAATATATCATAAAAATTTAGGTTTAAATGTAACACTAGTGTTAATTCTGCATTACTGTTTCTCCTAAATCAGTAATTCCTGTATAGTAAATAGTATAATTAGTTAATCTACATAATTAATTTACATTGTATAAAAAATTTAATTTGTAAAAAAGTCATTTTTATATTGCTCTTATAACCTCTGGGAAGTACTTGCATAGGGTCTATGTATTCAGTATTAATTCTATGAATACATATAATGTTTCTGAATATAATTTCTTGTTTTGGATGGTTTAAGTCAAATTAAAAATATTACTTTTTGTTTCATTAAAAGTTTAGTCGACTCCAATTGTGATTATGACAAATCATGACAGCACACAAGAGAATGAATATCATATATTGACCTCTCTCTTCTCTCTCTCTCTCTCTTCTCTCTCTCTCTCTCTTCTCTCTCTCTCTCTCTCTCTCTCTCTCTCTCTCAGTTGATATGCATAACAACATGAAACAAAACAAGCTGTATAAAGTCTGCTTCTCCACAGCTCCACCCATCTTCCAAAACAACCCCTTCTCTACACAGCCTTACTGCCCCTCTTCTCCTTTGGCACCCTGTCATCTAAAAATAAAATAACGTAACTTTATTAAACAATTGTAGTAAACGTCGGAAAACAAGCGGAATAAATTTTATAAAAATAAGGGATAAAAATACAGCTTGAAATGGGTGTGGCTCAATAAATTGAAATTGAAAGTTCCATTTAAACAATTGCATATGAACAGGAAAGAAACTGTGCCTTTGTAGTAATGACTGCGACGTTTCCAACATACCATGACAAATTGCTTGTACTGTTAAAGTATTTGTTAATTATTTTAAGGTAATTTTTTATCTTTGCAGCAAAAATATTTTGACTCTGGTGATTATCAAATGGCCAAACAAAAGCCAGCGAATGTGAACAAATCCCGGATGCCTCCTCTGTTAGCTCAGCCAACTGGAGAAGCCATTCCCACTCCAGAATCTGTCCCTGTCAGGAAAACTTCGATTATCCAGCACAGCAAATTGACTACTGCATCTTAAGTTATAAACTTTCCCTGTCATCATCATTTTTTTGCCAGTTGTTAAATATTTTAGGAGGTTTTGGAAGGCCTGTTACCTAAAAATATAAAGTGATAATTTGCCATAGCACATGTTAGTTTATTGGAATTGGTGGTATTTGTTTTTGTGAGGATATGTTGTTACAAAGGGTTAAAATAAAAATGTGCTTTACACAAAATGTTTAGGTAATAAGATTAGACTTGCCTCCAGCATGAAATACAAGTTCTCCCCTTTTCCAGATGCAGGTTTTGTCTGCTCTGGCTCATATCATGAATGATAATCTTATTTAAGGGCTCATCAGGACTTGTGTGGAGACATGATTCATTTAAACCAGTATATCTTTTTTTTACTCTATATTGTCCTGTGTCACTGGATGAGGCTGTTGTGAGTGGCTGGCCGGTTATTAAAACTTTAGCATCAGGAAACCTAGTACAGCATACAAGTGTGATCGAGATTCCCCAAAAGAGTTTTTAAAACAGCTTTAGCTGAAAGCAGATTATATTATATTAAAATCTACTTTTAGATATAAACTTTTATAATAGCCAATATATATATACACACACTCATATACAAAACTATGCTTGCCAAACAGTTTTACAATTAATACTTGTGTTTACAGAATCAATATTGAGCTGTTTTTGCCCATCTCTGTTTTGTGGAATATTCAGGGAATATTTTAACCATGCTTCAGTTTGAACTTCAGGATTTATAATTTTGGATAGTTTCATATTTTTATTTGGGGAAGTGTAGGTGCCATTTTTGATTATGCTTTATTCTTACTTTAGTATGGTGGTATTTGTGTGAATAGGATTCTTTGATACTCCTGTAGAACTGTGTAATATGATACCCTTATAAATCTTGTTTACTCTGTTAAAGCCTGTGGATGGTGGAAGAGAAGTCAAGGTTTGTTTTTATTATAACTTGTGAAATTCCTTCTTTTTATTTAAAGAGTCTTGTTATATAATAAAACCAAATAAGCCTTTTTTATTTACATTTTTCCATTATTCGTGTATTTTTAGTTGTCAAGTGGATACCTAATGATAGAAAGCAGATAATGGTGTAAATTTTGCCAATTGCTAATGGTCTTGGAAGGAAATTTGTGCTGTGTCAAATGATATCATTATGTTATAGAAAGAAAGCATTTTTTCAATCTGTAAAGTTTAGCAACTTTTCTTACATTCGCATGATTGTGCAGACAGCTCGCTCATTTTTCCTTCCAGAGCTCATTTTGTTGTGTGATGCTGTTCTATATTTTTATCTGTCAGAAGAACAGTGTTCATTGGTGTAACAAAAAGTGTACCCAAGATGTAAATTTTCATTGTAAATCATTATAAAATTTGTAATATTTTCATTTCTGACATGTTAAATTTGTTTCATGTAACTTCCATAAAGACCAAAACAACAAAATAAACTGATCTTTATTAAACATGAGTTTACCTTTAAATGTAATAGTAGTTTGTCCTTGAACTTGTGATAGTGAATTTTGAGTTCTGTAAAATTACTTTGTAAACCTATGTATAATGTATCTTGATAGGATACACACAGTAGAGGTTCTAGAGATTATAATAAGCCAGTGATCCTTAATGCACAAATTGCTTGGGGCCTCTTTGTATTTGTTTACTTATTGCAGGTATTTAGCACATAAAAGTTGACAATTGATCTTAAGAATGGCCAGAAAATTTTGTTCCGAAACATTTGTTCATAAGAAGATTAGCAGGAAGCTGTTTTTTATATTATAGAGAAGTTTTTTGCTGCAAGTGGAAGCTTTTCATATTGCAGTACACTCCCTTAACACATGAATTAGCCTTGGTCACTGACCAGACCGAACTATATCCCCACAGATTTACCCACTAAGTGGGTAATTTTAACTTAGCGTTACCAATGCTGCAGGTAAATCTCTTAAAATGAGTTACCTGTGTTACCGTTGGCAACGCTGCTGCAAATACCGGCCACCAGAGGCCTGAGGCTGCTGCAAATACCGGCCACCAGAGGCCTGTGACCTCAATTGTTCTTTGTTTGGAGGGGAAGCCGGACGGGGTCCTGCTCCTAGCGAACTTTTGGTTATTTAGCACGACCCTCGGTGTTTACCGAGGTCTTGATAGGGTTTTGATATCCTTGCCTTTCGTTTACTTTTTGGAACTTTTATCATCATCGGGAGGAGATGGTCGAGCCTCGTCAAGAAAATCCTTACCTCAACTCTGCTTCATCAGCTTCGCCTCCAACAGCTGCTGGTTGAGGTGGCACACTTCGTTCCTGTGCTAGTGCAACGAAGGATGAGTACCCTCAAATGACAGGCATTCCTTTTGTTTTAGCTGTAGGGAAGTGCAATGTATGTCATACAGAGGTGTATAGAATGTAAGGAATTAGTTCATTAGATCACTTAAGACTACCAAGGGCATTTAGAAGATAGCGGTAAAACCTCGAGAGTTAAGCAAGGAAGAGCTAAGTAGGAACGCTTCAAAATTGGAAGATAGAATATGCCTAACTTGTTTGCTAATTTCATGACAAAGTTAATTGAAATAAAGATAGCAGTAGTAGTGTAGGTGATACTAATCGATTTCTTTCAGCTCCCCTGCCTGTTTCAGAACCGGTCCTAACGGGTGGCGGGGGTTATGGAGAACTTCTTGTTCCTGGTAGGATCTGCCGGTCGCCCTGCCGCGGAGCAGGCAGTGTTTAGCAGCAGATTCCCCCTTAAGCTGGTATCACACTAGTCATTTCTTGCTCGCGGTTTTGGCCAGCATCCAGCCGATGGTCGCAAGCAAAAGTGTTGTATCGTCACACTAGGACCTCGTGGTTTCGAGGAGCAGTAGGAAAAAGTAAAAACTGATCAGCAGATATCATCATGGCGCCCAGAAATCGTCGGACTGTTGCAAGATGTGCTGCAGTGATGTGTTTTCTCAGAATCTTACGTGAATGCAAGAGTAACAAAAAACTTTTGTGGGTTTGAGAGTGGCTCAGGAGAAAAGAAGCCAAAGGTCTGAGAGTACGTCCAATCAGCAGCAGCCATCTTGTTTGTTTACACTACGCGGTCGCTCGCGGTTCGTGGCTTGCTGCTTCCCATCCAGTCAGGAAGCAAAAATCTCGAGCTAAAAGCTCCTGGTTTTCCTTTTTTGGCAGCAACGTCTCGCTGCTGGAGAAAAAAAGGCCTAATGTGAGCCACCTTAAAGGTGTAAGTTCTAAGGTTAATATAAGTTAGGCCAGGGACAGACTAGTAATGGTAATAGGTTAAGTAGTGATTAGGGAGAGAAAAGCAGGTTAGGTTGCCTAGGGTTTGGACTTCTAGTCCATGGTTGGTCGTTTGCATGTGATTTCTGGTTTGTCTGGTTCTGAAGTTTTGGATAGCACTCAGTCTTCAAAAGTTCCTCTTTTTGTCTGTGTGTAAATTTGGTTTGTCTTGCGGTAGTGGTAATCCTGGTGATCAGGTTGTCGAGTTGACTATTCATATACGGCACGGTATTTATCATCAGTTAAATCTCTAGGCAATGCATATTGACTTGAGATAATTCAGTACAGAGAAATTGAATAACATTAACAACAGTAGTGCAGCCTAAAGTATACTCTATACCACTTATCTTTATAGTAATTACAAATATTGGCCAGTCATGGAGGTTCAATCTACTCTGACTTATGACGACTTGGTACCGGAGTAACTGAACATGGAACGGGAATCGAATCGTATGATATTCGGTACAAGAATGTAATTGAACGAGAATCAGATTCGGTTGGACTAAAGCATTGTTGGACTGTGGAGGCTTACCAGCTGCATAATCCAATATTGTATGCTTCCTCATATTATTGTATTGTGAATACTAATATAGCGGTCATATTTTGTTACGGGATTCACTCATTCAGCTGATGGCTTATGCGAGTTACCTTGCCTTCTTTAACTCATTCTTGGCCGAGGTAAATAGAGGAAGTATCGTTATTCCCATAGCGTTACTTGGCCCTGATTGGCTGGCTCGGTCTGACTAACTAAGCTCCTCCCCACATATACCTTGCTTTCGTTTTGCAGTGGTCAAGCGGGAAGACGGTCTTTTAACTATGTTGACATTTTAACATCGCTAATAGTGGTATCTTGTATCATATAAATCAGAAATCATAAGAAATATGTACATTTCATTGCTTTCCAAGAATATTCCTTCTGGTAACGAAATTCGGTAGGATGACTTCTTCATCAGTGTAGCAGACGAATTTCCGTCTGTAATTACATGATGCCTCGTGTCAATTACAGTTACGAATATAATTACCAGTCGGATCGTCAAATTACGTCTGAAATTTGATATTAGATAAATTAAAGATTTACACTTAAATTTACGTACCTTGAAAATGTGTAATTTATTACAATAATATGAAATTGGGGATGTTGATGAATGGTGGAACAGAACGATGGAAATAATACTGAGGGTTACTAGAGAAATAGTGGGTGAGAGTAGTGGCAAGATGTTCGAAAATAGGAAACGGTGGTTCAGTGAAGAATTGAAGGATGCAACAAAGCAAAAGAGAGAAGCAAAGAAAAGGTGGGAGGGGACCCAAATGGAAGAGGACTGGATGGCCTATAAGGAAGCAAATAAGTTAGCAAAGAAAACTGTAGCAATTGCTAAGGATAGAGCATAAAGTTAGCAAAGAAAACTGTAGCAATTGCTAAGGATAGAGCATATGATCAGCTTTACAAAGAGCTAGATACCAAGGAAGGGCAAGGAAAGATCTTTAAACTAGCACACATGAGAAATAAGAATACCAAGGATATAACACACATAAGACAGATTAAGGATAAGGATGGAAATATACTGAGAAATGAGAGAGACAATGAGATGGGAAGAATATTTTGAGGCCTTATTGAAAGAAGAAAATGAAAGATTTCTAAGAGGAGACTGACACACAAATTGTGGACCAGTCACAGAAATAACAAAAGCGGAGGTTAGTGGGGCACTGGGAAAGATGAAAAATAGTAAAGCGGTGGGACCAGATGGCATACCTGCAGAAGCCTGGAAGGCTCTAGATGAGGAAGGAATTGACATATTGTGGCAGTTAATGAAAAAGATTATGGAAAGTGAGACGATACCCGTAAAATGGAGAGAAAGTATGTTAATCCCAATATTCAAAGAGAAAGGGGACATAGTGTTGTGAAAATTACCGAGGAATAAAGCTCATGTCACACACTGAAGGCATTTGAAAGAATTATGGATGAAAGATTACGGCAGTAAGTTTTCATCGGTAGACAGCAACTAAGATTCATGAAGGGGCTTAGTACTGTGGATGGTATTTTCGCTCTGAGACAAATTATGGAAAAGTACAGAGAGAAGCAAAAGGTCTTGCATATGGCCTTTATAGACCTTGAGAAGGCATATGACAGAGTACCACGACAGGAAATGTGGAGATGTCTCAGGGAGAGAGGAGTGATGGAGAAGTATGTCAGAATGACCAGGGAGATGTATAGAAATGTAAAGACCAGCGTCAGATCCACAGTTGGAAGAACAGAAAATTTCCAAGTTGGAGTCAGGCTACATCAGGGATCTGCTCTAAGCCCACTTCTGTTTAACATCGTCTTGGATGTGTTAACAGAGGATGTCAGGGAGGAGCCACCATGGTGTCTGCTCTATGCAGATGACATAGTATTGGTAGCCGAGAACGGGGAAGAAATGGAGGGGAAACTTGAAAGATAGAGATATGCCTTGGAGAGTAGAGTTTTAAGAATAAGCAGGAAAAAGACAGAATATATGACAACCGAATTGGATGGCGACCAGCAAACAACAATCAAATTAGGCGGAGGAAACATCAAAAGGATTCATAAATTCAAGTACCTTGGCTCAGTGATTGACAATGAGGGAGAACATGGAAGAGGAAATTAACAACCGGATTCAGTGTGGTTGGAACAACTGGAGGAAGGTGTCTGGTGTCATGTAATAGGAAAGTCCCTATAAGATTAAAGGGCAGAGTGCACAAGGCAGTGGTCAGACCAGTAATGACATGGATTGGAAGTAGCACCTCTAAAGAAAACAGAGGGTAAAAAGTTGAACGTAACCGAGATGGGGATGCTTAGGTGGATGAGTGGAGTAACCAAAAAGGACAGGGTTAGAAATGAACACATTAGGGGTACAGTAAAAGTCACTGATGTATCAAAGAAAGTGCAAGAGGCAAGGTTAAGATGGTATGGCCACCTGATGAGAAGAGAAGAGCAACACATGGCAAGAGAAGTGATGGACGTGGAGGTGGATGGAACACAAAGGAGAGGAAGACCTAAGAACAGGTGGAGAGATTGCATTAGAGATGATATAAGGGAGCATGGGAGGAAATGACACGGGACAGAGGTAGATGGAAGAGACTCATTAGGAACGGCAACCCCGAATAGGGATAAAGCTGGGAAGAAGAAGATTACAATAATATTGAATTATGATTGCAAGCTTGCCGTTAACGCATAGCCCCACTTATTTAGGGGGGGGGGGGGGTTGTTTGTCGAAGACAAGGCCTAGACAGGCAGAGATCAGAGATGCCGACTAGTCAATTCCTTCACTCCAGATGCAACCATTTCATTGGGTCTCGGCAAGTGTTCTTGTTCCTAGTTAACATAAAGAATATCTGGATACTTTACTTATATGGAACGAAATCATATTGTTCGTCTCATGAAGTAATTTTAAGTACAAATTTGACTAATACGTCTCATTGGAAACTAGGTTTGTTCCGATACGTAATACAAACCATCGGTCCTTTAACAATAGGAAGTAGCTAGCGGCAGCTGGAACGGTCGTAAGCTTCGAACAAGGGGAGAACGGTAGTTAACTGCTTGTCCGACAGTCGCGCGCCGCGCGAGGTAAACAAATCACTTTTGCTTTCGGCCGCGGGTGTGAAGGACGTGTTCGTCATCGCTCTCTGCCCGCTTCATCGTCGTATGCTTTGTTTATATTGTGTTTTCTACTAATGGTTTTGTTTGACTTGAAAATGAAACTGTAAGTACACTGTTTTCATTTTCATACTTGAATTATTGAACCAACATGGAGTTATCGCCGTAGATGCGGCGATTTCCTCTCTTTTCATGAATTGAACCCTTGAATTATGCCTCGGTGCCGAGGGCGGGCGCGCTCGCGCCGAGTCATGTATTTTGGGCGAAAGTGTGTAATTGAAAAATGTAAGTACTCTTTTCATTATAGTTTGCCCTGTGCGTTCGTTACCACCGAGAGTTGTTTGCGCTCGGCACGAGCCTTTTAATTTTGTATAATAGAATGCAATGAAAGTGGATTCGCAATTGCAATATTCTTTTTCATTTTCATTTATTTTATTTGCATGAAATTTAAATTTGGATCAATTTTCGTTCTTACCCGGGAATTGATCCTTACGATTTTTTTTTTTTTATGTGAAATGAAATCGCAAGTGCAGTATTCCTTTGTTTCATTTCATATATATTTTATGATAGCATCATATTATTGGATCAAGTTTCCGTTCTTACCCGGGAATTGATCTTTTCCTCTTTAAGTTCTATGAAGTGAATCGCAAGGGCAGTATTCTGTTTCATTTTCATATTACTTTTCACTGCTGTGCGGGGGTAGGGGAAGCGAAGGTCTGCCTAGGAAGTCGTCGGAAAGCTCTCCCGCGACTCCCTTGGTATCCGATTCTTCGTCTTCCTTCCTGCCCCCCGCTCAGCTTCTTCGTTGTATTTTGTATTTGGGGTCTTCCTTGCGTTCGGGGTGGGGCATGTCTTCCCCCCATGCGTGAGGGAACCCCTCTTACTAATATCTTCTATGTTACCGCGTGCTACATCCGTGGGAGACGACCTTGGACAGGTATGGACCACCGCGGAGGCAGGGCGTGCCTAGCATCCACGGGCTGCTGCAGCATCTAGCGAGGTCTGGGGCGGTCTCCACTACAACCACGGCCGCTTATGCTGCTCCCCCCCCTCCTGGTCTACACTCCCCATGCTGTGTCGATGACGCCGTCTGCCGCTACTAGGGCCGCAGCCGTACCGAGGTGGGGTTGCCGCCGCCCGCCTGTTTTCTTCGTGTTGCCTGCCCCAGACTTCCGCTGTTCCAGCAGCTCGCCCCGGGACCGGGCGCCAGGACCCAGGTTCCGCTGGCTGCCGATGATTCTACGAGGCGATCGCTGGCCTGCCGTACCTGCCGCTGATGTGATTTCCCGCTGTTGGCCTTGGCTGTCCCTTCTGGGTCTACCTGCTGCCGCTGTTCCTGCCGCTCCTGAGCTGGTTGCTGTTCCTGTCGCTCCTGGTTCCTGTGCCTGTCCATGCTGGTCCTGCCCACGGTGTGTCTTCCCCAGTCCCAGGTCCTTCCGGACAGGTGCAGTCGGGCCGTGTTGCTTCGGCAATAGCCCCGGCTCCGGCCTGGATGGAGGACCTGACGACTGTCCTGCGTGAGCTGACGAGGAAGAGGAGAAGAGGAAGCTGTCATCTTCGTCTTCATCGTCTGCTGCTGCCTCTTCCCCTTCGACTTCTAAGGCCCATAAGCCGAAGAAGAAGAAGGCTGCCTTCCCCCCTAAGAAGTCTCCTTCGGGAACTTCTAAGGGCCCGTCCCACCGAGGTCCTTCTGCTGGTCCTCCTGCTCCTTCGGGAGCGTGGCCCGTCTCCCCTTCCGTAAGGAAGAGATAGACGGGGACCAGAGGAGTATCGGTTAGCTCTGGTACTTCCTCGCCTGGTGCTAGCGGCGATGCCGCTACGCCAGGTTCCGGCTCGGTCTCTCGTTCGCGAGAGATCCCGAGTGTACGTTCTCCCTCGGGAGACCGTGCAGCCAAGTTTCGGCGCCAAGACGCGGCACGGAGCAGAAGGCTGGTGAGAGACGCTCAGGTGACTCTTGCCAGGCCAGCGGCCGCTCTTGCAGCGACCAGCTGGTAACCCGGGTTTTCCCCCCTAAGAAGGCTCCTTCGGGACCTTCTAAGGGCCCGTCTCGCTCCGGCGATTCGGAGCTCTTCTGCTGGTCCTCCTGCTCCCTCGGGAACAGGGTCCGGGCCCGTCTTTTCTTTCACTACCAAGGAGAAGAAGACGGGGACCAGAGGAGTACCAGCTTCGGCTGGCACTTCCTTGCCTGGTTCTAGCGTTTCTGCCGCTAAACCAGGATCCCCTCCGCCTCGGCTTCTCGTTAGCGAGAAGTACCGAGTGGACGGTCTCCCGCGGGAGACCGTCCAGCCAAAGTCTTGACGCCCGAGCTCGCTCGCCGTCAAGACCGAAGCGCGGAGCAGAAGACTGGCGAAGAGTCGTGCAGACGACTCTCGTCAGGCCAGTGGACGCTCTCGCAGCGACCAGCTGGCTGCTTGGGTTGACGTGACGGTCGCTGACCAGCCACGAGTTGAGGCGAGGAAGGGGTCCCGCGGCCGTCGGTACCAGCCACGGCTGGTACCAGCGGCTCGACGCGCCGAGAGGACGCTCGCCGGTCTCACCGCGACAGCGAACCTAGCAGGTCACCTGACGCCGCTCCCATCGGGACCGGGCGAAGATGGTAACCAGCAACAGCTCGCCTGACGCTAGAGATCAGCGTCGACGTTCTCAGCCGAGCCTCTCGCCCCAGGCGAGCGGCAAGGCTAGGCCTGCTGCTCGATCGCCACCGCGGGTTGACGATCAGCAGCAGCCCTCCAAGCACGCTGGTCCTGCCAGCGAGCTAGGGGGGGGGCGTCAGGTCTGCCTCTCCTGTACCTTCAACCTCCTCGGGCTACACCTGGAGGAGCGAGGTACCTATGAGTGATCGCGAGAGGTGCGCCGCTCGCGATCCCGCTATGACGCCGTATGGACCAGGCACGGTTCTAGGACCGACCAGGACATACGTGCAAGTAGCTGGAGGCGACCGTCAGGGTCTGCCGCTATTCCTCCTTCAAGAGGAGGAGTATCTCGGGATCTGTTCTTGTTGGAAGGACTGGACGGTCCTACTCCGCAAGACGCGGTTACTCCCGAGATACAGAGGAAATTGCAGAAGTCATTAAGCTGATTCGTCAGCATAATGACCTTGCGGAAGGATTGCCGCTCCCACCAGCAGAGCCCACGTCTCTGCTCGAGTCGTTTTGGGGCCCGAGAGGGAACCCAAACCGACGGTGGGTCTGCCGCGATCGGAGCTTGCCGATTCTGTCTCGAACCAGAGTCTCTCGTCTCCGGACTGGAAGAAGGCTCGCTCAGTTCTGGCCGGTCGATCAAGCTACTTCCACCTCCTCTACTGCGACAGCGGCGTTTCTACGTGTCTTCGGACACCGTATTTAAATACTCCTTCGGTCCTCCTGAGAGGTTTCGACCTCGACGAGGACTGGAATGAGTCGGAGGACGGTATCGGCTCTCCCCTGTCAGGTGTCGATCAGCCCCACCCAGACGACGTTCACAGTGGCGGCAGACCCTTACCTACAGTGAGAGTTCGTAACCCTCCGCGGGAAAACGTTTTCTCCTGACGATACGTTTTCCCAGACTCGAGAGACCATCGCCGCAAGGCGATGGCTGCTCCTATTCTTCTCCAACTGCTAGTTCCACTGGAGGCGAGCGAGTATCCAATTCCTCCCCCATTCCTCTCTCCTTACGGCTACGAGGGAAAGGGAGGGATCCTACAGAGATTTCTCTGTAGGATCCCACGTTCGGGACTGCGCTACCGGGGGGACCTTCGGGTCCTACCTGACGTAAGCCCCGTCGTTTGAGGAGGGATCCTGCCCCATTCTCGATTTCTACGGGAATCGAGAGGACCACCAGCCGATATCGTTTGACGAATTCGGTGGGGGTTTCGCAGACTGCTTAGAATTCTAAGGAATTTCTAGCGCATTCAGAGTGTTTCGAGTTTTTTACGATCTCCAAACACTTAGGCGAGAATACGGTCTAAAGTGAGCGAGACGAGAATCCCCGATGTTACATGATAATCGGGAACCTCGCCTATGCTCGAATTCCTGGAATTTCTAGCATTGGGAAGAAGACTGCTGCTGAAAGAAACTATCTTACAGTAGGCGACCAACCTGGAATAGAGAAGATCGGACGGGAATATCCAGTTTGGCTTGAACTATCGTCTTAGTATTCTGTTCACCATTGAAGCTTTCCTTCGAGGAAGACTTCTCCTTCACTCTTTGATAGAGATCGAAGGTGTCGATCTCCAATCCTTATTTTGTTTTCTTGAAGGAAAGAATTTAGGATGGAGATCGTTGTTCAGAATCCTACAAATATACTACGTATATTAACCTCGCGACATGATTCTACTAAGCAGTTGAATTGTCCGAGGGGTAGGCGCATATCCTAGTTTATCTACGGATTGCGACTTAGAAGAGAAGTATTCTAATTGAACTGCAACTCGGGGTTGCCTGCAACCTCCCAGGAGTTTTCAGTTTCAATTTTATATACTTATGGTTTTGTCACAGACAACACCATTTCAACTTTTATATTTACCGAAATTCGTTTCGCCTAAATATAATTGCTCGAGCATATCTTTTATGCTCGTAGTTCTAGCCGAACGCATTCCCTTCATGGAATAATGGATTACATGGCAACTCAGGATGACGAGTCGGCGAGAGCTCAGGCTCAACTACTGCGTATTGAACTGCCTGACAGCAGCTCAGTATCAGCTGGGCCTCCGAGATTCACGGTCAGTTATGTCTCTCTCTCCCCTGGTTTGATTGACTACCGAACCGTATCTCTGCCCAACAATCATGGACTTAGGTCTCTGATTAATGGGGATTCTCGCAATAATGAAGGACCATCTACTGCTGTGAAGCTAGATTCCATCGCCTTCGACATTGCGAGAATTTTCAATAGAGATATCTCTTGGACTTTCATCTTTCTGTTTACCGCACGGTAACAGAAGTCTGTACAAGTCTCCCGCTGCATCGCACTGCGATAATGCGAATGATTTTGCAGACATCTGAGTTTGTCTTCAAAATATCTCGTATTCGTAGGTGTACAATTGTTCATTGTTCAACCCGAATTACGAGATGTGTCAGAAGACATCGCCTACTCTCCGACCTGACAAGCTCTACTTCCAAAATGGTTCAGCCCATGAGAAGCAGTTCTTCAGGCGGCTTTCCCCTGTGTTTTCATTACTGAAGAACGCCCCGCTTTCATTGCAACTACGACTTCTCACCGGACAGCAATGAAATAGCGGTTAGCGTTTTCAGTCATTTGTAAGCACAGGTTATGAATCTTGAGAATCCTTCTCTTGATTCGTCTGTGAAGACGTAGGTTGCATTCAATATCTACCTTCGTCTTCAACGGTACATAGTGTTGTTTCTCCTTAGCTGAGATTCAACAACCATGAGATGTTTTGCCTTCAGGGACCTCGGTCTCTAGAAGGCAATTGACTTTCGCCTGTTGGGCACATGCCTTAAGAGAATCATCACCTCGCTGTCCGGCATTGGTGACAAACAAATACATTATTTGTTTGGTCTCTCGACACCCCTTTAAAGGCGAAGGTCACGTGACTTACTCGATGCTTTGACAACTTGCCTCCTACCAAACGCAGTCAGTCGGCAGCTGTCAGAGCGGCCGAGTCAGTTACGAACTACGCTGTTGACTAGTTCGGTTGTTACAGAGCAATCATTACTTCGTTTTAATAGCTTGTCACAGTACCCATACCATTGACACCCACCATGGAGTGTCGGTGTCCTATCCACTACCGAGAACTTCGCTGCATGGGGATAGGAGGATGCGAGAGACTTCGTGGCAAACGGACAGACCAGTATGGGTACTGGACATCACCGAAGTAGAGAAGAGGAATAGGTCATGCGACTATTTCCTTCTTTTCCTCTGAGGAACTGCATGACTTCTCCTGCGAAGTCAAGCATCCAGGGATGGGGATCCGTGATGCTCGATTTCGTACCGAAACTTTCGTAGCGAAGACTTCAGAACTTCGGTCCCTGACGATTGGTTTGAGTCGTTCACAATCCCCTCCCTAATGGACTTCACCGCCTTCGATGCGAAGGAGATGCTGCCTTGTCAGCAAGAACTTCTCCGTGGCGCAGGTACTGAAGGCAGGGGTCTGGTCCAACCAGACCACATGCCCTTCCTTCTACCTTCGGGATATTGCCCACAGGTCCTTGGATCTTTTCCTTGGGACCCGTGGATGGCTGCTCAACACGTTGTGTAGCGAACCCAGACCCTCGCAGGCTGAACAGCATCGAGTCCTGGTGTGACCGTAAGAATGGATGAGTGAATGAGAGTGTGACTGGCTCCTCTTCCCATCTTTTTCTTCCCCTCTACCTGTGGTTAGAGGGACACGGTCGTCACCCTGCTGGATTAGGACAAGATGCAAGGTGAGCTACTCAACAGAGCCCCCCAGCCTATCCCTTTTTCACTAGGGGGGGGTGGGGGATAGGAGCGTATATCCACACTTCTCCAACAAGGGGGAGGAAGTGGATGCCAGCTTGAGACAACCCATACTTTATGTTGCCTCTTGCAAACAGGAACAAGTTCTTGCTTGCTGGTACGAAGAGATACGCTTGCCTCTCTCTTAGTACTCGGCCCAGAGGTCTGACCATTGATCCTGCGGTGCACACCCCGATCAATCGGACAGAGGCTTGGATCCCTCCCTCGCTCTTACGACCAGGGAGGCATTCCAGGGATGGACGAACACCAGTCTGTTCATCAAAGACTCAGATTCCTCCCACCAAGAAGTGAGTCTTCCTATTGTTAAAGGACCGATGGTTTGTATTACGTATCGGAACAAATGACAATTTGTCGAAAATTGCATTTTTCCTAACTATACAAACCTGAGGTCCTTTAACAATAGGAAGTAGCTAGCGGCAGCTGGAACGGTCGTAAGCTTCGAACAAGGGGAGAACGGTAGTTAACTGCTTGTCCGACAGTCGCGCGCCGCGCAACTGGGAGGTAAACAAATCACTTTTGCTTTTGGCCCATGCAAAATACGCAGAGTGAGGGGTGGCATGAGGAGGGACTATATGTAAAGGACCTCAGGTTTGTATAGTTAGGAAAAATGCAATTTTCGACAAATTGTCATTTTTTTCCCCTGTTAATAATTTTCGTAAATTTCATTGATTCCGTTCGTTTTGTTAGTGTGAAAACACCAGAAAATGAGCTCTTTCATGCTAGTAGTTTTCTTTTTTACCACAGCTGTTTTGAATTCACATAAAAGCTTGGAGAGTTTTATTCATGTTGCCGATACACGTAGTATTACCTTATCAGCTTCAGCTACATTTATAACAAATGGAGTAAGTGTTAACCGCCATACGCGTGTGAGGTGTGGACAAAAGGGCAGGTAGTAGAGTACTGACTTTATTACAGGTAAGGGAAAATTCAAATATACAGTATGCGGGCAGAAATATGGTTACCGACCCGCGAGAGAATAAAAGTGGGTCGGCGAGACCCGATTTGTGTTTCTTGAGAGACATATAATACAAAATACAAAAGTACATAAAATATGATTTCACAAGATATATACATTGGCGGAAAACCCGCTGAACGCTCTCGCGGAGGGAAGTAAGAACAACGCGAATGTTGAACAACATACAGAAAATTGTGAATAAGCGTTGTCCTTACAAATACTCCCCCCCAAGACAATAATTAGGCATAATTGTTGGCTGATTTCTTTGTAATTCCGACTGTTACTCGCGGAAGCGAGCGGGCCGGTGGAGGCGCCCTCAGGTGCGCGAAATCAGCTGCTGTGGTAGATCCTCGGGGATTTCAGGGGACAGGATGCCTCCCCTGAGGTGACCCTTGGGGGGTTCGACCGTCCTCCGAGGGCGGCCGCAGCTACGACTGGGAGGTTTGGCGACCGATGGAGCTGCTTCTTTCCGAGGAAGATTGAGGCGCCCTATGGAATCCGCGTCGGCGGACTCTTCGTCCATAAGGAAGGCTAGTTTCAGGCGATCGATTGTGACCCAGTCCTCGCGACTGTTTATGGCTATGAGGTACGCCTTGTCGGTGCATCGTAGGACGCGGAAGGGACCTCGGTAGGGTTTCGTTAGCGGCGGGCGTCGTCCCTGATGAAGACGTTTTCGTATGATGATAGGGCCTTCGGGAGGAAGTGTTTGGTCCTGTCAGAGAAGGTTTTGATACAGGGCGTGAATCTCCCGGCGGATTCCCGAAGTCTGGCGATGGAGACGTCAGCGTCGTCAGCATTGGTCGAGAGAAACTCACCAGGGACTGTCAGTGGTTCCCCGTATACCTTCTCCACGGGTGATGCCTCGCCGTTCGCCCGCGGGGCGGTCCTGAGGCCGAGGAGGACCCATGGTAGCTGGCTCTTCCAATCTTCGCTGGTGCAGCGTGCCATTAGGGAAGCCTTGAGTGATCGGTGGACTCTCTCCACCATGCCGTTAGCTGCCGGGTTGTAGGCGGTGGTGGTGTGTAACGATGTCCCTATTAGGCGGGCCAGGGCGGTCCACAACTCCGACAGGAAAACAGGTCCGCGGTCCATCGTGATCTCCTCTGGCACTCCAAATCGACTGATCCAGCTGGCGAGAAGGGCTTCGGCGCACGCTTTGTTGATTGCCTCCGACATCGGCGTTGCCTCAGGCCATCTGGTGGAGCGATCGATTATCGTCAGGAGGTATCTGGCGCCTCCCGACGGGGGCAGGGGGCTCACGACGTCTATGTGAATGTGGCCGAATCTTTGTTATGGCTGCGGGAATTCCCCCACGCCTGATTCTGTATGCCGACTGACTTTACTAGTTTGGCAAGGCACGCAGGTCCTGGCTCACTCAAGGGAGTCCTTCCGAATTCCGTGCCAGATGAACTTCTCTGTCAGGAGGCGCATCGTCGTCCGGCCCGAGGGGTGCGAGAGTCCATGTATGATGTCGAATACGGCTTTCTTTCGGGAGGCTGGGATCAGCAGCCGCGGGCGGCCTGTGCTGATTTCGCAGAGGAGCGTCGTGCCCGCGTGTCCAAAGGGCACGTCTTCCCACCTGAGGGCGGTGATAGCTGTGCAATATGCGGCGGTCTCCGGGTCGGCGACCTGTTCCCGGGCGAGGTCTTCGTAGTCGATCCCGAGGTGCACAGTGTTGATTTCTATCCTCGAAAGGGCGTCCGCCATGGGGTTCTTCTTGCCAGGCACGTACTGGATGGTGCAGCCGAACTCCGCGATGGCTGCCAGGTGCCTCTGCTGCCTAGCTGACTAGGCGTCGCCCGCCTTGGTGAAGGCGTGCACCGATGGGCGGTGGTCTGTTCTGATCATGAAAGGGGGCGCCCTCGAGGAGGTAGCGGAAGTGGCGCACTGCTTGGTACACTGCCAGGAGCTCGGGGTCGAACGTGCTGTATCTCGTCTCGGCGGGTGACATTTTTTTATTGTAGAAGGCGAGTGGCTGGGGACCGCCCTGGACCATCTGCTCGAGGACAGCCCCGCAGGCGACGTTGCTGGCGTCAGTGGTGAGGCGTAAGGGTGCAGTAGGGTCTTGGTGGCATAAGGTCATGGCTCTGTCGAGGACCCTCTTCGTCTCGTTGAAGGCCTGCTCTTGTTCAGCTTCCCACGCCAGGTTCTTTGGTTTCCCCTTCAGGACCTTCGTTAGAGGGGACATGGTGCGGGCGGCGTAGGGGGTGAACTGGCAGTAGTAGTTGACCATGCCGATGAACTCCTGCAGGGACTTGACCGTGGTTGGGGTTGGGAACTTCTGCACCGCGCCTACCTTCGAGGCCATGGGGCGCACGCCTGCCGCGGAGATCTCGTGGCCGAGGAAGTCCACCCTCTCGGCACCGAAGGTGCATTTGTCGAATCGGACGACCAGCCCGTTTTCCTGCAGGCGCTTCAGGACCGCTCGGACATGGTGTAGGTGCTCCTCCGGGGACCTGGAAAAAATTAAGATATCGTCGACGTAGCAGACGCAGAAAGGCAGGTCCCCCAGGATGCTGTCCATCAGGCGCTGGAAGGTGGCCCCTACGTTTCTCAGGCCGAAGGTGGAGTAATGGAAGACGTAGGAGCCAAAAGGCGTGATTATGGCGGTCTTGGGGACATCCTCGGGGTGCACTGGAACCTGAAAATAAGATTTTAAGAGGTCCATTTTCGTGAAGACTTTCGCTCCATGGAGGGCCCCGGTCAAATCCTGCATGTTTGGCAAGGGGTAGTGGTTGGGGACCGTAGCGAGGTTGAGTCTCCTGTAGTCTCCGCAGGGCCTCCAGGTGCCGTCAGGTTTCCGTACCATGTGTAGGGGCGAAGCCCAAGGGCTTGACGCTTTCTTGCAGATGCCCATTCGTTCCATTTCCGAGAACGCCCGTTTTGCATCCTGGAGGCGGCCCGGAGGGAGTCGTCGGAACTTCGCGTGTGTCGGGGGGCCCGTGGTGGTGATGTGGTTGAATATTCCGTGCTTGGGCGGCGTTCCTGCCGCCTGATGAAGTTCCGGTTTGAAGACTTCAGGGAATTCCTGTAGGAGGTTGCCGTGCTTGTGGGGGGTGACGGTGCAAATTGTGGGGGCGACCAGGCCCGCTGCGAGTGGTAGGGAATGGCATGTCCCCGTGTCGAGGAGGCGTTTGCGGCCCACGTCAACCAGGAGGCCGTTCTGCGCCAGGAGATCTGCCCCCAGTAGTGGAATCCTGATGTCTGCAATGGTGAACTTCCAGACGTAGTTGCGCCCCAAGATGGATATCTCGAGGGACTTCGTTCCGTAGGAGTGGATGGGGGTCCCGTTTGGGGTGACGAGGGCGGTTGTTTCATCAGGTTTGCGGCTACGGTCTTTTCCTGACAGCGGGAATATCAAGTGCATTGCCCCTGTGTCCACCAGCATCCTCCGGCCGGAGATCGCGTCGTGGACATAGAACCCTATGCCACGGGCGGCTTTGGTTTTGTCTGCCATCGCCGTTTTTTGACTGCTGGAAGGTGCAAGGGCTTTTGCACCTCTTGAAGTATCTCCCGAACCTCTGGTGGTAGCGGCACCAGGAGTTTTCACCACGCTGCATGTGGGAGGACTTCCCCTGGGATACGACGCCGATGTATTGCGTTGGGTTGTCGTCTTCTTCTTCTCCCTTCTCTGTGGCTAGACACACGGAGGATCGGGGGCCGGCGAGCTTTGCAACTTTGCTCGACAACGTCCTTTTTTTTTTCTTTCTCCAGTAGTTCGTCGTTGTGGAGGGTATATGCATCCATCAGCTGTTTTCAGACGTCTGGCTTGAGTTGCCGCAAAAATATTTCGCGGCTCAGGCAGATTTCTTTCTTTTTCCCGTCGGAACCTACTTCGGGCAATTGGACGAGGCCCATCACCGTGTTCCAGGCATCCTGAGGGTTGGCGCCGCGCATGGGGTTCGTAACTAGGTCGAGGGCGCGGGCGGCCTTTTCAGCGATGGGCGTGGGGTAGGCTGTCACGAGCCTTGTCTTTATCTCATCGAGTGTGACAGGTTTGGTTTGTGCTCGACCGGTCAGCCAGGGAGTTATTCGCTCGAACACCTCTGTCGGGAGGGCTGCTGCGATGAGGTCAGCCTGCAGTACCTTGTCCGTGAGTCCCATGATCCAGAATTGCCCTTCAGAGCTCGGAAGAACCAGGCAGTTGGGTTCGCTGTTGTGAAGGGGGGTAATTTGACAGCTTGAGCAGCAGCTGTGTGCGAGACTGTCGTTGGGGCAGGGGAGGCCTGGGTTTTTTGCTCGCTACTGTCTGCGCCCATTGTCCTTTCTCACAAAAACGGTCAACAGAGTCGTGAATGGCGAGCCAAACCGTTTGAGGAACGCCTGAACACACCTTGGGAAGGTATGCCGTATTTAGTTCGTTAGAGGCGTTGGTTTTTTCCACGGTAGGAACTTTCAGAGATCTATACTGAGTCACTGTGTGAGTCCGTTAAAGATCTCTGAAGGTGAGCGGCGGTAGTTAGTCCCTTAATTTTTAAAGGGAATGATAGTGGTCTTTACCACTCTAAGTTTGTTATTTTCAAGTGATAACCATTGGTCTTCCCAGATTTTGTCTAAAATAAATTTAAAATAATTTTTAGTGTCTTTATAATATGTTTTGTACATTTTACTTCTATCAATTAATGCTGCTTCCTTTGCATTTTTATCAGCAATTTCATTGCCTTCAATTCCAACATGACCTGGTGTCCAGCACAAGGATATCTTGATATTTCGAAGGCTAAAAAAATGAATATTTTCTTGTATTGCACTAATAGCAGGGTGATGATGATTAAAAGAATCTATTGCTTGAATAGCACTTTTTGAATCACTATATATAGTGTAATGTTTGCTGGGAGTTCTAGGGATTTTATACAGAGCCAATGAAATTCCTGCCAATTCAGCGGAATATATTGAGCTATAAACAGGCATTCTTCCATGATAGTATTTTTCGTCTGTAATAACTGCGAACCCCACAGCAGCATCAGTTTTTAAGCCATCTGTATAAATGGAGATAGTATTTACATGGATTTCTTGGTGTTCCAAAAAGATTTGTTTGACAGCGTAACTTGGAATTTCATCTTTTTTTTTTAAATCGAATAACTCATGGCATACATGAGGCTTATTCCATTTCCAAAAAAGGTGTTGAATTTGGTAAATGGTTCTGGAATTTTAATGGTGGAATATTATAGTTTTCTATGTATATTTTCAGTCGTATTACAAATGGATAATATGATCGTTGTCCAATTCTTTATGGAATGATGGTATTATTTATAATTCTACTCAGTTTTGATCGGTATCTTAATGTCCGCTAATAGAAGTTTAAACTAAATTCGACCCTTCTTTGATCAAGTGAACACAGACCTGTTTCATTACACAGAGAAATAACAGGTGTAGATTTAAATGCACCCGTAGCATATCTCAAAACCTGCATAGTGTAAAGGATCTAATTTCCCCAATGTGCTGGAAGATGCAGAAGCATATAGATGCGACCCGTAATCAATTTTACTCAGTATCAAAGTCTTGTGTAAATAGAGTAATGTACTTCTATCTGAGCCCCATATGGTCTGTGACAATTTCTTCAATAGATGAAGTACTTTACTACAGCTTTCACGTAGGTAATTAATGTGAAATTTCCAAGTCATTCGTTGGTCAAAATGCAACCCAAGAAATTTAGTATGCGTAACAAAATTAATTGGTTTGTCATACAGTAGCAATTTCATTTTTGGTACATTTTTCTTATTTGTAAAAGTAATGGCTACAGTTTTACTAGCTGATATAGTGAATCGATGCGCAGTAGTCCACGATACGATAAGATCAAGAGATTTTTGTAGTATGATTTGTCCTGTATAGATATCAGAGTGAATGATCCAAATGGCAAAATCATCTACATATAATGAACACTGTACACCAGTTGGTAGTTGTTTTGTAATATCATTAATAGCCATGATAAAAGGGGGGTGCTCAAAACACTACCTTGTGGAACTCCTTCATATTGTGGATACTCCTTAGGTAAAACACCATTTATCTTAACTTTAAAAGTTCTTTCCTTTAAAAATTGTACTATGTTTAAGGGTAAAAATCTTCTCAGTCCAGAATAATGCATTTCTTTTAAAATCTGATGATTCCATGTCTTGTCATAGGCCTTCTCCATATCAAAGAAGATGGCTGTGGCATAGCTGTTTGAAGCAAATGCTTTCCCAATATCGGTGTTAAGTAACGTTAAAGGATCTAGGGTAGATCTTAGTTTCCTATATCCATATTGTGAAACGGAAAAGTATCCTGTTTTTTCAAGATACCAGATTAATCTGTTGTTAATCATTTTCTCAAACAATTTACATAAACAGCTTGTTAATGCTATTGGTCTGTAGCTATCTGTGTCATAAGGATCTTTGCCTGCCTTCAAGAATGGAAGGTCCAGTGCTTTCCGCCAATCTTGTGGGAAATATATTTCAATCCATATTTTGTTATATAGCTTTAATAAATATTGTAAACTGTTTGGGTGAAGGTGTTCCAACATTTCAAAAGTGATCATATCTTCACCAGGGGCTGTATTGGAGCATTTTGACAATGCCGATAAAAGTTCATCTATGGTAAAGCAATCATTGTATGAATAATATTGAAGAGTCTCAAAATTAATTGGAATTTTTTCTTCTTTTTCTTTAATGGTGCGAAAAGATTTTATTGACGAACCTTTGGAAATATTACTTAAATGTTCTGCTAGGCAAGTTTCTACCTCTTAAGGATCACATATCTTGTGGCGTTAGGCCCTGTGATGTAGGCATATAGTACATATTGGGTTGTTGTCTCGTAGGATTCTTTGTAATTCACCCAGACGTAGCTGGGTTAAGAGGCCATTTATATTTCATTATTGGAAGGAACTGGTGTTAAATTCTGTAAATTGATAGCAGATTTTACCGTCTCGAAGTTTATATGCATTTGAATTGATTTGTGGTTTTAATTGTTGTATTTGTATGTTGGTTATTAGATTCAGCAGTTGCTTGATTTTCATAATTAAATATAAAGTATTTTTGATTTTATAATTTCCTTTCTGCATTTTAAGGATTCAGAACATAATTCATTCTCATGTTGGTGTGTTAAAGGGCATTTCCTTAATTTAATAAAATTGTCTATACAAATTTGTAATGCGTCTTCTGTCTTGGTGGTTAGCTGGTTATATCTACCTACGAAGCACTTATAACAACCACTAGAAGAAGCATGTTTGGTGATGTTAGTTATTGGTTCAGAAGTATTTGATCTTCTAACTTTAGAATTTTTTTTTTTTTTTTTTTTTTTTAAATTCTATTGGTCCTTTTGTGTAGTGATAAGGAATGATGGTTTGAGGGGTTATTTGACTTATTGTCTTTAGTGGAATATTTGGGTCTTGTGGATGGTTGGGGAGTGACAAGTTATATTTTGGTTTGATTTAATGGTATGATTTTTATTAGTATTATCAGTTGGGAATTGTAAAAGTGATTAATTGATTCTTTACTACCCAGATGTTGGTTGTTTAATTGGGATTGAGGGTAATTGTGTAGTATTTCCATTTGTGATGACTCCGTCACTGATGAGGTTAGTACAATCTCTTTTCTAAAATGTTCTCCTGGTGTAGTTGGAGTTTCTTTGGATTGATTGTAATTTTCAATATTTACTTTTTTTCCCCCTTAGGTGGGGTTCGTTCCAGTATTTCTTTCTTTTTGTCAGTTCGATTATTATTATTATTTGACTCCACTTCCATTGGAAGTTATTTTCCATGGATATCTCAATCTTCAATGTTAGTAGTGGTACTGATGGATAGATCATCATCGTATGGAGCTGTGTGTTGTGTTGATAAAAGGAGCATTCTTTAGATTTAGCGTGATGGGATTATCCACAGTTAACACATTTAGAGGATTTACGTTTCCAATTAGTAATTTGGGAGTCCGATGCGCGCACTGCTTTATTATGCCATTTTGTGTGCCCATACTTTGAACACAGTGCACTGAAGTGGTTTTGATATAAATGGACGCACTAATCTATTTCGTCCAAGAATTTTGATTTTGAGTGGGCTTCTGTAAATTTTATTTTTGAAATATCAATTTGTTTATTTTTATCTTTCCTACCTGGAACTGAGAACTTCTAAATCATGCATATTACTGTATCTAAACTTAAGGGAGTCAAGTATTAAGTGTTTTGAGGGTATTCTTCCTTCAATGCTAGGTAAAATGACTTGTGTCCTGCATATAATGTTTCACGACTTATTATTTATATTTTCGTGCATTTACTTATTTAAAAAGGTGAGAGATTGTTTTTTCGTTACTTGGAGTAACCATTCATTTTCTTTAATATATCGGCATTCCATTTCTTGTGTTTGACATATGTTCAATAATTTTTTTCAGTATTATCTGTGTATCAGATTTGTTTCTTTTCTCTGTAACAGAAGGTTCCAATGTTATGATATTTG
Source organism: Macrobrachium nipponense (assembly GCF_015104395.2). NCBI lineage: Eukaryota > Metazoa > Arthropoda > Malacostraca > Decapoda > Palaemonidae > Macrobrachium > Macrobrachium nipponense. The sequence goes on along the minus strand of NC_061088.1, from coordinate 29,623,355 downwards.
AATCTTCTGATTGGTTTTTACTTTTTTTGTAGAATTTCTATGGGCCCTGACGGGTGTTTTGGATCATATAATTTATTTGGAACTGGATGTTCCTTTGCTGCAGTATTTTTCTTTAGTGACTGAGGGAGATTCGGGATAAACTTCCAATGGTCATCAACTGTGTCGAATTTTATCCATCAAGGGGCCCAGGGGTACTAAAAGCTTTAGGCACGTTTATCATAGAAATGAGAACAAAAAATACATTTTGAAAAGATATCATTGGCTTTTCGTTAGGTTAAATCTTCCGCCATCGGCACAAGTGAGAAATGAGTCCCAAATGTCCGCAATACCTGCTTGGCAGGACTAAGAGTATTATGATTAATCACGTCATGGGCAAACCGGACAATGTCGAGAGTTCCATCCCTAGAATCAGGTCCCCCTGGAATCCGTGGTCCAGCTCCACAGAATAGTTCCGACTAGCAAACCAGGTCCGAACATTGTCGGGTAGATGATGGATCTACCTCATTTCCCACTATTTAGCTTCGGATTTAACTTCAATCCAAGTTATTAACCCCAAAATATATAATGTTATATGGGACTCTTGGGTTCGAACCTAGGGAGAAAATTCCTGAGGTTCTATAGCCCTCCCCCATTGTCAAGGTGGTCCCAAAATGAAGGGGCTCAATAAACAAAGTGCACCGATTGTTCATATGTAAATGTAAAAGAACCTTTTATGCAAAGGCAATACTGAATTTTCAACTTGCACAAAATCCTGCCACTGTTAAGTTAAAAAAGGAAAAAAAAAAAAAATTGCTTAGAGGATAAACACATTTAACATGAATCAACCACACTACCTGGATAAAAATTAATTCCATACTCATAACTTATGAGCAAAGAATGTTGACCTCTTGGGCTTAACATAACGTAAGGGATTTAAATGAGGGCAAACATGAAGACTACGTAAAGGGGAAATGACCTAGGTTGAACTACAAATTTATTATCCTATAAACCCGGTCCACTGAAAGTTTTCTTGTCATTAACTACTTACTATATACCAATGGAAGGATAATTTTTCAGGCAGACAAGTTTAGTAAAGCAACTGTAATGAAAACGATCTTTTAGCACTATACATTGAAAAAAAAATTAGAATATAGTTGTGTGAAGTTTAGTTTCACGACTTCGAAGGTCATAACCATCATGAGAATGCCATACTATTGACAGTCATGCATTTACAGAATTTCTTAACACCTTTAAGGCAGTGAAACATTTCAGTATCAAGGCAAGCTAATTCATCTTCACAGAATTTCAGCTGTATAAAAATTTGAACTTATGAATTATTACTTCCTAAAATACATCCTAGACTTGTGAATTACATCCAAAAATACATCTACGGGAGGGGGAAAAAAGGGGTAGAGAAATCTTACATATCCTATGGTTACGAGGGAAACTTGGAATACATTTCTGAACACAACTATCATAATGGGATGAAGTCATCCAGTTTCCAACATGCATTTGGATGTATAGTTACCAATACATATCTGGAATTCCTTCTCTGGGCCAATACTTACTATAAACTTTTATGATGCCATTCATATGTCACATTTTATGCAGTGCACTTCCCCACACTAAAAAGAGAAGTACGAAAGTGCTCACATTATGATTGTGCTGTCCAATTATCAGTCTGGATGGAGATGTAAACAAATAAAAACGCCTTTACTTAGCTACGGGTAGTGGGAAATTTGCATGCCGAAACTGCCTTGGTTTCTCTCTTTAACTGTGGTGCTGTACTGCAATCTATGGAGTATAGTGTTGCAACATCGAGAGCTGTTCCCTTTACTTTTCGTTACATTTTGCTAGGGGTGATGATTTAGGGACATCTATTGATGATACTGCTGCCCGCTTGGCAACAACAAAACTACTAGAAAAGCTTGATCATTGGATGGTCTAGGTCGTAGGTGACTGCTGGATATAGAATGCTGTAGGCCACATTAGCTGTATTCTTCTGTGCTTTTATGTTAACAATTTTTTTTTTTTTTCACTCAGTACTGAAGGTAGGAAGCTCTTACATGTACACAAAGCTGGCTTATTCAAGTTTTGTTTTGTTTGTTTGTATGTTGCATGGAACCAGTGGTTATTCAGCAACGGGTGCTTATGCATGTTGTACTGTACTACTTTGTGAATAAAACTAGACTAAAAAAAAATGTGAACGGATAGAATCCAATGAACATGTAGTGGTAGCATCTTTCTTGTGCAAGTTTGCCTTACTTGTTCTTCTGACCTTTGGGTTTTCTTAATTGTTACCCGTTTGTTGGTTTGTATAGTTTTTACGTTGAATGGAACCAATGGCTTTACGTGACTTCCGAACCACGTGAGAGTGAACTTCCATCACCAGAAATAGCCCGTGAATCGAACTCGCGGTGGCAGGTCAAGACCATACCGACCACGGCACTGAGGCACTTTCTTGTTACTTGTACATACGTACACAACATTGACAATACCTCGGGCCCTCCTAGATTTGATGAATAGGTAATAACTTTCATTATCCACAAGCAATACCTTTGAACTTCCAGGATTTTATGAATAGGTACTTTGTAATGAATGTGGGATTTGGGCAAGCTAGGCTCTTGTGATGAGGTTGAGAAAAATACTTTGCTGGTTTAATTGTTAGTTTTAGGCAGTTGAAAAATGTATACCAAGAAATAACTATTCTTAATTGCTTGGATTGTATACACTAATAATTTTTTAAATTAATGTTTTCATATAGTAACCATGGTTTTGGCTAGGATTTTAAGGTAGGCTACACACAGCTTGTCACTAATTTCTAGGATTTTAAGGTAGGCTACACACAGCTTAAGTCACTCATTTCTAGACTGCACTGTCAAAACATTCACACGTCCCCCTCCCCCCGCCTCCCATATCGACAATAACCATGGGGTTACTGTACAGCATGCTTTACTGTATGCAATTCACTGCACTGTATTATATTATCCATTAGTATTTTATGAATACTGTAATGACTTACATTTACTTAGATTGTTTCATCGCTATATATGGCCTATTAAAATCTAGTATACTTATAATAGTTTTGGCAGAGTATTGGTCCTAGTAGGTACTTAGTGGGGTATATTTAGTATAGGGAAGTGCTTCCAAAATTCTATAGAGAAGGTACTTACATTGTGGTCAGGAGAGAAGTCAATGGATATAACTCTGGTGAAATAAGTTCACCATAACAGCAAGACAATTGAGGTAGCAGAAACTTTATTTAAAATTACATTACACATCCCCTGACAAGTGGCCAAGAGGCGAGAGGAGTGTGCTGGAGGAAAATGAGCCTTGGCTGCCAGAAAATCCTTGAGAATACATTTGAGTATTTCTTAAGAGGGTGAGATCCTTCCTTCCCACAGTGACCACAATAGGAACTTGTCGTCTGCGGTTGATGCCAAACTCTCTTTTTGCCGCTGATCCAACCATCCTGGCTTGTATGGCAGTGCAAGTTTCTTTCCCCCTTCCCCACAACCCCACTTCATGAGTTTCTCTCTTCTCTCTTGCACAGTGTTTTCACATGTGATGTGCAGAATGGTATTCATCTCGCCTCTGTTTTCTATGCACAGGCTCTTGTTCACTTATTTTCTACATTTACAGTGGCACTACCCATGATCTTGTTTCTTCCCCCATTCTATAATTATCTTGAGTACACTCTAACAAGACTGTACAATCAATTGTTGTATCAAGCTGTGCATCATATCATTCTCCACATTCTTTATCATATTCTGCAAAGCTTAAAAATGTTCATTCTATATGCTAGAGGTACCAGCAAAAAAGAGGCCAGGTTTTTTCAGAAGCTGGCTTTTTATTGTGATGAATTTACCAAGTCTGCATACCAATACATTTCAAAGTATTACATCAGAACTGATCTACCAATCGACTTTAATAATTTAAAGAGTCAATCAATAGCTTTTTAAAAAACCAAGCACTTCCAAAACTGACGTCTCTCATGCTGCAACCTAGACATCAAAAAATACCAATCTAAATGTAAAACAATATCTCATAAATCGGTCCATCTAAATAGACTTAATAAAACTTCTTCACTTATCTATAGTAACAAGCAAGTACAGTAAAAGACAAAATACCTTTGCATAATAAGATGTCAACTGAAATATAACTCAGATCTGAATTAAACACTAGTAAAAACATGAAGAGAGAGAGAGAGAGAACACTTTTAGAACTTAAAAATAAATTCCCATTTCATACAGGTGATGTCCCTGATATCAACAGATCTGAGCCTAATACACTGCCTACAAAGGGCATCACATGACGCTACACTCCACCTAAACTCTTAAAAGACATCCATATTAAATTCTTGAAAAATTTAATCAAAACATGAAAACTGCAATACATCATAACATTTAACCAATATAAATATAATTACTTTTTTTCTAGGTCAAGGGGGACGTAGCGAGTCTGCCCTGTATGTAGGCATTTGAAGCTGACCCCAAGTGTAACGCACATACCCTTAGTGCTGTGACAAACTGACTTTGTTTCATTCACCTTGACAATCCAGCCTAGGATATAATACAATGAGTATGCAAAAAGGGGTTTTAAGTGATATTTTCAAGGTGGCAAGTAAGAAGTTAACACTATTACAGAATATGGAACATCCTCTGACCTGCACTATCATGAAACTATGACCTCGTGAGTGAGGTGATGACTATTCTGATATGGCGAATGACGTTGTAATACATAAATGAATGCATGAGTTTTGTGAATGATTACTATTGTACATAGAATGAATAAACCTGCAATACATATCTGTGTGAATGATACGAGTGGATGAATATTGTACGAACTTAGTTGCCTGAGATAAAACAAGCAGGAGGGCACAGCCCCTACTTGTACCAATGACTTGATCGTGCTGAAATGACACAAATGAGAAATTGTACCTGATGTTCAACCTGACCTGACCTGACCTGACCAGTATAACTGTAATGAGGTAATGAGATGAAGGTGTGGGCCAGTGCTGACATATTGCCAATATCGAATATCTGTCAGTGCTTGTTTTTCTTCCTGCCAATCTAATTTCTAAAACAAGAGGAAGAACAACAAATCAACTGACATTTTCAAATATGATAAGGCTCAATGACACAGTTGCCTGGCTAGGAAAGGTGTATGCGACTGCTGCTATTGCTGCTGCGACTGCTGCTTCAGTGGCAAAGGTACGAAACAGCAAGGAATGCAATTTCTGTGTTCAATAATAAGCAACCACTTCCTGCTGTAGCTTTAGGCAGGGTTTGCATTATTTTCATACCATCCTAGTCTTGGTGCTAACCACTATTACCTTAGTTGATGAGACATAAAACACACACATACACACTCATGATAACCTGTTTGTATAACATGTACCTGAAGGGGTTAAATACAATATTCTGTTAATAAAGTTAAACGTGTAGTTCCTATATTAATAGGTTAAAGAAAAGTATGTTTTAATTTATGCAAAACTTAAGAGGAAACACTAGAACATCCTTGAGAGACTTACATACTAATTTATGCAAGCTAAAGAAGGAAAAACAATACTGTCCGCACCCAACTGAAGGCAGAGCATTGCAAGAAGGATGATTACTATTATACTTGTCAGTCATCTGAAACAGCATAGGCACACAATACATGGTGTCCAGCTCAGTAACAAAACTAGGAAGTGGCAATTGATACCAAAAAGACTCCGAATCAATGAAAAACCTACCAGAGGTGACAAAAGATTTGCAGCCAAATTATTCTCTTATTACTGTATGCCCACAACACATTCAAATTAGAACTAATTGCAAAAAATACAATAAGTGACGGGCTAATATTAAAAAAATAATGAAGACAAAACAACTAAAAATAAATCATACCTTGTTACCAACTCCTATAACATACAAGAATGAAAATATCTGGTTAAAACCTTTCAGCAATAAAAAAATCCTTGCTTAAATAAGAAGTAGAACACAAAAAAAGCTACTGTACATAAATTGCAAAACCTGTAATAGACTTATTTGAAAAATTAGTTCACCCTCTACATTTCATCTTGTCTTTGGATACACTACTTCAAGACTACTTCTGAATTTCCTCATTTACTTGCTAACAGTTATGAAATTCAATTTACTGCACTTCCAACTTCATTATGTCTGATAAACGGACATCACAACAAATTATTTACTTGATTTCTAAGTTTTATTTACATATCAATAAAAACTTTACGCTATAATTCTGAGGAGAAATTAATACTGCTGCTTTTCTAATTAAAAACAAAAGTAGCCTTAATTCAATTATGGGGAAATACAGAAGTTATAGATGATTTTCATTGGATATATATAACACTGTTGTTAGTTTTGATGCAAGCAGATGGTAATGCTTCATAAATAGCTTGTTCCACTTGTAATTTTGAAATTAAGATCACTCAAGCATGAAGTTAAATCAGATGCATGAAAATAAGTTGCCAGACAATGCACACATGCAATACTGAACTTCACTCAAATGGTCAATGTGATAAATTAAATGGACCGAGAACATTTCAGATGTGATGTTGAGGACGTAAGAATACAATTACCCACTGAGTACTGCAGCTTCTCAAACGCACACTGGGGGTCAGGCTCCCTAAAACCTGTTTTTTTTTCTTTCATTTGTTCTCTTAACTGTAATATGTAAGCTACAAGGTAAGGCTATTGAAAAAGAGTCTGGATTTGACTAACTTCTTTACATTCTACTGCCAATAATTATTATAACAAAAAAATGGTACATTCCAGTCACTGAAAGATATGAATTATGGTGCAGACAAAAAACATGAATCCAAGAAACAACGAATGCAATTCAATTTGGCATCACTTTTTAAAATGTATAAATATTTCTCCAAGAAATTTTTCATGAACATTGCCAAAAATTAAGAGGGTCATCTTATCCAACCTGCTTACAGACAGACAGAGGAAGATAAAATAGTATAAGAAACCCTGCAACTTTATTTTCCTGAGAAAACTACCATCAGAGGTGACAATCCTACAGGCAAGAGATACAGTCAACTAAACATTTCATCTTTGGTACAATCAGCAACAACATAAATAGGAACATAATTTCTTAATTTTTAAACAAGAATATCCATTAATATATGATCCTTCAGTCTTGATTAGAATTTTAAATAATTTTAATTATGCCTCCTAGTCATCCAGTAAAATGAAATCTCAACCAACCTCACTGTTGTTACAGCTATTGTAAGTCAACATATTATGCTCTGTGATAGAACTAGCAGTAAAAATACCTTACCCTGCAACAAGATAAAAAAAAAAAAAAAAAAAAAAAAAAAAAAAAAAAAAAAAAAAAAAAAAAAAAAAAAATGTCATCATCAAATTCCCATGGAATGCCATAACCTGCAATATTGGATAAAATCAAGAAACCATGACCAAATTTAAGAAATGAACATGAAGTGGGCATTTCATGTAAATATAAGTTATGGTTCAGAAATGTATTCAGTACCTTCAAGCAGTCAAGACTTGGAAGGAAACCAAAGAATTACAGTAGTATATTATCAGAGCATATATTTTCCCCTTCGAACCACTAGTATATTCAATAACAAAACATCAATCTCTGGATGTGGTTGTAATCCCAATGCAACATTCACGAGTCAAATTTGGAATACACCCATTTCAAATTACATGAATGTTCATTATGGTTGGTCCCAACAACCTGCCTGAACATCTTGTTTTGGATACAGCTTTCATTTTATCCCTTTTTTCATACGGCAAAGTGTGCAGGTGTAACAAGGCCTGTCTCATTTCCCTATAAAGGAAGTGGATTCTTAGAATAGGATCTAGGCAATAACTTTTTTATTAATCTGGTTCACTGAATCCTTTTAGAAAGTTATGTGGCTGGTTTCTCAAACTGGCTTGGAATAGAGCTCTACATATCCATATTGTTTGATTCCATTTATCATGAGTAAAGAAAGGATTATAGCAGTCAACTCCACACTGCAAGTCACACATTTGACCTTCAAAGGCAGCTATACAAACATTCCATATACAGTGGACCCTTGATGTATGACAGTATTTCATGATGAATAATCCAGTTCATTAACAAAATTTTGTCGCGAGAATTGGCTCAGTTCAAGATGCTTGCCCCAGAGTATGAAGCTCTTGTTCGAGTCATGTACAGGGGTTCTGCAAGGTGCGAGCAGAAGATAAAGGTGGTTCAGATCAGCTTGGGATCATATCTCACTCGAACATTTGCTCTTGAATCCACTGTTAATCCTTTTACGCCAATTGGACGTATTAAACGTCGATGAAAATTGTGTGTCGGGTGCCGAACCGAACGTACAAAACGTCAACGAAAAAAAGTTTTTTTAAAGATTTGCATAAAAATAGTTATAGGCCTACCAGGCAAAAAATTTTGAATCACGCGCCTTGGGGGATGCTGGGAGTTCACAGATCAAGCTGTTGTTTTGTTTACAGCGCGCAAGCGCAAATTTCTATCTTCTCGCACTAAAAAGCATCAGCGAAACATCTCAGAAATTATTTCATCACTTTGACAATTTTTGCACCATTTTATATTAGCCGTTACAGTTTTATGTATAAAAATGTGTGCAATTTCATGTAGAATACAACAAAAAACTCATGGTTGTAGCTTTTATCAGTTTTGAAATATTTTCATATAAATAACGATGTGCCAAAATTTCAACCTTCGGTCAACTATGAGTCGACCGAGATGGTAAAAAAACGCAATTGTAAGCTAAAACTATTACATTCTAGTAATATTCAATCATTTACCTTTATTTCGCAACAAATTGGAAGTTTCTAGCACAATATTTTGATTTATGGTGAATTTATAAAAAAACTTTTTCCTTACGTCCGCACGGTAACTCTGCCGAAAAAATCTGAAATTTTTTTGTCCGATTGTTGTAATGTTTGCACCATTTTAAATTAGCCGTTACATAAAGTTTTATATATGAAAATGTGCGCAATTTCATGTAAAATACAACAATAAACAACCCATGGTTGTCGCTTTTATCAGTTTTGAAATATTTTCATATAAATAACGATAAATAGAAAAAATTTGACTTTCGGTCAACTTTAACTCTACCAAAATGGTCGAAAACTGCAATTGCAAGCTACCACACTTACATTCTAGTAATGTTCAATCAATTACCTTCATTTGGCAAAAAACGGGAAGTCTCTAGCACAATATTTCGATTTATGGTGAATTTTTTAAAACAGCTTATTTTTACGTCCGCGCGTTACGAATTCATGCATCATATTGTGATAATATTTTCTCTGTGTTGCTTTGATTGTTTTACAAATTGTTATATACCAAAATCATCATAATTTAGTGTAAAATACAACGAAAAAATTATTAACCCATTAGCTTTAACCGTTTTGCTCACAGCGCAATTTGTATACAATTACGTATATATGAAATTTTTTTTCGCGCTGTCATATATTCCAATATTTATATATGATAATGATATTTTTTTCATTTCTGATGGTTGCATACTATACTTCAGGCAATAACAAAAAAAGGAGCCCAAAATGAACTCTTAATCTTGAAAATTGAGCGTGCTGTGATTTTTTGAAATAAAACTTTTTTCCGCTTCGGCGCTCACTCGCGAACGCCGCCGGCATACGGGAGACACTTTCGGAAATACCGGCTCGGCGTTTAAGGGTCAATATATATTCAGTTTTTTGGTTACTTAATTAATAAAGAATCCATCATGGGTCCCTAGAAAGTTTGTGATAAGGATGAATCAAAGAATAAAAGTCATGAGGATGACAACACTTCTGAAAAGAAGGATTATTGCTAAACATGAAGACTGCATGCATAAGGCTTATCTTAGGAAAATGTACAGGTAACCAATATCAATGATCTGCACTCCATTGTAAGAAGAAAGAAATCAAGAGTATTAAATTGGTCTGCTTACAACGCAACTTAGAAGATAAGAGTACTCAAATAAGTTCAATTGCCAACATTTCCATGGAAAGGGACTCCCCTGCAAAAATACAACCCCCTCCCCCTGCCCCCCTTGCTTCCTTATGTCAACTAGAGTCCTCAATAAAGTTAATGTGAAGTTAACTATTCATTTAACCTATAGATTTATCTTTTTTTTTAATTATCTATTGTTTTCTCCATGTAAAACTATAGTTATTCTCTATAAAATATGTATATATCTTGTTTATACTTTTACGGATGTGGAACGGATTAATTGGATTTATTGTATTTGTGGGACAATTTGCTTCAGTTTACGATGAATCAGTTTACAACATCCCTTTTTGGAACGGATTAAGTTTGTGGAATGACGTTCTATTGTAATTAATTTCATATATTCTGGAACATGTTATAAACTGCATCAAAAGCCTCCTAAAGCAGATCACTGTTATCCTCTCCATTGTCTAGGTACCAGAAATCTTTGGAATATTTTTGGCTTCTAATACTTCCCAGTTATCGTAACAACTTCCTTAAATGCTCTATAACTTATCGCTGGGCACTCACTCCACAAACAGTTGTGGGCACACTACACTGCTTAAGTTAGGTGCAGAGCTTTTAAACTTCAACCAGAATTCCTAGTGTTTAATTTTTTATGACACAGATTTCACTTGTTATTTACTGTTTCTTCTACTTAAGATTTTTTATTTTACTGTCACCCTTACGGCTACTTTCTTTTCACGACTTCACTAATTTGAGGGTTTGTTTCTATTTAAAGAACAACAATATCCATTCCAGTCCTTCAAGACTATATATAGTACAAACAGCATATTACCAAGACTGAAGGAAGTCAAACAATTTCAGTCCCACTTACTTTCTAATATAAATTGATAAAACAGCAAAAATGTATTTCAAAATCCAATTGAAACAACATATGTTGACTTTTATGAAATACTGTGTCCATGAAACTTGTAGTTGCAGAATGAAACATACCAAAACTGCATTGCATTGTTAATACCAATATCAAACAATAAATTTCACATTTGAATAATCCAGACTCTTATAACAAAAAGCTTCCCTTACAGACATGGTCCAGCACTTCACCTCAGTTATAACAAAAGGAATTTATAATAATGAATTTTATGCTACTACAATGGATACATACAAGAGGCAAACTAATGCCTGCAAGGAACGACAAGCATGGGGGATCCTTACAGAGTAGGGGTGGAAAAATATAAATAAAATTGGGATAAACTCAACATATCCCCCATACACAGTTATAATCATGTTGATGACAATATCATTTCGGTTCCTTTGGCCACCCTTCCCCAAATACGTATCCAGTCTACTACAAGATGACAGTGATGGCTCCTCCATTTCTCATGCTCCTCACCCTACCTTGCTATACCACAAATGATGTTTAATGGTGATGGTTCTTTCATTTTTTTTAAATCTTTTTATTTTGATCTTAAAAATGTCCACCACAGCCACCCAGTAAATGACATCACAATGACCCACCCAACTCCATAACTTGCCTATTTTCTTTATCTCTCTCTCCTCTATATGTACACATGGAGCACTTGCATTTATTTTTTGGCAACACCACCCCAGTGCCTAGACAACTGGTGTGAGAAATGCTTTTTCCCATAAGCATGAGGCAACAGCAAATAGAACAACAACATAAACCCACAACATGATTCTGTCATGGGGTGAGGTCTGGATGCCATGGGTCATGATGCTGTGTGTGTGTACAGGCATGAGGTATTTACAATGCTGAGCGAGCAATAGCCATAATGTCTTCCTCACTCACTGCTGGCTTTTACCATTATACAACAGTTAACATTAATCTTGGAGAGGGAAAAAAAGCACCATTGGTTTCACAAATAAACCACATTAAAACAATCACTAGTTCCATTTTTGCTGGCGACAACTTTAATGCTACAAACAAGGCGCAAAATATGTACAAAATGAGGGTAGTTTGTATGTGTGTGGGGGCAAAGTGGTAACAGGGTGGTCACTGGAGGTTATCTTGGGCTGAAAACTGACAACCCAATCACAACCCTCCACTGGCCTGAGCTAACACCTTTACAACACAGGTAAGGCTCATCAAATTAACATCAGTATCCTCTGTGGTTGTTGAAATGCTGACTTTTGAACTGAGAAGGTGTTTAGCTTTGTAATCAAGCAAGGGCATTTTGTTTTTTGTTTTTTCAAAAGAAAACAATGCAAATTTTGTTTTGCAACCTTTTCAAATGAAAAGTTGCAAAACCTAGATTTTTTTTCTTTTTTTCTTTGTGAAACTGTCTTGGATGTTTATGAGGTATTTGCAAGACTGATGTATTGATGATCCTACACCCATTCTTCCACACACTGAAATAACACTTGCCAGGGGGGAGGGGGTGGGGGGCACAACCATAAATTTTCCTTTATGCCTGAGTTACTGAGTTGAGCTTCAAGCTGCACTATGAGCTGCTAAGTGAATGGCTGGATGCAAAATATGCCAGTCTTATCTCTAGAACCAAGTTTCATATAGAGAAACACTTGCCAATAAACTTTAAACAGTACAGTCAAAATACCATATCCACTCCACAGTTTCAATGCACAAAACCAGACACAACATGATTATGAAATACAGAACCATTGAACTGAGACCAGAGCATATGGCTCCTTCTCCATGAGAAGGACCTACATAGCATAATACACTCAATCCACTCATTTGCAAGCAATACACAGTCAAACTAATTACACTAAAGGTGGTCCAAGCAACAAATGAATTAAAATTTACTACATATATTTTATAATATATATATATATATATATATATAATATATCATATATATAATATATATAATATATATATTGGATATAAACTGATGTCAAATTAAATTCATACATATGCCAATTTGTGAGTGTAATGGTTAACAATAATGGATTAAGAATTGATTAAAAATATGACTTTGGGAAAATAAACCTAAAAACAATGATTGAGGAAGAGTAAGTTGCAAAGGCCTATAATGGTATGAGACCATTCTTCAGCACTAATGCAAAGAGTGTGTGCAATGAACCCCACCATGCCATTACTCAACTCGAGGAACTAACGGTCGTATTCTTAAAGCATTACCAACCCTCCCAATCAGCTGTCTCCTCTCTTGATCCAGCAGGAGGCTGCTTTTGCCTGTCAAGTCTTTTCAAAACCGTAACATTTGTCATGAAACCCAGCCAAAAACAGCATTTCTTGACTACCTTTTCAATTGAGCAATTATTTTTTATTTCTAAAGATGAAAGCCAGGTTTTCCCAGTTAAATCAAATTTTATAAACTATAACAGGAGGAAGAATACTGACATTTAATCACTAAACATAAAGAAATACCTCCTTCACTGTATTCAAATTTACAATGGGAATACCATATTTTTACTCTTACGAGGCTCAAGTTCCAGCCGTAGAAACACAGACCACTTCAATGACTCGCCATCCTGCTGGACTAAGGGAAACAACAAGGGTTAAGAGTCTCTAATGTTTGATAAAAATATGACCGTAACTCTGGCAGTGGGGACACATGGAAGGCAATTCCTGAGGTGAAGAATCAATTCCCAAAGTGATTTTTTGGGGGCTTCTGGGAAATGCCAGGTTAAACCCATATCCCATCTCGTCACATGAATACTTTTCTTTCCCTAAAGAGCTTCTTTAGCATCATCTCAATTAAGCTTCCTCCTACATCATTTTTGTCCTGAGATATTAGCTGCAAACTTCTCGTCAGTCTATGTAAATGTTTACACTTTCTTTTACATAGTATGTAACCTCACATTTGAACACACATCCACTGTATATAATTCACTAACATATAAATAATACTTTTGCTTCATACCCTGCTTTCCTTTGCTGGTTGTCTATTCTTTTATTCATTCTTTTTTGAGTATATATTATCAGATATTGTGAAAAGGGGAAAATGCCAGCAGTCATTGAAATACTATCCATGAGTATTTTGACCCAGACATATGTTTGGCAGCTTTGTATGACATTTTCAACAGCAAGCCAGTGGGGCTCATCATGAACAGTTCAGAGCACAAATTTTCCACTCTCTCATTCTCTCATTGACCTGAGCATTTCCTTCTTGGCCCAAGCACTTCCCTGTTGGCCCCTTTGGCACTACACTCAGTCTCCCCCCTCCCCCCCTTCCAAACAGCCTGTCTTTCCCAACTTCTATGGGCCACATTGTCTCTTTTAAGGGCTCTACTAGCTTAGCTGAATTTTATAGCTCCCATGTTTTTCCTGCTTTACTTGAAATGGTGAAAATGAAAATTTCACAAATCAAAATGCATCACAGCACCGTGGAAAATTTTAAAACTATTGCACTAACCAATAAGAGGAAGGAAGACATGTCTCAGTCACTAATGCAGCCTCTCACAAATCAGTACTGAGTTTTAAGTACTGATGTGTATCAAATAATAAATGAAATATGAAACAGAATTCACTTTTGGATAATTTTCTAACACCTTCTGCTTTTTACAGATGATGACATAAAACTTTCAACACAAACACTGAAATAAAAGTAAGTCAGCCATACTAGGACTACTGGCTATGGGGTGGAACTGTTGGTGAAAGGAGAGGGGTACTGAGGCAGACACTTGATACACTAGGCCCCCAACACAGGGACGCGCTGACTGGGTTCTGTCCCGCACCAGCACCCAGAACTGGTGGTTACAGCACAGGTACTTGTCCAGGTACATGGCCACCACATCATGGCCTGAAATACAGCGCAATGGTAAAAAAGCATAACCTCTTCTGAACATAGAAAAATTATAATATAGGCTCTCAACACCTTTCCAGATATGATAAATTATGGTTCAGACAGTAAATACTTTACAACCACACCTTATATGCTTGACTCCTTGTGTGGATTTGAGGTAGGGGAAAAGGGCTGGTTTCGAGAAGACATGGCTAGTCTTTCTACAACGCAGGAGGCAGATAGACGTGCTTCAGCGTCATGATCCCAGCACTCTTCCATCGTGTCAATTAAGGCCATCATCCCCTGCAACATTACAAAAAGAAAGAAAAAAAAAAGAAAAAAAAAAAAAACATTGAAGTGAATACAAATAGAGACTTCTAGTTACATAAGGACCGTGTAAATTTAGCAATCTCTAAGCTTCAGTAAAAAGTGTAATAATCAGCCAAATATTTAAAAAATGTACAGAAAGACGTAAATTCACCAGAGCCATTACAAATACAAAACTACAGTGGATCCCTGCCTATTCGTGGTTCTGGCTTCTTGGTTTCACCTATTCCCTGATTTTTCTGTGGAATATATACAGTGTTCCTCTCGTATTTGCATGGGATGGGTACCAGACACCCCCGTGAATAGCGTGAACCCGCGAATAGTTAGAACTCCCCTCTAAAAATGCTTATATCTGCCTATCTTGAAAGTTCAAATACCAAATGTATACTTAAAGTATCATCCAACATCAAATATACCTTTGAATTGGTATTATTAATATCATTTCAAAATCATCTGAAACTTTTTACCATTAGAAATATATAAACAGTCAATAAGAGAGAGAGAGAGAGAGAGAGAGAGAGAGAGAGAGAGAGACGAGATAGATGGGGAGAGGAGAGAGAGAGAGAGAGAGAGAGAGAATAACTCCTTACAATATCAAAAAGATTGAAATGAACTTCTGTAGGCAACACTTCTTCCCCTCCCATAAATACATATATCTTTTCCAGAGAAAAGAGAAAGAGAGGACTGAACAATCTGTTTGTCTGTCTATCAATTCTTTTGCTGAGAGAGAGAGAGAGAGAGAGAGAGAGAGAGATAAAAGAAAGAAAAAATAAAAACACCAAATGTATACCTTATGTAACATCCAACATCAAATTTACTTTAAATTATTGTCATATTACTGTATTAATCTTAGAGATTTTATTAATAATTTCAAAGTAACCCAGAACATTAGTACCCTTAAAGGTATATACGTACATACATACATACTTCTAACACTTGCAGCCAAGAGAGAGAGAGAGAGAGAGAGAGAGAGAGAGAGAGAGAGAGAGAGAGAGAGAGAGAGAGAGAGAGAGAGAGATTGTCCTGACAGTATTTAAGAGTGAAATGGAAAGATTATTGCATTTAAAATACTCACATATTAATTTTGTAATTACAGTTATAGTATTAATATTATACATATATTATTATTATTGGAAAATGTTAATAATAAACTTATTACATAAAAAAGTACCAGAAAAAATGAAAAAATTCATCTCAGTAACACAGAGAAGAGAGAGACAGAGAGAGGAGAAGGGAGGATGAGCGAGGAGAAAGAGAGAAGAGAGATGAGAGAGAAGGGAGGAGAAGAGAGGGGAGTGAGAGAGAGAGAGACATATTTGACAGGCTTTCCGAGCGCCCATAAGCGGTATTCTGGAGTTGAGAGAATTTAGGGAAATTGGATTTAGGGAAAATTGATACAGAGAAAGACAAGGTGGGGAAGAATAATTTTCAATTTTTCATTTGAAATTACAGTTTTATAGTTATTAATTATTTGAAAAAAATTAATAAAACACATCTTACTCCATTAAAAATTCTCCTATCATTCAATAAGAGAGGAGTTAACCTAATGTAAGTGAAACGGAAAGGTTATTTTTATCTCTTTAAAATACTACCACATACAAATTTTGTAATTACAGTTTTATTATTATTATTAATAACAACTGAAAATATCAATAAACATTACATACTAGTACCATAAAAATTCTTTCATCTCAGTATAAAAAAAAATAAATAAAAAGAGAGAGAGAGAGAGAGAGAGAGAGAGAGAGAGAGAGAGAGAGAGAGAGAGAGAGAGAGAGAGAGAGAGAGAGAGAGAGAAAATTTATCCTTATTTAAAAGAATGAAACATAATATGAATTTTGAAATTAGTTATATTAATATTATTATTATATTTGAAACTATCAATAAACATATAGTACCTGTACTATACAAATTCTCACATCTCAGTAAGAGAGAGAGAGAGAGAGAGAGAGAGAGAGAGAGAGAGAGAGAGAGAGAGAGAGAGAGAGAGAGAGAGAGAGAGAGAGAGAGAGATTACATGGACACTTAGTGGCAACAACACAACAGCTCCTCTCCCTCCGGTCACATTACTTGATATATTTGACAGTTTTAGTATGTGGAGTTAAAAGAGAGAAGACTGGGATTTCCTTCATTCTTACAAAAATTTTTAAATTTATAAACTAAAATCTTACTAATTCACTATAGTATTGTCTTTTATGAATTGATATTATTGCTGTTTACATTAATATCAATATTTGGAAATAGTAAATCATTTATCTATCATATTCATCCACATCTCTGTTAGAAGAGAGAGAGAGAGAGAGAGAGATGGAGGGAGGAGAGAGAGACCAGAGAGAGAGAGAGAGAGAGAATTAGTAAATAATTTTTGTATCATAAAAATGTATTTAGTCATGAAAATAACATTTTAGTGATTATTTTTGTCAGAAAACCCCGGATATGGTCCAAAAAAAATCCGCCAATCAGTGAGTCTGCAAATCCGGAGAACACGAATACAGGGGGGCCAACTGTATCCATATTTCCAGAAATTTTGCAATTTGTGGTATTTTTCACTGAAAAATATTTACTCACTACTGTATTTTCATATTTTCATGACTAAATGCAATTTGTGTGATAAAAATGGTAAAATACAAAAGCAGTCCCTGGTCATTGTCGGGCTTGGCTATCGGCAATCTGGTTGTATGACACTTGTCTAATGCCAAAATGCGTTGACTTCCAGTTAAGAGCACTAACATAGGCGTCATTAACCAGATATTAATGCCAATAAGCACCAGAAGTTTCTAATTTTTGGTTATCGGCAATTTTTGCTTATCATCGGAACGAAACCCGTCCCCTGATAACCGGGGACTGCCTGTACTCGGGTATGAATACCGGGGATCAACTGTACATTGTTTGCTGCCAGAGAATTCACATGTAGGTATATTTTTTTACTTTTATTTTCATTTGACAAAGGCTTGAAGCAACTAGAACAACTTATCACTTGTGTACAGCTTGTGGACTCTCTCTCTCTCTATCTCTCTCTCTTTAAGATAGGGCATAAATAGTAGATTAGAAAGGGTACAAGCAAGAGCCACAAAGTTAATTCCATCCCTCAGGCAAATAGGCTACCAAAAGATGACTAGAGCACCTGAACACATATGGCTTAGAAACAAGACGATTGAGAGGACAACTAATAGAAATATCCAAAATACTGAAAGGCATAACAAAAGTAGACAATAACCTATTTACGTTAAAACGAAAACCAGACAAGAAATAATGGATAGAAACTAGAACTGAAGAGATACAACACATCCCATTGAGGGAACATCTTTACATACAAGATATGTGACACATGGAATAACTGCCACAAGAAGTTGTAAACAGCAACAGTGTAGAAGAGTTTAAAAGAAAGCTAGACAAATCATTACGACACAGTAAATGAATATTAAAACCTGCTCCCAGAGAGGAAAAGTCTTTTAGACATCCTAATCCTTGTAACTCTCTCTCTTTCTTTCTCCCTCCGTACTACTGCAAATCCTTTAATGAAATATGGATTATTGAATCAACAGAAAAATACAGGCAGCCCCCAATTATTGGCAAGGTTCTGGTTCTGAGGGCCTTGATGGTAACCAAAAATCGCAGATAACCAAAACTCAAAAGTCTACAGGGGCTGCAACCCACTGTATGGTGCCCTGGACTAGTTAACGACACCTTAGATAGTGTCACGGCCAGATATTTTACCTTAATATGAAATAACTCTTTAATAAAAATGTGGAATTTCATTAGGAGAGAGAGAGAGAGAGAGAGAGAGAGAGAGAGAGAGAGAGAGAGAGAGAGAGAGAGAGAGAGAGAGAATTTTAGTAAAAAATACTAGGCATGAAAGAACATATTTTACTGTTGTTTTCATGCTGCTAAAAGATACATATATGTAATGCTTGTAATATAATGAAATAGGGTGAAAATAGTGAATGGAATATGTAAATTTTTTGCACAAAAAACATGCTACCAATGCCATCCTACTAACAAAAAATTATATTTTTAATGGTAATTTGAATATTTCATAGCTAACAAACCTGAGGTCTTAACACTAAGTTAAAAAAAAAATAAAAAATTGCAATTGCAAGGAATGTGTCACATCTGGCATCTGATATGTAGTTGAGGTGGAAGCGTGTCAGAGACTGCACATGAATCCAGTGATGCATGTCTTTCTTCCAACCCAGGATAAAACATAAGAGGGGTGGCTGGAGGTGGTTACAAAGTCAACCCTCATTAAGATGGACTAACTAACTGTCCAGTTTAACCGGCGATACCGATACCTATAACATATCTATAAATACATATAAACATACAGTATTTTGTTATTTTATAGTATGAATAATAAACAAAGGTACAAATCTTGAATGAAATCTTAAAGATGAAAAATTAAGAAAAATACACCATAAAAACGACAGAACTCGGCTGCATTTGTAAATACCTAGGGCGAGACATGAACACACAATTGGGCAACCAAACATCACTACGCTGCAAAAACATGTTTTTTCATGTTTTTTTTTATATTTTAGTTGTTTATTCATTATAGTTTATTATTATTGTTTACATTAAAATAGTTAAATGAATGCGAGATCATTAAGATCATCAACAATATATCAGTGGGACAATTAAGACCATATGTTCACCAACACATTTTGTTTTTAACAAAAACATTCTGTAGAACGCAATAATATACATGATCCAAATAACTGTAATTCAACTTGTGAATTTTAATGGTAAGTAAGACTTTCATCATATTGATCTTGAAGAGGCTTGTTCCTTATATTGTTACTAACGCCATCAACAGTTTGGAGTCATATTTTGTGATCGAAATGTCTATAGAACAGAAATGTCTATAGAACAGAAGTAGAGGGCTGCCATTGGCTAACATATCACCATGGCAACCAGCAAGCCAATCAGGTTTTAGCTGTAGTATTCTGTCTGTAAGTGTGTGTGTTTTGAATACAATACATAGTTTTTAATAGTTTATGTACAGCTAGTTGTAGACTTACATCTCCAAATGGTTACGACCAACTGGTTGTAAAAAGACTTGGATGTATGTCCGCCTATGTTAAATTACCGTAAGAATATTATACTGTGGACATCAGCTGAGGGTAATTGCGATGTAAGTTTATTTTGTTGTATTGAACTTGGATGAGTGATTTTCTTGCTTCTAGTTAGCGTGAATGAATCAATACTCTACTGATATGGGACAAGGTTATTTTACGTTATACCAAGTGTTTCAAGTCAAAAAATATCACTTAAATATGTATCATTGTGAAAGAAATTTAGTTATATTTTTGTGAGTAGATGGTGCTGAGAGCATTTTTATTGCATAATAATAATAATAATAATAATAATAATAATAATAATAATAATAATAATAATAATAATAATAATAAAAAAATTGCATTCGATATTTTCACTTGATTTCATCAGAATACTATGAGCTTTACATATGTATCTTTTATCGGAGTGAAAACAGTAAAATGTGTTCTTCCATGCCAAATAGTTTTCATTAAAACACCCTTCTCTCAAATTTTTTTTAGTCAGGTTTGATGGTGCTATACTGAATCCTGCGGGAGTTTCATCCGTGTTGCTGATGCACGATAATAGTCATTAGCAAATGAACATTCTTTTCTCAGCTTCAGCTACATCTTGCAGCTTAAATTTAGCAGTATATGCCCTTGCTGATCTTTTCTCCATAGCAAATAAGGATATAGTAACGTAAAAATATTTTGTTTTGGTTCTATTCTATGTAATGTCATTTGTAGCATATCTGCAGTAATTTTCTACTATTGTACAATGATTGAAATGCAAGCAAACAGCTGTTGTTATCGATTTAGGTTGTTCATAAGAAATCAGCTGATTCTGGCTGTATGCATTTACACAACAAGTACAACATTACTAACGATACTTTGAGCATTCTCCTTTACTTTTTCTAACTTACCTTGAAGATGGGATAGATAAAATGGAAAAAAAGGGTTTAGCCAAACTAGAAAATGGGATAGATAAACACAAGACACAAACGGATCGAGGAAGTGCACTCTACCGGGCTACTGCTTACACTGAGTGAGCACGTAAGCTGCATGTGTGGAGAGGTGGGAGCTGGGTTGACCATAAAATCAACCATGCGTAACTTGCATAGGTTGTAAGTCGACAACTAGCTGTATTTTACTGATTTTATGAAGAATAGAATGGATTCCTCTTCCTTCAATGATCTGTGTGTGTGTGTGTGTGTGTGTGTGTGTGTGTGTGTGTGTGTGTGTGTGTGTGTGTGTGTGTGTGTGTCAGGAAGTTGAATCCGTAACAAGTTAAAAGCATTCTAGTTAAGTACAAATACATACAGAACTGTATGTAAAAAAACATAAATGACAAGTTTGTTTACCTTTTCGTCAATAAAATGGAAAATGGTACGTGACTAAGCAGAGAACAGTAACTTCCTTGAATTGGCTGCCTCCCTTCAGCGTCCATCTTACCTGATCAATGGGGTCCAGTTTAACGAGGGTTGACTGTACGTGGATGTGTGACAACGAACGACGTACATGACAAAGTCTAGGAGAAGCAGAAACACAACACCTTGACAAGTCACGACCACTGACTGAAAGGCTAACGACGAACGTAGGACCTTCCAGGAGAACGTGACAAGAATACCTTGGTTTCTTGGATACTGGAGAAAGACAACCTCTCTCGCTCTCTCTCTTTACCCTGAATATCCAAGGAGCACGTCCACCATGAGATTACGGTTGTCACTTGAAACATGTCCGCGAACATCATCACAGCTGTCACCCAAGACACGTCCGCGGACATGAACATGAACAATAGGCAAAGAAAGCTGGACCTGGCGGCAGGCAAATGAGACTTGTATTGAAGGCAAAACAAGACTTCCATGAGAAGGGCAGTGATCGTCGCCCATACATGAAGGGAAGACACACCCATGAGAGAATGATGAGGACACACATCTCAGGGAAACATGTCCTTAGATGTAAATCATGTCCATGTAAAACTGGAACAAATATGACTAGGTCATGAAAGTGAGAGCTTTGAGGTGACAACACCTAAGCTAGAAATACGTTCCCTAACATCCAGAATCTCATGGGAAGGAAAATGCATGAACTCTGGCTGGAACGTTGTAGAATCTCTGCAGTTACTTCAAACTAGAGAGACTTGTTGAATCAGAGTTCTGAAGAAAACAGTGTGTAGAAAGCATCCTTAAGAGTCATCTCGCACAAGCTACCAAGCCACGAACAGGACAAAGGTTAGTTTCTCCCTCTACCCAAATGTCCAAAGAAACAAGGGAGAAGATATTTATTCGGGAATATCCTGCAACTAATATCAGAGACTCTGGTTACCTCTCCAACTCACCGAATCCTAGGATATTGTACACCTGGCGCTCCAAGTTGAAGGATCTAGAAGAGAAGCTCATGATATGAAACAAACCTAAGCTTGTTGCAAGGGAAAGCAATGATACAAGAATGTGAAGGTGATTTTCCTTCGACTGCTACAGCAACCGGAGTGGCTCACCAGTACACGTATACATAAAGATAAGCAAAGAATTTACCAAGAAATTCCAATGCCTACGGTAGCTGAAGATGGGTCGTACTTCTCTTGAAACACAGAGTCGATCGGAACTATGTCATCATAAGAATGCCATGACGTCACCAACCTATCCATGACGTCACAGAGACTACTCTTACAAAGAGAATACATTATGTGCAAGAGCGGATTAATCACATTCAACCAAATTGTAAAGACAAGTTTATTTCATAAGACAAATAGAAGAAACAAGGTGAATATCATTGGATGACGAAACATCAGAGGGAGATGAAATGCCACAGAAGCAAATGAAACCACATTGGTGAAGTCAACTGTTAAGCTTGGTACCCCTGCATGACAGCATAAACTCCACAAACCACCGAAGGGGCTCCGCTACTTGAAAGGAACACACTGCTGTCAGGACTGACTGGGTTCAAAACTCATCACAGCACCAATGAGCATACCAAAAATTAGAGAAGTGGCAACTCTGGCAAAGGGAAGCAAATGTAGAGGGGCCCCCAAGATCTGAGCAGAACACATCGCCACTCCACTTCCAGGTGAGAAACAGGGCTGACAACTTTAGAGCCTGAAAAGAAACAACTAATATGCCTTCCCCTCTGGAAGAAAAGAAACCTCCCATCCCGAGAGAAGGCAAAGAACCAACCATATTTGTAAGGGATAAGGGAAGGGAGTGAGCCGTATGACTCATGCACCAAAACCTTTCCCCAATAACAGGAAAGAGAAGAGACAAAATTTTGGCTGGTCCTAAGCAAGTAGTCGGGACAAACGCAATCGGAGAACTTTTGCCATCAAATCTGTGTTGAGGAAGTAGAGAAATACTAAGTGAGACGAATCCTTGCACATAAACCTTTTTTGCAGTACGAACCTGTAACGTCTCAAATGTCCTGAACCACACAAAATCGATCGTGACCTGCCTGATTTTTTGGATCACGCTTCCAGAATTTTTTTGCGAAAGTGTGTGTGTACGCTAGTGTACTATGTCTACAGGGTATACCTCATTTGAAAATCGTGTAAGAGTTGTACAGTTACACAGTGAAGGTAATAAAACTGGCAAAATTAGTAAGAAAATTGGTGTAAACCAACAAACTGTGCAGCGCATTTTGAAAAAATACCACGACAATGGAGACCAGGAAGTACCTCGCGCTTCTACAAGTTCTGGGAGGCCACGTATATAAGATTTGCGTTTTATCATGAATATATGACAATAATATATATGGCAAAAATGGTTTTATTACGTTTACGCTTCATCGCCGATTGCAAACAACAACACGATAATCTATGACAATTATTGTTTGTATGACTGCAGTGTTCAAAGAAGTTGATTACGTTATACCAAAACAATAATGAAGTTTGAATTGATAATTAATGTTTTCCTAAATGTTATTACTACTGTAATAACACTACTACTATTAACACTTCTAAAAATGTTAAGAATGACAAAGGTCGCTGTGAAGTGTAACTCAATGTTTACATTTCTGCTGGCCACTCAACTATAAGTTGATGTCAATGATTTGGAATTATTCCAAGAATAGGCTATACATTATGAAGATATGCCAATAATATATAAGGTGAGAATGGTTTTATTACCTTTATTGTCAGTTAATATCATAATGTGAATCTGTTAATGCATTTGCTGGTTATCGGAACCAGACGAGGCTTACCCTACCATGGACAAGCCTGTGATGCTGGGATTCATACCAGCAATATAGACTGAGAAGTGGTACAAGAAAAACCCGTGAATAACTGAATCTGTGATTGCTGATCCACAACTAAGCGAGGCCCCACTGTAAAGGTAATTTGGTGATATTACCTCGTAACAATACTGTTATTAAGGACTCGTATTACACTGTTGAACGAGAATTTGGAGGAATCTTTTGAGCGCAGTAAAACTTGTATTTTTCAGCAGGACGAAGCGCTTTCACATACTGCGAAACAAAATATTAATTGGTTCAAGGACTGTGGAATTGACTTTATACAAGACTGGCCAGGTCATTCCCCAGATATTTCGCCTATTGAAAATCTTTGGGCGATTATGAAAAGAAAATTACAGGACGTTGACACGACAACAACTGAAAAGTTAGAGACAGAGTTGAAGCGTATCTGGGACAACCTTAACGAAAAGCTCCTGCAAAAACTTGCAGATTCCGTCCCCAACAGGCTTAAGGAAGTTCGGAAACGTCGGGGAATGCCTATCAAATATTAGGCTACGAGTTGGTGAGTTGTTAACTTTTTTTTTTTTTTTTTTTTTTTTTATATAATAAATATAAATATATATATATATATATATATATATATATATATATATATATATATATATATATATATATATATATTTATATATATATATATATATATATATAGATATTATATATATATATATATATATATATATAATATATATATATATATATATATATATATATATATATTATATATATATATATATATATATATATATATATATATATATATATATGAATGGAGAAGAATTTCATTACATCTTAGATACTCAAGGTTCATGTTCTCTCTCTCTCTCTCTCTCTCTCTCTCTCTCTCATAGCACTTTTGATTTTAAAGTAACGTAACTTTAACATTTACACTTATTGAATGGTCACTCGTAACTTGAGAATTTCAGATTTGATATTTCTTAAGAGTTTATTCAGTGTTATTTAGTGTTTTTTTGTGGAATCTGAACAAACATTGTTTTGTAACAGCGCCTGGTTTTGTGAAAGTGTGAAACAAGCTGCAGCAATGGTATACCAAAAAGGTAGTGTGTAATGAAATTCTTCTCCCTTACGGAAGCTGGACTGGAGATGACACAAAACGTTTTGGGCAACAATTCTTTCTAGAAGCTTTGAAATCTTACGCAACTTTACATACAAAATGTGTAATCTACACATGGCACCCGGCAAAGACATACACGTACGAGACCAGTCTGATAAAAGAAGACACGTACTCGACTCGATCGATCAAAGCAGAAGTCCCTTATCATACGTGATGACAGAATCCCAAAACACAACGAAGACTCGAGGTCTCTAATGAAAACGTGTTGACAGATTAGGAAAGCAAACGGAGATCTCGGAGTTCCTCTAATCTCGAGGAGATGAAAAGTTACTGAAACAATTCGAGCTTTGAACGGACAAAGATATTCTCTCTCTTTCTACATTCTACGTTACAATGTAGAAAGAGAGAGAATATCTTTGTCCGTTCAAAGCTCGAATTGTTTCAGTAACTTTTCATCTCCTCGAGATTAGAGGAACTCCGAGATCTCCGTTTGCTTTCCTAATCTGTCAACACGTTTCATTAGAGACCTCGAGTCTTCGTTGTGTTTTGGGATTCTGTCATCACGTATGATAAGGGACTTCTGCTTTGATCGATCGAGTCGAGTACGTGTCTTCTTTTATCAGACTGGTCTCGTACGTGTATGTCTTTGCCGGGTGCCATGTGTAGATTACACATTTTGTATGTAAAGTTGCGTAAGATTTCAAAGCTTCTAGAAAGAATTGTTGCCCAAAACGTTTTGTGTCATCTCCAGTCCAGCTTCCGTAAGGGAGAAGAATTTCATTACATCTTAGATACTCAAGGTGTTCAGATCTCTCTCTCTCTCTCTCTCTCTCTCTCTCTCTCTCTCTCTCTCTCTCTCTCTCTCATAGCACTTTTGATTTTAAAGTAACGTAACAATTTACACTTATTGAATGGTCACTCGTAACTTGAGAATTTCAGATTTGATATTTCTTAAGAGTTTATTCAGTGTTATTTAGTGTTTTTTTGTGGAATCTGAACAAACATTGTTTTGTAACAGCGCCTGGTTTTGTGAAAGTGTGAAACAAGCTGCAGCAATGGTATACCAAAAAGGTAGTGTGTGTTATATTTTTATTAGTTGTAACTAATAACTGATAGGAACAGTGGTTAGGTAAAAACTAATAACTAATAACAGATGGTTACGAAGGTTTGGTAAAAACCATAGTTACAATGGTTTGAGTGAAATTTACATTTTTACACATTGCAAATTTTTGTTCTGTGTTTGTTTATTTTTTGTGCATTTATTCATTTTCTTATTGAAGTGTCTTTTTATTTTATGTTCTGTGTGATTAATACTTTTTAAATTTTGGCATTTTCCACATTTTTCTGTATTTTCATTTGCATTCACAATTTAATTGACTTCGTTATTTTCATTAATTGATCATTGCACATTTAATTAAATTTAACACTTGTGAATCAATTTCCAAATTTCAATTATTGCCTAACACTTGAATTTTGATTGAATTAATTTTCTTGAATTTTATGAAAAATTAATGTTGATTTAATTTTACTTAATTGGTTCAAGAATTAATTAAACTTTACTTTGTTTTCAAGTAACAGTAATTTTCCCCGATATTGTGAATTTCACTTAAAAATTTTGAGTTTAATAATAAATTTTCGTATTTAAAATTTTTATGTGTTTTCATTTCTAACCAGTATATTTGCATTTGATTATATTGATGTTAGGTAGAAACATAAGAGTGGTAATTGATCTGTTTTTCTTCAACTAACTTGAAGTGACTTAGAACCAGGGAAGTACTTAGACTTTCTGAAATCAGGGAAATACTTAGACTTTTAAAAGTTGTTGATTAATTTAATTACTTACAAGATTACCTCACACCTGTTTTGATGAACTTAAGTCTGATTTTCTGCAATACTGGTAAGTTGTTAAGGGATCACTGTTGCCTTTAGAGTATTCAGTCGTTTAGTACCTGTGATGAGGGTTCAGGTGTCTGGCTTTTGTGAGGTAACAGTTAATGAATGGTAAGTGTAGTAACCAGATACTTGGCACTTCATCACAATATATATATATATATATATATCTTATATATATATAATATTATAATATTATATATATATATATATATATATATATATATAGATATATATATATATATATATATATATATATATATATATATATATATATATATATATATATATAATAAAAAAAACTTGGAAGGAGGAGAGCAAAGTGAATGTCCTCTCTCCAAAGCGGTTGAAGAAAGACTCAAGCATCACTGCATTCAAGCAGAGTCTCTGACTTGCTTCCACCTCAACTACATACAGGATGCCAGATGCCACAGATTTACAATTTTTTATTGTTTTTAACCAGTTTTCCGCTGGTGCCAAAGGATTTATCTTTCTGTTATGATCGAAGGTTTGTTCCGCATATGAACAATAACAATTTGGTTCACAACAAGACATAGTATTCAATCTACAAATCAAATTAAAAACACTGCATATAATGAAAAATAACCTTCTCCTAACAACATAGTTCATATATGTTAAATAAAGCAAAATAAACTTACCTCTGCCCTCAGCTGATGCTGATTTTTCCAAACCAAAACACTAATCACTTGGTTTATATTCTATAATACTACAATAGCAATATGAGAATACATACAGTATTACTGGATACAGTGAAGTAAAGCATAACTTTTTAGAAGATCTATGGAAAAGATGCACATTCATTATGCTTTTATTTAATGATGGTCGCATGCCGCTTAAGCTGCCCATAACCAGGCTACAGCACTGTAAACCCCACTTATGAATATATTCAACAAGTGCCATCAAACCAAAACGCCCATAACTGGGGGCTGCCTGTACAGCATAACCTCCCAAAAATGAAATTCATTCCTTAAGTAATGACTTATTTTTCAATTTCATTCATTAAACAAGAACATAGGTATTACTGAGGAAAATATGTTAGCTCAATCTTATCTGGTACCTGAAATGCAACTCACATGATACAAAAGATATATGATAACTTCATGTTTAATGGACAGAACTAATGGGCTGCATGATATGCGAGATTATATGATAAGCAATTATGTGAAGCATATTTCATTTGTTTTACTCATTTTGATTATCATAGAAAGTGCAAAGCACTTGTGTTTACATCATTTCTCAATGACGACTGTCCAAAGCAAATTCGTTTTAAGAAAATAACTAAAGAGGTTGGTCATTTGCTTTTGTTGAAATTAATTTTTCATTTCACCTGATATCATGGAAGCTTTACTTGTACACCTGTGAATGCGTGTGTACATGTACATGACATTTCATCTATGTTTATTGATGTTACCATCTCTACATGGTGCAGATTTTTGTGTGCATTTCTTAAAGCAGTACGTATCAAGTTTGGCTATTTGTATTTTTTACTTTGCTTAATTTACTGTACAGTATTTCATTACCTAGTGTAGTTTCCTTTAAGTATGGTTATCACACATATATAACACCACAAGAGAATACTTTACCAATATTGATATTTCATCTCTCATTAAAAATATTTGAAATGCAAATCAACCAAAATGAAGGGAAGTGTGCGTATTTATGTACCCTATGCACAATTGCGCATTCATTTTTCAAGTTGTAAAAATAAAAAATGAAAATACAGTAAATATAATTGAGAATAGCAAAACATATAAGTGATGATGTGTGAGTCTGTGTGTGTTATACCTCAGCTAGTGTTCCGACACTTCCTCTGGGTGAATTCCTCTCCCCAGCCTTGGTGACCCCTTCTCCCCCATGGTGCCCCGCTTTCCAACCACCCCACCTACGAAACTTTCCGGCACTATAAATGACACAGCTATCATAAAAAATTCTCAACGACACTTAATATACAGTAAACAACTATCAAAATTATCAAAAGCAGGCCCATATTGTAAGTGAAATATAATTTTTTCATGAAGTGCTGTAAAATGACAGTACTTACAGCATGCTTTCGCCAGCTGTCTCGGATGGCAGGTCGAATCTTCTTTGTTACAACACATTCCTGCATTTCCTCCAGTGCTGGGTGCTGTCCAACTTCTTCTTCAAATGGCAAGTGATACTCTGGCACAGGACCATCCTGACCTATTATTAGCAAAGAAAAGAACATTAACCTTACTATATAACAAAAGTTTGACACCAAAAAATAAACAAATGGCATAATCAAAGGCTTAAAAAAATAAGTACTGACATATCCTATATTTTTCTTTTATTACTTTTTATTACAAATGGCATAATCAAAGGCTTAGAAAAATAACTACTGACACATCCTATATTTCTCTTATATGTATTACTTTCTAATAAACTTTTATTATTAGTAATATTGTACATACACAAGTTTACCCACTTGACAGTACAGAGAAACTTTAATCTCAAATTACATTCAGTATCTCACCAGAAATCCTAGGAAATGAGAATTCAACTCACATCTCGGGTCTTTCACATGCAAAAATAATTAAGATTAAACAATGAACTATCTTCTCCACTCCACATTTCTTATGTGTTCCAATTTTGTCAGCATGGCAGGGAACTGGCTTTCAATAGTATTTTTTTCTAAATAGTGCTGATTACATCAATCTTGATTTAACGAGATTTAAATTTAAGATACTACAGGCAGTCCCCAGTTATTAGCAACAAGGTGCCAATAAATTGCCAAGTTTTGGTTAATGGCAGTTTTTGCTTACTAAAACCCTGCTGGGAATAGAACCCCTGCCAATAACCAGGGACTGCCTGTACTGTATTATTCAAAATATGGAACATGATGAACTGTCTGCATAAAAAAAAAAAAAAAAAAAAAAAAAAAAAAAAAAAATTGTTGGACACACCTCATGCCACTCGGAAATCTGAAAGAACTGGGGTCGATCCTGATGAGAGTCAAAATTTATTTCTGTTCCACAAGTAATTGTGTGCTGATTATTCTTATCATATTCACCCAGAAAGGTTAATTTGAATGAAATGCTGTCAATGGGGCCACTCGCTGGTATGCAAGGCAGTTAGCCTGCCCAAGTAAACCCTTAGGCAAAATGGTACTTAGATTTCAGTTTCTTTTATGACTTGTGGGGCCTAGTTGGCAGTGGTTTCATCATTCAATTGAAAAACCTGGGTTTGATCCTCATTAGTCAGAAATTTATTTCTGTTCTACAAGTGATTGTGTTGATTATTTCTATCATTTTAACTCAAAAGGGATAATTTGAACGAAATGCTGTCAATTGGGTCACTGCTGCGTTGGGGACCTGGGGAAAACTTGCTGGTATGCAAGGCAGTTAGCCTGCCCAGGTAAAGCCTTTGGTATAGTAGAACTTAGGTTCCAGCTTCTTTTATGACTTGTGTCGCCTTGTTGGCCAGCAGTCTTATCTTTCAATTGAAACATCTGGGTTCAATCCTGATGTGAATCAGAAATTTTTGTACATAATATATAATAGAGTACAGGCAGTCCCTGCCAAACTACAGGTTCGGCTTACGACATTCCGAGGTTACAACGCTTTTCAGTTATATTAATCAGAAATTATTTCCAGGTTTACAACGCTGATATGATGGAAGAAATATAACTCCAAAAATGCAGTTTACATAGTTTTTAAAATACTCAAAGCATTAAAAGTAAGGTTTTCTTAGAATTTTTGAAAATTTTTTGGCTTACAACGATTTTCTGCTTCAGACAATTCTCAAGAACAGAACCCCCATCGTAAGCTAGGGACTGCCTGTATATATTACATACATTAATATAGTAGAGCCCCTGACCTCCCCTTCTTAACCACCAGTTATTAACCTAATCATACCTTTTTATACAAAACATTATATATAAATTACAATTAAATAAGTTCATTGTTAAATAACATAACATATTAGATGCACTTTTTTCATTTTTAAATATACATATACTGTATCAAAATAACTGACATACATACACCCAATGCAGCCGTATTACCGATGGTTGACCAAGCGCCATAGGTTAGGCTAGGTACATAGTATGGACTGTAAGGGGTAGGCACTAATATTGTTGCAAATGATAAAATATTGAAAATCAAGCCTAATTATTACAGCAAAATTAATAAAATATTAAAAAATAAGCCGAATTATGTCTGTTATCGTGCACAACTCATTTCTATTCTCCTTGGCATACAGGGATAGGACCACAGAGATACTGATGACATAATCACATCTTGAGGTTTGTTTCATTATTTCCCCAATTGACTGCCAAAAATCCAAGTCCTTCCACAACATAGTGATAAGGACCTTTATCTAGTGACAATGTAGGGAGGTAGTAAGGAAAGTTCCAATGTTTCTGAGGTAAATTCTAAACGAACAGAATGAAATTGAAAATACAAAAGGCTAACTGCAGTCACACAAGGTAGCTGCATGGGTAATACAAGAGTCCTTGTATAGGAAGCCAATTTGGGCCTCCACAAAGGGATCCAGACAAAGGATTAAGGTGAAAACTTAATTTGCCTTATGGCTGACTGGGAAATCTCCAGAAACCCAAAAATGCAAAACAGAATCATGACTGGCATAGGGGTATAAAAAAAAACCTGAGTGGAAGAGGTCAGATATGCATGTCACAATAACTGCTCAAGAAGATGGAAGAACACTAGGACTCATCTCCCTACACCCGAGTACCTACCAGAACCAGGAAGGGTAAGAGATGAGTTCTTTGGAAGACTGAGAGGTCAACAGGGAATGAGCCTGCATATGTACTACTAAAGCTCTTCACTGACATTCTACCCCAACATCTTTACACATCCAAGCAACAGAGAACATCAGCACCAAAAAGTTTCAAACTGTCACAAACCTAGATGGCTTAGCAGTCAGGAGGTAACTAGACTGTACCTACCAGGAGTTGAGCTGACAACCTGTTCAAAATTTCAAGGCTAACCTACAGCTTCATCCACAGCTCTGAAACCAAGAAGAGTTTGAGGACTGGCACTTTGTTGACAGAGAAAGGATTGCCCAAGGGAATTCAGAAAGATAACCCTCAAGAAGACTCCTGGGAGGACTCCTCCTTCAGCAAACTAAAGACAAAGGAGGATGCTGAGAACAGGGGGAAATAAATGAACCTACATAAATACTCAACATACACATGCTGATGCAAGTCATGAAACTTTCATAACTGATGTTTCTCTAATAGACAAAATCAACTCTTGCTTTAACAGAGAGCTACTAATTCATACATGAACCAGGATAATTATGAATTGGCAAACCTGTAGTCTTAAATGTCTTAAAAAAATTACCGATAGATTCTGAATTTGTTGTTGTTTAATCATTACTGAACACTTATATACATAAATAAGATTAACAAAAACACAGCTTCATACTGAAGTACATCAGTAACCACAGTAGCAATGGAGACTTGTGGAATAGACACTGGCCAAAGAAAAAATGATCGGGCTACTCTGAGGAGAGCGGCAGTATCCAGCCACTCATCGCACCTACCACCTCAACTACCATGTTACCATATTTCAACCACCAAACCAGCTGTCACTGAAATTATCCTCATATATGGATGTGCATATACTCTCATAACAGCAGCTGCCATTTATTGAAAGATACTGACCATAAGGAGCAAATAAGCAATTCCAAGAATGAAAAGCAACTAAAAATGACTTAAAAATCTAAAAATAAATTTTTCTTAATCAATTTGTATTTTTCATAGCTAACAAACCTGAGTTCTTAACAATAGGACATTTTCCAAGTGCCAGATGGTAAACTATGAGATCTGGCAACTCCTGCACATATGAGGTGATAGCTGATCAGAGACTGTGGCCAAGGACACCACTGGGCTCAAAAGTTAACACTATGGATTTTAAAAACTTCCTGCAAAAAACTAAAAAGCTCCATATATCAAGAAAAGGATGAAAAGATGAGTGAAATAAGCAGAGTAAGGCTATTTAAAATTGATGGGTTCATCATTAACAAATACTGTTTAGCAAGTTACTTCTTAAAAACTTGATAGTAAAATCTAAAATACTTATATGGTGTCTATATTCTCAGTTTTGTCATTTGCTATTGGTTGAATAACAAAATCTTACAACTTGTGAAAAATTAATGGTTCTTCTGTGGAATCATATCAGGAATAGAAGTCAATTCTCAGAGAGAGAGAGAGAGAGAGAGAGAGAGAGAGACGGAGAGACAGAAGAGAGAGAGAGATGAGATCTCGAGAGAGAAGAGAGAGAGAGAAGAGAGACGAGAGAGAGAGAGAGAGAGAGAGAGAGACTGGAGCTAGCTTGCATTAAAACATTTTCAGACCATCAGGATGATATTTGCTAGAGCAATATGGGAACTCACTTGAACACCTGGACAGTATCTCCCAGAGAACCAGGCCACAGGCATACATGTCAATGCGTAGGAAGGCATCCCGCTGGAAATTAATGGCACCATCTAAAACCTCTGGAGCCATGTAACGACGAGTACCAACCTGAATAAGAGGATACTATCATCAGAAGTATCATAATGCACACACAATAACTATGACAAAAATGTGCAATTTCAAAAAGAAATACCAATATTGTGGCAGGGACTACAAAAACTGTTGTCTTGTAATTAAAATACCTTAACCTTTTAAAGATATTGTAAAAGAAACTGCCAGAGTGTTACAGCACAATAATACTATGCTCATTCTCAGGCAACAGTCAATCATTTGAAGTCATATTAGACTCTCCATCACCACAGTAAAAGAAACATTGTATGTAAAAAAAATCGTAGTTCACACATCTAGAGTCAGTTTATTCTCATCAACATGTCTAATACATTTGAAGTCTCATGTATTAGACTCTCTCCATCACCACAGTAAAAGAAACATTGTAAATTGTAAAAAAAATTGGTAATTTGTAAATTTACTAAAGCCACTAAACACATGAGTCCAAGCTCTAACCTCAATTCATTGAAGAGGGACCATTTAAATGTGGTGATTTGCTTTATACTAGTTTTAGTGTCATAATACCCATTTCACATAAACAATCTGTAACTGTCTCCAACACTTGTTATATTCTTTTAGTTTTACTAAATATTATATATCAAGGATTTTCAACACACACACACAATTATATATATATGCTTAAAAAATCACAGTAGATGCATGTGACTTCATAAATAAGCAAATACCACAGGAAAATGATAGTCAGAAATCCAAGCGCTTTCGTCTTTACTAAGACATTGTCAAGGAGCTTAACAATGTCTTAGTAAAGACGAAAGTGCTTGGATTTCTGACTATCATTTTCCAGTGGTATTCGCTATATATATATATATATATATATATACTATATATATATATATAGATATATACATATATATATATATATATTTTTATATATATATACACACACACAATATATATACATATTCAAACATATACAGTAATACCTTGTACTAACGCAAGGTTAGGTTCTACACCCCCTCAGCCAAAGGGAAGTTTTGCATAAGTTTGGCAGTCTCTAAAAAATGCTATAAATTTTTACTTATAGGGTTTGAATACTAAATATGACCCTAATCATGGTCCCCTAAATAATAAGCTAATTTTTAAATGAAATTAAAGTTACTGTAATTTCATTTAAAAGTTAGCTTATTACATTACCCATAAAAAAGAAATACAGGCAGTCCCCGGGTTACGACGGGCTCGGCTTACGACGTTCTGAGGTTAAGGCGCTTTTCAATTATATTAACCAGAAATTATTTCCAAGGTTATGACACATGTTCCAGTGTTACAGCGCCTACCGCTGATCTGGCACAAGAAATATGACACCAAAAATGCAAAATAATCAATATTTGAAGGTTTTTAGGATGAAAAATGCAATAAGAATGCAGTTTACATAGTTTAGAATGCACCCAAAGCATTAAAAGTTTGTTTTTCTCAGGATTTTTGACGATGATCCGGTTTACGATGATTTTCGGGTTGCAATGCGTCTCAATGACGGAACCCCCATTGTAACTTGGGGACTGCCTGTGAATGGTTGGTAAAAATATAGGAGTGCATACATATGTACAACCTAGTTCTCTCTTCTTTTTCCCTATTTCTTTAAAATACTATAATAAATTTTGTTCATCTCAGAGAGAGAGAGAGAGAGGAGAGAGAGAGAGAGAGAGAGAGAGAGAGAGAGAGAGAGAGAGAGAATTATGTACAAATCATTGACCAGCTAATCGGCAACACTCCCCCCTACTGTCACATTATTTGATGGCTCTGGACTTCAACTTTCTGACGGAGTTAAAAAGAAAGATGAGGGGAAAGAATCTTTCATACGCATCATTCTGCAATTATAGTTATATTATTATTTTAAAATATTAAGAAACGTAGGCAGTCCCGGCTTACAATGGGTTCGGCTTACGACGTTCCGGGGTTACGATGCTTTTCAATTATATTCACCAGACATTTCCAGGTTTACGACGTACTTTCCAGAGTTACGATGCTTATGACGACAATCTGGCGGAAGAAATATGACTCCAAAAATGCAACATAATCAATATTTGAAGGTTTTTTTATGACAAATGCAAGACAAATGCAGTTTACATAATTTTTAATAAACCCAAAGCATTAAGAGTAAGGTTTTCTTAGGATTTTTAACAAATTTCCGGATTACGATTTTTGCCTTACGGCGTGTCTCAAGATCGGAACCCCCTTCGTAAGCCGGGACTGCCAGTACATGTAACATAAAAATTCTCCCATCTCAGTAAGAGAGTGTGATGGAGAAGAATTGTTTTTACTTAAAAGTGAAATGAAAGGTCACTTCTTTAAAATACTATCACATACTTATCTTATAATTATAGTAGTTATTAATATGTATTATTCTTGTAATTATAGTAGTTATTAATATTATTATTTGAAAATATTAATAAACATAGTACATACATGTACCATAAAAATTCTCTCATCTCAGTAAGAGAGAGAATTATTATTTTCATTACTCAACGTTATTTTACACATAAAAGCTTTAAAGGTTATAAATTACTTAAAATATCTACGTGGGTGAATTCGAACAACTTAAATCGCATAAGATTGAGGTATTACTGTAGTAAGTTAGTGGTAACCTTGCATAGAAATATTAGAAAAAACATGTATAATTAAAAAAAGTTACAGCATCTTCTCAGTAAATTCACAAATATTACAACAAATATACTACACACAGAATTTGTTACTAATTTTAGTTACCTGTTTAGATATTACGCACTTTAATTATAATTTTACAAAATTAAATAAAATCATTTATCAGAAAAAACATGTATTACTTGGTAAAATTTATGATTGTCTTGTAAAAGAGGTCCCACAATGGTTTGTAAATAGTCTTTTTCAAGTTCTTGTGAAAGGTAAGGATAATTTACATCATATCATTTGCTAATCTTCCTTTCCATTTTAGTGATGACATAAATGGACATGTCATGGAATTCTTGCAGAAGTGCAAAAGAGAATGGGCGAAGAAGGAATATACATACTGTGAGACCTAACAAAGAAAATTTATGATCAACCCCCCTTTCATTTCATGTATTTTTCTGTCGAACCCATGTATAAATTATCGGCAAAAAAAAAAAAAAAAAAAAAAAACTTGGCAGGTTGCAGATTTTTATGTCGATAAATATTCATCAATAGGTTTATTTTGATATTTTCATGACTATATACATTTCTTTATAAAAAAATGATTTACTAATTTTCAAAAAATACTGATTATATAATCCTGTACAGGCAGCCCCCAGTTAACAACAGGGGTTCCATTCCTGGGTGCCTGATGCTAACTGAAATCGCCGGTAACCAAAATTCAAAAGTCTACAGGCACCACAGTTAACCTAATGGTGCTCTAGACTTATTAACAATGTCTTAGTGTCACAGCCAGATATTTTGCCGTAATATGTAATAAATCTTTATATTTGCAATGTGGAATTTAATTTGCTTAATCA
Organism: Macrobrachium nipponense; assembly: GCF_015104395.2. NCBI lineage: Eukaryota > Metazoa > Arthropoda > Malacostraca > Decapoda > Palaemonidae > Macrobrachium > Macrobrachium nipponense. The sequence continues at coordinate 29,586,159 of NC_061088.1, read as the reverse complement.
TTTACTATGGTCTGCATGGTAGTTCTACAAATTCTTAATGTCAGATTTGATGAACTTGCTGCTAAATCTCAGCAGAGAGAGAGAGAGAGAGAGAGAGAGAGAGAGAGAGAGAGAGAGAGAGAGAGAGAGAGAGAGAGAGAGAGAGATTTCCGAGGTTTATCTTATGACATGTTCTTACAGAAATCTTTGTAAATGCAATAATGGCTATACACCCTAATATATTAGTATTATTATTAATAAAAAAAAAAAAAAAAAAAAAAAAAAAAAAAAAAAAAAAAAAAAAAAAAAGGAGAGAGAGAGAGAGAGCAATAGGTTCACCATAGCAAATTCAGTTTATAGTTTTGTTAGTGCAAGTCAGATAGTTCAGGTGGCAGATTTGGCAGTCGAAGTTGGAACCAATATAGCGAAACCTATCCAGGGTTAAGAAAGCAGATAACATTGATGTCTACAAGGTTCCAGGTGCTGAAAATTCCTCTAGAATGACACCCTCAGCACTACACAGACCACTGCTCCCAACACAAGGGCATGGCTGTTTTCCACTTAAGGATAGGTCCTATGATACCATGAAAACCCCCTTATTGGGAGGGGTCATTCTAGCACCTCCAAGTGGTTAATAATGAGATGTATAAGTTAGTTGAAGTGTATGAAATACTATTGTTTGAGTTGATTCCCTCTTGACAGAAGAATAAGCCTCAGGGCCATCAAAGGAGTACTAGTCATCATCTGGGTGTTCCTGTTCATCTAAATGTGAGCTGCTCAAATCCCAAAGCAACTGCCAAACTTGAGGATATAATGACCCTCTGTATGTAGTCTGTTCTTTCCTGGATCCCCATTCTCTAAAACACTGTCCTTCCATAGAATGAATGATCAAACCAATACAGGCAGTCCCTGGCTTACGACATTCCGAGGTCACAACGTTTTTCAATTATATTCATAAGATATTATTTCCAGGGTTACGGCACTTACAACACCAATCTGGAGGAAGAAATATGACTCCCAAAATGCAAAATAATCAATATTTGAAGGTTATTTTTAAATAAAAAATGCAATAAAAATTACATAAATTTTAATACACCTAGAGCATTAATAGTAAGGTTTTCTTAGGATTTTTGATGATTTTTCCGGCTTCCGTTGGGGACTGCCTGTATCATGTTGTTCATTTCACTCAAAGAAGCACTTTCCACGACTTGTTTCTGACCAGGGGTCAACTTGCTGGGCGTCTCTGATGGTTTTTCCACTGCCCTGTTATTATTATTATTAATAGGGGTTAGTTTTTCCAGACCTCTGCCCTGACATCTAGAAAGTTTTACCAGGTGTAGTGTTGACCATTTTATGTTGTATGAGAGTAATGGCACTAGTTAAAACTCATTGTGGTGTTGCACGACAAAGGGAAAACCAAAACCTGGAGGAGAGCTCAAGAATAAAATGGACAACTCTTGGTTACAGACTCCTTCCTACAGAACCTGGTGACAAAGATGGTCCTGGATTACAGGCAGACCATGGTTAACATTGGGATCGGTTTTCGTGCACTTCTTCAATATATTCATGACTGGGTTTTACCTTCCATAGGGTTTATAGCACTGTTGTCTGGTTGTCGGTGGCTTAGGGCGAGTGCCAAGACCGCCTCATAAAAAATAAAAGTAACAATTATGCATATTTCCTTGGCTCTATTAAAAGAAGTTATCCTTTACTTCATTGTATCCGATAATACTATATGTAAATTTATATTACTATTGTATTATAAAATACATACAAACTGATCATGCTCTGGTTTGGAAAAATCAGCTGATGAAGCAAGTTTATTTTGCTGCATTGAACTCAATTCTGAGCGATTTTCTTGCTTCTATTTAGTGTAAACTAATCTCTAGAAATGCTATCTATACAGGAAAAGGTTATGTTTCATTATTTGAAGTGTTTTACAAATCATAATATGACAAATACATCTTGTAAAACTAGATTTAGTTATTTTTTGTTAAGCCATGACGCCGTTGCGATCATATTTTGGTTTGGAAAAATCAGCTGACTCGGTAAAATAATTTCTCTGTATTTTACTCAATTCAGAGTGACTTTCTTGCCTCTATTTAGCATAAATTAATCTCTAGAAACTATAAATAATGGGACAAGGTTAAGTTTTATTCTATGAAGTGTTTCAAAGTCGAAATATGACTTAAATATGTCTTCTTGTGAATTAGATTTAGTCATATTTTTTGTTAAAAGATGGGGCTTTAAGCATGATTTTTTCTGTGAAAAAATTAACACATTCCTTTCGCTATTTTTACCTTATTTCCATATAATATGAGCTATATGTATTTATCTTTTAGCAGTGTAAAAACAACAGTAAAATCTGTTCTTTCATGCCCAGCATTTTTTTATTAAAATACTAATCTACACTATCATTTGTGGTCAAGTTCTATCCATGTTACTGATGCATGATAACTGTGAGTTATTAGCATGTGAACAGTTTCCTTTGCTTCAGCTACAACTGCAATTTAAATTTAGCATGCCGATGTTTACCATAGCGAAAGTCATTTGTAACAAAACTACGGTAATTACTTACTACTGTACAATGGCTGAAACGCAAGCAAGATGCTTAGTTGTTATGATTCTGTTTGGTTGTTGCAGCAAAACAACAGTTTTCATTCAGTTGTTTATGGCTGGACTGTTTGAGCAACGATTATAATGTTACTATACTTTTATCATTCTCTTTTGCTTTTTAAATTGTTTAACAAGATGATATGATAAATAAAGAGATGGAGTAAACATTAGTATTCTAAAAAAGGTGATTTTTTTTTTCTCTCTCTCTCTCTCTCTCCTTCTAGGCCAAGATTAACTACTAAGTTCATTGAATCTGACATTAAAATTTTGTAAAACTACCATGCAGATCATAGTAAATGATGAGGAGTTATTACAAGTTAGGGCAAAATATCTGGTTGTGAAACTCTCTAAGGAATCGTTAACAAGTCTAGGGCACTGTTAAAGTGGATTGTGGTGCCAGTAGACTTGAATTTCCTTTAGCGTCTTTTCCGTTACCGTCAAGCCCCCAGAAACAGAAACCCCTTCGGTACCAAGGGCTGCCAGTACTTACAAATTTAATGAACGTTAGTTGTCATACTATGTTATGCCCAGACTTTACATTAACTGAGCCTGCTTATCTGATAAGATCTCCAGTGAGGTCATGTTTTCTAATAAAGAAAGCCCTCATCATAGTACAGGAAGCTTCCTTCACGCCTAAAATTCTTCAAGAAGCAAGTGTCTATTTGTCTTAGACAAGCCTGCACATTTCAAGTACAGTGGTACCTCGAGATACGAAAGGCTCAACTTACGAAAAACTCGAGATATGAAAGCCAATACGAAAAATTTAACGGCTCTACATATGAAAAGTTTTCAAGATACGAAAGGTTTCTGTAAAGTCCGAGATTCGCCCGAACCACCGATATCAATTTTGAAACTCGCGCGCTGCCAACTTAGTAGACTCGCCACCATCCTCCAGCTCTCCCATTGGTTCCTGATGCTAGTTGCGGCCATGAGATCCTTCTCTCCTATTGGCCAGCGTCCCTCCCATCATGCATCTATGTACGTGGTGGCGTGCCTCAGCCACTCGGTACCAGCATTGTTATAGTATGCACGAAGTATTTGTTTCGGGATCGTCAATGTGTATTTTAAAAAAAAATTTCTCATATCTTTTCACAGAAAATGGAAAAAGAAGAGCACCTCTTGAGTGACGACATATATGATATGATTGACCAAGATCTCTCACGTGGGATAAGTGACCAAGATCTCTCACATGGGATAAGTGATCAAGGTCTCTCTCATGGGATAACTGGAAACTTTGCAAGGTTGGTAGAATCTCCACTCCCAGCTGAACAGAGGGTGTTGACCAATCATTTACAACATGCATACCAGTACGTATAATCAAGGCACTTCGGTTTATGTTGAAGGTCAGCAGCCGAACATTCAGTACCCAAATCAGTTGCAGAGAGAGCATTTGGTTGAACAGGGTTTTGATGGACACCAAGGCCAACAGAGTCATGAGGTGCAACAATTAGTAGATAATTATCAAGACGGGCAGCCGTTAATGAACACTATGCGTTTATAGAAAAAAAAGACACCCCGAAAAGACTCACACAGGTTGTATGCTTGCGCAGTTTGATGACGTTTGTCTGAGTCGTTTCAGGAACATTGCGAAAAGTAGGCAGAAGCAATCTTCCTTGGATCGTTATTTTTTAAAGAGGCCTTTAGCATTAGCAGGAGTAAGCAAAAAGGAAGAACCATGTGATAAAAAACAGAAAGTTATAAGCAAAAAGGAAGAACCAAGTGATAAAAAACAAAGTTGAAAGTGGTGATGAAGTTGAAATTCTGTATATATATTATAAAAAAAAAAAAAAAAAAAAAAAAAAAAAAGGCAGAAATTAAGGATGTTCTAGCCGCTTTTCATAAAGTGCAATCGTTTGTCCTCCTCCTCCTCTGCCGCCACTTTCGGAGATAGCCTCACTCGAAAAGTAAGCTTCCACATTTTACGTACAGTATTTCTTGTATACCATGTAGACTAATACACTTTATTTACAGGTTATTTTGCATTTTGTTATTAATTTAGGTATTGAATGGTCCAAATTGTTGTAGTATTTCATTGTTTATAGGTCAATTTAGCTTTATTATGAAATTTACTGGGGTGTTTTTGGAGGGCTTGGAACGGATTAGCCATTTTACATGTAAAATGTGGTCCAAGATACGAAAACCTCATGATACGAAGGGCGCCTCTGAACGGATTAATTTCGTATCTCGAGGTACTACTGTACCATCTCCACATCACTATATAAGAATGAGGATTTAGAGAATTAAACATCATAATGAATAGAAACTGGGCCAGGTGAAGCAAGAGGTCCTTGGCCTTTGGAATACAGTTGACAAAATTGGCCAACTTGAACCAGTGATTCTTGCTCTTAAAGTTGATACCATCCACCTGTGGGAAACAAAATCCCAGACAATACTTACAGAGGCACTGTAAACTAACTCAGACAAAGCACACAGAGCAATACCTTATAAATACATCTTGTAGGAACTTGTGTGAATGAGGATGTACTGGTAAGAGGAATATGTTTCTGCATATCTACTACAAGTCTGACTGCTCTTTGGAAAGGCACTATAACCATGCTAGACAAACCAAAAAGTATGGGGACAGACACTTAAATGTTATTCTGTCTCAAAATGTCCATGAATGACGGCCTATCTCCAATTGCTTATGGAGCTAGGAAAGACCGAGGTAGTTGCAACAAATGGGTATTAAACCGAAGGGGTTTCTCCAGTTCAAACTCTTCTTATGCCAGAGAGCGATAGGACAAACTCTTCTTATGCCAGAGAGCGATAGGAGGAGACAGCTGCCGACAGGAGGCAACACCTGGTGACAGAAAGCGACACTTGCCGATAGGAGACAACAGGAACTATATATTGCAAATGAAAAACAAAAAAATAATACAGTTTAACTTATAAGACCCAGTAGGCCGTCAAATACAAATATAAACTAGATAATTGTTCAGTTTGAAGTGCAAGCATTTGTTCCACAAACAATACAAAATTTTCTCAAAAATTTAGTTTGAAAAATGGAAAGTTTGACATAAGAAACGTTCGACAAATTAGGTACCACTGTATTTGTATAGTTTAATCCATTTACACAACTAACAATTTCTTACTCTTTCACCCATTCACAAAAATAACAAATTTTTCTTCATTCACCATTCATAAAACCAATTTTTTTTTTCTTAACCCACTAACAGACTTCTTGCTATTACAAGCATTATCCCTCCCCTACTTCTGCACTTTTACACTAACCCAGACAATCACTGTCCTGCACACATACTGCATTCACCTTTGTTTCATACAAACTCTTACACAAAATGCACATTTCCCTACACTTCTGCACTATGTACAATAAAATTCCAAGATTTATTACGTATTCTTTCTCAGTTTTTTTACAATATCCACACACTGCTTGGTAAGAAAACACTGCACCTCTAGTAAGTGTGGAGGATATGGAATGTTATTTCTATATTCACAGCACCCTGCAGATTAGAAAAGTGCAGTTGTCTCTGGTCTCTGAAGAGAAAGAAGTTCAAATGCCATTTAGGCAGTATTTCCTCTCAACAATGGGGTCTGAAAACTCTTCTGCTTTGAAACACATTATATCTGTACCTCAAACCATAAAATACAGGTTGATGAATAGAGATAAATTAGACACACATAGGTAGTGGCAAACCTGTCCGTGAGTATCACCAGCTGACTGTCCTGGATGGAAGACAAGTGCCAGACCAAAGTCAGCAATGCATGCGGATAAATCAGCCTTCAGGAGTACATTCTTGCTCTTGAAGTCGCGGTGGGCAATTGAAGGTTTGAGTGCTTCACATTTGGTTGCTGGTTGCTCTTCATGCAGGTACATCAATCCCCTGGCCATGGATTCACCAATTTTACAGAGCTCAGCCCAGGTCACTAAGTTAGCCTGGAAGGAAACAAATTCATTATTAATTTGGATTAAAAAAAAAAAAAGATTTCTTAGATGTAAGTGACAAAATATATTAGGGAACAAGCCGGTGGCACTTTCAAAACCTACCACTCTCCCAACTATCATAATTTTTATTCTTATTGCAATTATGATAACTCACTTTTATTTGGTAATTTAATCAATCACACTACTAGGTCAAAACACTTGACTTCAAACAGCTAGTCTGAAGGTTTGATCTTCAATACATTGATCAAAATTTTGCTTAAATAAATATCATTTCTTTGAAAATTTATTAACGGAGCAAACCAAAAATTAGGAAGATTCTGACATTTTTTATGTGATACCTTGGGGCCCTCAGCTAAAATAAGAGGACGATGAGGACACTTTTTTACCTAAATACTTCAGTACCTGTCTGCTTCAGAATGTGTCAAATTCGGTACTTGTCACATTTTGACGAGAACAAATTGTCTTGGTGCCCGTTGTGCAGGCTAATAGGTTTGTCTCGAGATGCCTTGATGCATTATCACTTTCACGCCAAACATTCAGCATTAAGTCAAGAGTACCTCTCAATCACTGCAGAATCCCTCTCAAAGAGTTCAGCATTAAGTCAAGAGTACCTGTCAATCACTGCAGAATCCCTCTCATCCACTCTAACTTTTTGTATTTTTAATTTAATTTATTTTTTTTTTTTGCCATTATTTTGCTTATAGTATAAAGTACATCACATTTTTGGGGCGAGTTCTAGTTTCAGTAGATCATTCTCAGCTGAGTTTACTGTGCCTGTCACATTCTCACTTGTACAATTGATAATGCATGTTTGCATCTAAGTTAGTATTTGACTAATTAACCCTTAAATGCTGATTGGACGTATTGTACATTGACTAAAATGATCTGTCGGGTGCTTAATTGACGTACGATATGTCGACTACAAAGTTTTTTAAATATTCGCGGAAAAATAGTTATAGGCCTAGTTTGCAAAAATTTTTAAATTGCACGCCTTGAGGGATGCTGGGAGTTCACGGATCAAACTGTTGGTTTGTTTACAAGCGTTACCCAGCCGCGCATGCGCGAATTGCGTTCTTCTCACACCAGCAAGCATCAGCGACTCGTCGTCCAAGAGCGATCTCTTGCTGCATTCCTGTTTTGCAGAACTTTTGCAAGTGCTAAAGTATTTGTGGCGTAACAGGACGTACATAGAGATGTCACAATGTCGTCAGGAGTGCGAAAGGCGCGTTTTGCCTGTCTGTAGGGATCGTGTGAGGCGAGTTTTGGACTTGGATGCTGGAGAGGGACCGAGCACCCAAGATGACCCAGCTTCCCAACGCCGCGTTGTGTGGCCTCGTGTGGCCGAAAATGTCCAAGGACCACATCCGGGAGTCCTGAGGGGCCTTCGTAGACATTTAGGAGACCTCCAACAACAAAAGGACATTGATGCGTACTTGTTGGAGCTCGATCGAGAGCAGGTCGCATGTTCTCATCACTTACATCACGGCCGATGTAAGTGATGACATATATTTGCCCCCAATGTCTGTACAGGAGTCACAGCCTGAAAGTGAGCTGGAATTTAGTGGTTTTAGTGCATATGATGGAGTCTGAAGAGGAGGAGGAGGAGTTGTCGAGTTTTCTTGTTGGGGACGAAATAGAGAGCGAGGGCAAAAGCAAGGGAGATTGGCCAGTGGTGTTTGTGTGTGTGTGTGAAGCCCCCGTAGGAGGTCATAACGTTGCGCCAGCCTAGGTGAAGGCCGTACATCCGAAAGTAATGAGGGGTGGTCGGAGGACCCCACCCCACCCAACATGCACCCATTAACGGCAGCACCTGGACTGACCGTACCTGTTCCTCTCACTGCTCTGGGGTTCATTCAGCTGTTCCTGATGCGGGAATTGCTGGAATACCTGGTTGCAGAGACGACGGACTACGCTCGGTACTACCGTGAGGAACTGCGGACGGCGTTGTCATATCGCTGGCAGGGCTGCAACCTCATGGACATGGCGCATTTTTTTGGGCTCGCACATTTTTTTTTTGGAATGATGCCTGTTGCCAACGTCAGGCAATATTGGAGGAGGAATTTTTCTTTAAGTACACCCAATGTGCCCGGCATTATGGCCTGTGATAGTTTCCTGGCATTGGACAGGTATTTCAATGCCTTCAACCGAAGGGCCATACCCCGGAATAACCCCGACCGCCTTATCTTAGTTCGCCCAGTGTTGGACTACATTCATGAACGGTGCCAGTTTCTCAGAGTTCCAGTCAAGAACCTTTCTTTGGATGAGAGGATGCTGCCTTACAAAGGACGTCTTAGTATAAAAGTGTACAATCCCAAGAAGTTGAAGAAATATGGTGTTAAAATGATATTGTTATGATACAATAAAGTTTCATACATACTTACCTGGCAGATATATACTTAGCTAAGACTCCGTCGTCCCCGACAGAAATTCAAATTTCGCGCCACTCGCTACAGGTAGGTCAGGTGATCTACCTGCCTGCCCTGGGTGGCAGGACTAGGAACCATTCCCGTTTTCTATCATATTTTCTCTCTTCCACCTGTCTCCTGCGGGGAGGCTGGGTGGGCCATTAATCATATATATCTGCCAGGTAAGTATGTATGAAACTTTATTGTATCATAACAATATCATTTTCATACAATCAACTTACCTGTCAGATATATACTTAGCTGATTGGCACCCTTTGGTGGAGGGTAAGAGACAGCTAACTATGGAATAGACAGGTAAACAACATATGTTGTAGGTATAAATAAAACCTTGGTTCCTACCTGATAGGTGGTTGACTTCGTGGCTGCTGCCCAGGAGTCTGCATCACCTCAAGAAACTTTAGCGAGATATGTGATCTATGGCCAAGAGTTCTTGCGGGTCTGCCGATGGGGTATGATCCGCTTACTCAGCAGAGCCTAAAAGGACTTTGTCAATGGGTGCTAATCCACTTATATGACAATACACCTTATGAAGGAGCACACAACCGATCCCGATCACCTGATCCTAACCACCATGTTAGTACTAAAGATTGAACTGTTCAGAGTTATCCCCAAACTCTTCACAACAACCAGAACTCAAAAACACATTACGCACACACACATAAATTTTCCAAAAAAAATTAATACTCATCTAAGAAGATATCACAAGAGTTCCTTACTGAACAATAGTGAACATCCGTCAGTGCGACATCTAGCACTTTTGTCAGCAGAAAGTCTAGAACATATCTAATAGAAAGTATGTACAAAATTAAGGATCGGTGTTAGCTCCTGTACCCAGGATCGTATCCGCAGACACGAAAGGACCTAGAGAAAAACATTTCTCGTAGGTCACACGAACATCTCTCAAGTAGTGAGATGCAAATACTGAGTTGCATCTCCAAAATGTCGCTTCCAAGATGTTCTTTAGTGACATATTCTTTTGAAACGAGAGAGACGTCGCTACTGCTCTCACTTCATGAGCTTTCACTCTCAAGAGTCGAAACGCGTCGTCAGGACAGATCTTATGTGCGTCTGTAATGACGTTTCTCACAAAGAACGCTAGAGCATTCTTAGACATGTCTTGTGGGGTCTTTTACCGCGCACCAAAGACCTTGTCTAGAGCCCCCCCATTTGGTTTTTTCTCTGCAGGTAGAATTTTAGTGCTCTTACAGGACAGAGAGATCTTTCTGCTTCACTACCGACGAGACTTGATAAGCCTTTAACCTCAAAGGTCTTAGGCCAGGGATTTGAGGGGTTCTCGTTTTTAGCTAAAAATAATGCTTTAAACGAGCAAATGGCTGAGTCTCCCTTGAATCCTACTTTATCCTCTAGGGATGCAGCTCACTAATTCTTTTGGCTGTTGCTAAAGATAAGAGGAATAAGCACTTCCTTGTTAAGTCTCGAAACGAAGCCAGATGAAGAGGTTCGAACCTTTCAGATGACAGGAACTTGAGAACTACATCTAGGTTCCAGCTAGGAGGAGCCGGTTCCCTAGACTTTGTAGTTTCAAAGGATCTTATAAGATCGTGGAGATCCTTATTATCTGCAAGTTCTAGGCCTCTATTCCTGAAGACTGCCGAAAGCATGCTCCTGTATCCCTTTATTGTGGATACAGAAAGATGAGTCTTTTCTCTTAGGAACAAGAAGAAATCAGCGATTTCGGTCACAGAGGTAGTGGAGGAGGACAACTTCTTCGACTTGCACCACCTTCTAAAAACTTCCCACTTAGACTGATATACTCGTCTAGTCACTAGTGGACGCTCTGCGGGCTCTCGCGATCTCGCTTGCAACCTTGCGAGAAAACCCTCTCGCTCTGACAAGTCTTTCGATAGTCGAAAGACAGTCAGAGCGAGAGCGGGGAGGTTTTGATGATACCTCTCGAAGTGTGGCTGTCTGAGAAGATCCATCCTTCTTGGAAGGGATCTGGGAAAATCTACTGTCCACTCCACCACCTCTGTGAACCAATCTTGTGCCAGCCAAAAGGGGGCTATCAGGGTCATCCTTGTCCCCTTTGAAGCCACAAATTTCTTCAGTACTTGTCCCAGGATCTTGAAAAGTGGAAAAGCGTAGACGTCTACATGAGACCAGTCTAGCAGGAAGGCGTCGACTATCAGAGCTCTGGGGTCTTCTACCACTGAGCAAAAGACTTCGTCTTTTGGAGAGGAATGTGGCGAAGAGATCCACATGAGGAGTCCCCCAAAGAGACCAGAGACTCTGACACACTTCTGAGTGGAGGGTCCACTCTGTGTGAAGGACCTGGTTCCTCCTACTCAGCCTGTCTGCCCTTACGTTCCTTACCCCCTGAACAAATCTCTTAAGAAGGGAGATGTTCCTCTGGGAAGTCCAAAGCAGCAGGTCTCTTGCTAGTTTGTAAAGGAACAAGGAGTGAGTCCCTCCTTGTTTCCGAATGTAGGCAAGCGCGGTGGTGTTGTCCACATTTACTTGCACTACTCTGTTTGACACAAAAGGTTCGAGGTTCTTCAGTGCCAGGTGTACGGCTAAGAGTTCTTTGCAGTTTATGTGCCAGGACACCTGTGCTGCCTCCCAGGTGCCTGACACCTCTCTCGTACCTAAAGTTGCTCCCCAACCCTTCTCCAACGCGTCGGAATATAACACTCGGCTTGGGTTCTGAACCTCCAGGGAGATTCCCTTGTTCTCTTTCAACGGGGGAAACCACCATTCCAAGTGAGGCTTCATCTCCACTGGAATGGGGAAGAAGTCTGATAGACGTCCGGTCTTCCAACTCCATGACCTCTTGAGGAAGAATTGAAGCAGACGTAGATGAAGTCTTCCTAGAGGAAAGAACTGTTTGAGCGAGGAAAGGGTCCCTAGAAGGCTCAACCATTCCCTCGCTGAAGTCCGTTCTTTCCATAAGAAGAGAGAAACTTTCTCCAAGCCTTTCACGAGTCTCTCTTGCGAAGGAAATACTCGAAAACCCCGAGAATCCATCTGAATCCCCAGATAGACAATGTTCTGTCTGGGGGTCAGCTGCGACTTCTCGAGGTTTACGAGTAATCCCAACAACTTGATCAGGTTCAGGGTCAAAATAAGGTCCTCCAAACACTGCCTCTCTGATCTGGCTCTGATGAGCCAGTCGTCCAGATACACAGAGAGGTGAAGAAACCTCGCCACATTCTTCATCAGGCTTGTGAAGACCTGAGGAACTGTGGACAGGCTGAAACACAAGGCCCTGAACTGAAAGATCCTTCCCCCCGTCATGAAATGAAGGGTGAATCGGGACGTGAAAATAGGCGTCCTGGAGATCCAGGGAAACCATCCAATCTCCTTGGCACAGAGCCGTAAGGACTGAGGCAGAAGTCTCCATGGAGAACTTCTCCTTCTGAACAAATTTCTTCAGAGCGCTGACGTCTATAACTGGTCTCCAGCCCCCCGAGGCCTTTGCAACCAGGAAAAGGCGATTGTAAAACCCCGGGGAGTTTTGATCCAGCACTAGCTCTATAGCTCTCTTGTCCCACATCTGATCCACCATTAGTCGAAGAGTATCCCTCAGCACAGGGTCCTTGTATTTGGCGGACAGTTCCCGCGGAGTTGAAGTCAGGGGAGGACTGTCCTGGAAGGGGATACAGTATCCCTTCCTTATCACAGACATTGAAGAAGTGTCCGTGTTGATGCGTGCCCAGGCCTCCGCAAATCCTAGGAGCCTGGCACCTACTGGTGTTTGGAGGCGTGTAGATTCACTTTCCCTTCTTAAAGGGATGGAAGGCAGATCTACCTCTCCTCTCAGGAGCCTTCCTTTTTGAGGGAGCTCTGGAGGGAGGGCCTCCTCGAAAGGGCTGAAGAGACGTACTCGGCCCTTTCTTCTCAACCGTTGCAGCAGGTCTCTTCTTCCTTGAAGACTGAAGGAGAAGGTCTTGCGTCGCCTTCTCAGTTAGTGATCGGGAAATGTCCTTCACTAACTGAGAAGGAAACAAAAAGTCAGACATGGGAGTGGGAGACCGCCTTGGTCAGAAAAGCACTGAATACCGTCCTCTTCTTCAGTAGTCCCGCTCCAAATAGAGAGGAGACTTCTAAGGAGCCATCTTGCACTGCCTTGTCTATGCACGACAAGATACAAAGAAGGACTTCCGGGTCGAGACCCTCTGAGTCATGCGCCTTCTTATACATCACCCCAAGGGACCAATCCAAGAAATTGAAAACTTCCAAAACATGGAAGAGTCCCTTGAGGAGATGATCCAGCTCTGAAATGCCCCAAGTCACGCGAGCAGAGTTCAGTCCATGTCTTCTTGAAGCATCAACTAATGTAGAGAAGTCTGCCTCAGCCGAGGATGGGAGAGAAAGACCCATATTCTTCCCCGTTTGGTACCAAATGCCCCATCTGCCAGCGAGTCTCGCTGGGGGCATGCAGAAGACCGTCCTGACAAGATCCTTCTTCGTTTCCATCCATGCATTAAGAGACTGAAGAGCCCTCTTCATAGAGATGGTAGGTCTCATTTTCAGGAAAGACGAAGACTTAGGGACCTTTGAACTTGAAAACAGAGAGCGCGGAGAAGGAGGAGCGGCAGGAGTTAACGCATCCCCATATTCCTGAAGCAGAAGGGCTGTCAAGACTTTGTAGCTTGAGAGTCCTTCCCTACCACGAGCCTCGTCTTCTGAATTCTCGTCAACACAGGGATCCAAAGGAGAATCCGCTTCAAATTCAGGAAGTCTTCTATCCGTGGGAGACAAACTCCTGATAGGAGAGGGACTAAGAGAATGTACCGAGTCCCTCTTGAAAAAAGTTGGCGCCTCGCGTCTGGTTGGCGCTTCACGCTTGGCTGACGCCTCGCGCCTGGATGACGCCTCGCGCCTGGCTGGCGCCTCCTCGCCCCTGGCTGGCGCCTTGCGCCTGGATGACGCCTCGCGCCTGGCTGACGCCTCGCGCCTGGCTGGTTCCTCGCGCCTGGCTGGCGCCTCTCGCTTGGTAGACTGCTCGTGCCTGGAAGGCTGCTCGCGCCTGTAAGACTCTTCTTGTCTGTCTGGCGCCTCGCGCCTGGCTGACGCCTCGTGCTTGGAAGTAATCTCGCGCTTGGCTGGCACCTCGCGCCTGGTATACGCCTCTCTCGCGCTTGGTCTGAAATGAAGATCCTCTTCTACGTGCTTGGAAGAGAAAGACTCATGCCTGGTTAGTGCCTCGCGCCTGGCAGGGGAAAGAAGACGAGACTTCTTAATAGGAACCGCAATGTCCTTCTTGCGAAGAGGATCTCTAGCAAGAACTCCGACCAAGGAGGCTAGCTGCTCTTGAACAGCTAGTAGGATCCTCTTAGAAGTTTCTCCAGCGTCCTCTTCAATGGGAGGAGAGGGAGACCTTGAAGGAGTACGATCAGCTATGTCCATGCAGGGAGACGTCGATACTACCTTCGCCTTCTTGATCGAGGAGGGAGCTTCATCATAGAAGCGCTCGGGGCTCGAGTTCAAAGAAGGTTCTTTCCAATGCCTTTTCAGGGGCCTGGAAAGATCCGAGTCCTTCCACCCTCGTTTAGGTGAAGGAGAGGCAGACGAAGAGAAACACTCTCGCAGGACGCTTTTTCTAAAGCGGTCCTGAGCAGTCTGTTGCGAGACAGAGCCTGCTGAAGGGACGTCTGACCGTTGGGGATTCTCCACGACCTCCTTAAGGCTTTCGACTTTCCTTCTCCTCTGGGCATGGGAGCTTGGAAGAGGTCTAGGCCTGGGAGCGTCGCAGAGACGATCAAACGCCCCCTCCACAACACTGGGAGCACTCACTTCACTGAACAAGTCAATGTCACTATCCTTACCTTGCATGGCCCCCATTTTGGATCTCATCCTGTGAATAGTAGCCTTCAGGTCGGCGATTTCAGAGGCCGATTCTGATTGCAAAGCCTGTGAAGGTCCCGATACAGAGGGAGAATCAAAAACATTATTAATAGGAGAGATAGACTCATTAAAAGGCTCAATAGGCCTTGTACTCACACCCTTTGATGTAGCCCGTCTAACTCTATGCCTCTCTAACTTTTTCAAGTAAGAAGTTAGAGTCTTCCATTCTTCCGCATTCAACCTTTCAAACCCTCTACATTTACGACATACAGTGTGAGGACCAACCGAAGCCTTCGGTATCCTCACCTTGCAGCCTACATTCACACACATTCTCACACTAACACTTGAATCAGACATTCTGCAGAAAAATAAAAAAGCAAGTCCAAATCCAGTCCACAGTAGCGAATGCCAAAACAACGATCCAGGTATGTCACCAAAAAGTCCGATGAAAAGATCATATGCTTTGAAATAAGATTTCAGGTCAGGAGGTAGTAACAACAATGTTGATACCACCCGCGACAGAGAAAATATGATAGAAAACGGGAATGGTTCCTAGTCCTGCCACCTAGGGCAGGCAGGTAGATCACCTGACCTACCTGTAGCGAGTGGCGCGAAATTTGAATTTCTGTCGGGGACGACGGAGTCTTAGCTAAGTATATATCTGACAGGTAAGTTGATTGTATGAAAACTTACATTCAAGAAAATCAAAGTTTCTCAGGACTTTTGAAATCTTCCAGGGCCGTTATGCAAGGTCTTTTACTTTATTTCAAACATTCGTTTTTGACTTAAGATAATTTGTTACTTCCCTGGCAAAAGTTTTTTGACTTAGGATAATTTTGTTATCTCCCCTAGACAGAGCATAAAATTTTGAACAAATATCTGGAATTAAACATGTAACTTTTGTAAAAAAATAAATTATGGAAAAAATGTCTAAAGTAAGGGCTAAATGCAAATTGAAACAAATAATCACTAAAATTTAAAATAAAAAATCTTTCCATAATAATAAACAAAATCTGTTCACATGGATTTATAGGACTTTTTATAACTTTTACAATGATTCCCACATCATCTAAATAGCATAAAAAACAAGGAAGATAATATGATTTAACGGGAAAACTTACATGATAAAATATTAATAAATAATACTTTATAAAATATCAATAAAAAAATACTTGTAAAGTGCCTAGGACTTGGAAACTTTCTGGCATGTTGCCGTATTATACTGCTATTCTTCGAATGACTGATTTATTTTCGGTGCGAAGCCTATCTCCTGGTCAAAATATGCTACCACTTCCCTTAAAGGGTTAGGACTGAAACAATAAAATAGTTCTTTCAATACAGTACCTTTAGATAATCGCACAATGATCCACGCTCATGATAAGCCGTGATCAACCAGAACTCTGTGTGCAGGTTGTCACCCCTTTTTTCTGCACCAATAAAGTGCAAGACATTTTCATGCGACATCTGAGGCAAGAAAAATACCTCTTTTTCCACCACCCAAGAATTCTTGTCCTGAAAAGAGTTAATAATATCAAAAGTAAAAATGTTATTCACTGTAAAATAAATTCATAAATTACAAAAAATCAATCTTCATGCCACGATAAAAGTCGGCTGCATTCATTTCTGTCTTATATTTTAACTGACAACTCTGACTAAACTATATATTCTCTTTGTTGATTAGCTTATTTCTTCGTGGGATCTAACTCAAAATTCATACCTGGACAGGGAATATTTTTACAGCAACAACCTCATTATGTAAATTGGCCTTCCAGACAGCTCCAAAACGTCCTCGGGCCTTTACTTCCTTTAGCTGAATTGGTCTTAAGCCCATTGGAGGTGACGGTGGTACCAGAGCAGTAGACTCAATGGTTGGCAGCTCATTAAAGTTTGCCTGTAAATATACATAACAAATTAGTAAACACAAAGCTTTTACAATTAAAACTTTTAACAAATCAATTAATCATAAACATCGTTACTTCATGTTAAACAGACCCAGTCACACCTAGCTGAAAGACATAAAAAGAAAAAATGAATGAATGAATCATGAAATTTGGGCTATAAACTCAAGTACTTATGTACTTTCCCACTCAGCACTTAAAACAAGTTTGAGTAGTTAGCCGGCAAGTTAGAGAGAATAAATGTGATGAAGTAGAAGAATCTAAACCTGAAACTGAAAACCCTGTTACTATAAGTAACAAATATTGAAGAGCAAGATGGAATAAAGGAAGTAAGAACAGAAGTAAAAGAATAAAAAATGAGGGTACAGGTAGTGGTCAAAGGGATATTGCAAACACCCTTTAGTAATGACGAAAGTGTACCATGTGAAGTGGCACTGAGAGCAATATTACTACAGACTGGTTGTTGAAGCCTCAAAATAGTTTCAAATTTGGAGGTATCTTGTGTTAGGTTGTGGGAAACCAACCGTGAACACTTCTGAACAGGTTTAGTCTTCCTCTGGCACCAAAGCAATTAAAGGGGTTTAAGAGTCTGTATATCAATAAAAATTAATTTTTTTTTGTAAAGTTATTTGTTCCTGTAAGTATACAAACCATCATCTTTTAATGGAGACTTACCTCTTGGATGGACGAATTGTTTTGCGATCATGACTGGTGTTCTCCGATTTGGAAAAGTCATCTTTCCAGTCAAGCAAAGGAATAAGGGAAGGGTGACTCCTACATTCTATCTGTCTTGGCAAGTGTGATGCCAAATGTGTTCCCAACCATAAGTAAGAGGTTATGTAATGTAACTACTAAAAAGGTCTTAGGTTACCTTGAGACAGATGGTCAGCCTGGAAAGTAGCATAACACTGCAAATTATTATTCTCTTTGCAAAATAGTGCCATCTTTTTGGGTTGGCGTTCCCTCTCCAGAGTGAGGAATCAAGCCAAACTCTTGTGGGGGTCCTGTCTTTTAGAGCATCACACATGTCAGGATAGATAGATTCCATGAGTCACCCTTCCAATGTTCACTAGTGTTACTGAGAAGATGACATTTCCTAGTGGAAGATCAACACCAGGTAGGCTTTCAAAGTAATCTCTTCTGCTTATGGGATAAGAAATTTTTATGACCAAGTTAGTGTACAGCTAGTTGTCGACTTACGACCTATGCGAGTTACGACTGATCGACTTTACAACCACCCACAACTAAAACGACTGGGAAGCGACTTGAGCAAGAAAGAATGGTGTCCAGCTGAACATATGACAGTTTTCCCCAGTTCCCACCTCACACGCAGCTCACCTTTTGTGCTGCTAATGACTATTATCATGCATCGGCAACAAGGCTATAACTCCAGTAAACTTATGCCATCAAACACAACCATAGATAAAATTGAGAGAATAATTTTAATAAAAACTTCAGGTCTTGAAAGAACACATTTTACTGTTGTTTTCACACCAATAAAAGATAAGTAACATAACTAACAGTAAAGCTCGTACTATGATGAAATCAAGTGAAAATACTGAAGGGAATCATGTAATATTTTTACACAATAAACAAGCCCACAATGCAATCTGTTAACGAAAAAAATAATTTAGTTCATATGTATTAAATTCATATTTCGACTTAAAAACACGTTGTATAATGACAAATTACCTTGTCTCATATAAATAAATTATCTAGATATTTTATAGTAACTAGAAGTAAGGCAATTCACTCCGAATTGAGTTAAATATGGCAAAATAAAATCTCAACACGTGGAACTAAACTCGTATTTGCCATCAGCTGATTTTGAAACCAAAACATTGACTGCTTTGTTAGTATTTTTAATACAAAAATACGTACATTATAATGGATACAATAATGTTCAACTTTTTAAACGATTCACAGAAAAGTTGCCTGTTCGTTATTTTTAATACATAAATACACGTAGCCGTCTGCAGCCTGACATCGGTAATTCCACATACAAATAGCCTATTTCCAACTTAGCCTACTACTAGCTATGTTCTGACACTACTTTTTATCATTTTATTACTCTTATATTTTAACCCTTATTGTCTGTTGGGTGCCGAATTGACGTATGAAATGTAGACGCACAAAAGTTATTTTAAAAATTTGCAGAAAAATAGTTATAGGCCTACTTGGCAAAATATTTTGAATCACGCACCTTGAGGGATGCTGGGAGTTCACGGATCAAGCTGTTGTTTTGTTTACAATCGTTACCCAGGCACGCAAGCGCGAATTTCTTTCTTCTCTCACTAAAAAGCATCAGCGACAAATCTCAGAAATTATTTTGTCACAGACATAATTTTTGCACCATTTTATATTAGCTGTTACAGTTTTATATATGAAAATGTGTGCAATTTCATGTAAATACAACAAAAAACAACACATGGTTGTAGCTTTTATCAGTTTTGAAATATTTTCATATAAATAACGATAAGTGCCAACATTTCAACCTTCGGTCAACTTTGACTCTACCTACATGGTCAAAAAATGCAATTGTAAGCTAAAACTTTTATATTCTAGTAATGTATTCAATCATTTATCTTCATTTTACTACAAATTGGAAGTCTCTAGCACAATATTTCGAGTTATGGTGAATTTATGAAAAAAAAACCTTTTCCTTATGTCCATGCGGTAACTCTTCCGAGAAAATCAAGAAATTTTTTCGTCTGATTGTCATAATGCTTGCACCGTTTTATATGAGCCGTTACATAAAGTTTTATACATGGAAATGTGGGGAATTTCATGTAGAATACAACAAGAAACAATGGTAGCTTTTATCCGTTTTGAAATATTTTCATATAAATAATGATAAGTGCCAAAATATCAACCTTTGGTCAACTTTTGACTCAACGGAAATGGTAGAAAAATGCAATTGTAAGCTAAAACGCTTACATTCTAGTAACATTCAATCATTTAACTTTATTTTGCAACAAATGGTGAATTTTTGAAAAAAAAACTTTTTCCTCACGTCAGCGCGTAAGAAATTTTTTCGTCCGATTGTCATAATGTTTGCACTGTTTTATATTAGCGGTTACAAAAAGTTTTATATATGAAAATGTGTGCAATTTCATGTAGAATACAACAAAAAACAAATTATCAACCTTAGGTCAACTTTGACTTGACCGAAATGGTCGAAAAATGCAATTGTAACCTAAAACTCTTACATTCTAGTACCATTCAATCATTTACCTTTATTTTGCAACAAATTGGAAAACTCGAGCACGATATTTCGATTTATGGTGACTTTTTGAAAAAACATTTTTCCTTACGTCTGCGCGGTAAACTCTGCCGAAAAAATCAGAAATTCTTTCGTCCAATTGTCGTAATGTTTGCACCGTTTTATATCAGCTGTTACATATAGTTTTATATATGAAAATGTGTGCAATTTCATGTAGAATAAAAAAAATAACTCATGGGTGTAGCTTATATCAGTTTTTTTTTTTTTTATATTTTCATATAAATGATAAATAGAAAAAATTTGACCTTCGGTCAACTTTAACTCGACCAAAATGGTTGAAAACTGCAATTGTAAGCTACAACACTTACAGTCTAGTAATATTCAATCAATTACCTTAATTTTGCAACAAACGGGAAGTCTCTAGCCAATATTTTGATTTACGGTGAATTTTTGAAAACTACTTTTTTTTTTTATGTCCGCACGTTATGAATTCATGCATCATACTGTGATAATATTTTTTCTGTGTTGCTTTGATCGTTTCACAATTTGTTATATACCAAAATCATCGCAATTTAGTGTACAATGCAACAAAAAAATTAACTCATTAGCTTTACCCATTTTGCTCACTGTGCGATTTGTATACAATTATATCAGAAATTTTTTTCGTGCTGTCATATATTCCAATATTTATATATGACAATGATATTTTTTTCATTTCTGATGGTTGCATACTAAACTTCAGGCAATGACAAAAAAAGGAGCCCAAAATGAACTCTTAATCTTGAAAACTAAGCGTACTGTGATTTTTTTTTTTAAACTTTTTTCTTCTTTGGCGCTCACTCACGAACCCCACCGGCATACAGGAGACACTTTTGGAAATACCGGCTTGGCATTTAAGGGTTACAGTATTACTATTGCCTACTATTATCATATTGTTACTGTATTACAGATTATAAACTTTGTCATGTACACCATTTGCATTTAATAGTTTACTTTCTCAAAATCTCGGCTGATTGAGTACAATCAATATCTTCATTGCCATTAGTTATTAGAAGAGATATAATTCAGATATAACTTTTCTTGTAAATTAACCCTTTAACGCCGATTGGACGTATTAAACGTCAATGAAAATTGTCTGTCGGGTGCCGAACCGACGTATGGTTCGTCGACGAAACAAAGTTTTTTAAAAATTCGCGGAAAAAGAGTTTTTGAATCCCGTGCCTTGGGGGATGCTGGGACCTCACGGATCAAACTGTTGTTTTGTTTACAATCGTTACCCAGGCACGCAAGCGAAAATTTCTTTCTTCATGCACTAAAAAGCATCAGTGACACATCTCAGAAATTACTTTTGCACCATTTTATATTAGCCGTTACATAGAGTACATATTGTATATGAAAATGTGTACAATTTTATGTAGAATACAACAAAAATGACAATTTGTCCAAAATTGCATTTTTCCTAACTATACAAACCTGAGGTCCTTTTACAATAGGAAGGTACTAGCGGCAGCTGGATAGGTCGTAAGCTTTCGAACAAGGGGTTCGGTAGTTAACTGCTTGTCCGACAGGCGCGCGCGCGCGACTGGGAGGTAAACCAATCACTTTTGCTTTTGGCCCAAGCAAAAACTGCAGAGTGAGGGGTGGCATGAGGTGGGACTATGTGTAAAAGGACCTCAGGTTTGTATAGTTAGGAAAAATGCAATTTTGGACAAATTGTCATTTGTTCCGACACGGCATACAAACCTTCGGTCCTTTTACAATAGGAAGACTCACTTCTTGGTGGGAGGAATCTGAGTCTTTTGTGAACAGACTGGTGTTCGCCCAACCTTGGAATGCCTCCCTGGTCGTAAGAGCGAGGGAGGGATCCAAGCCTCTGTCCGATTGATCGGGGTGTGCACCGCAGGATCAATGGTCAGACCTCTGGACCAAGTACTAAGAGAGAGGCAAGCGTATCTCTTCGTACCAGCAAACAAGAACAAGTTCCTATTTGCAAGAGGCAACATAAAGTTATGGTTTGTCTCTTGTTGGCATCCACTTACCCCCCCCTTGTAGGAGGAAGTGGTGGATATTCGCTCCCATCCCTAGTGAAAGGGATAGGATGGGGCTCTGTCGAGTAGCTCACCGGCAATCTCGTCCTTTATCCAGCAAGGTGAGACCGTATCCCTCTATCCCAGGCAGGTAGAGGGGAGAAAAAGATAGGAAGAGAAGCCAGTCACTCTCTCATTCACTTATCTATTCTTACAGTAACACCAGGACTCGATGCTGTTCAGCCTGCTAGGGTCTGGGTTAGCTACACAACGTGTTGAGCAGCCCACCACGGGTACCCAAGGAAAACGATCCAAGGACCTGTGGGCAATATCCAAAAGGTAGAAGGAGGTGCCAGTGGTCTGGTTGTACCAGACCCCTGCCTTCAGTACCTGCGCCACGGAGAAGTTCTTGTGTAACTCGAGGGAGTGTACTTCTAGGTCATCTTGGTGCTGACGAAGAGTCTTCAACATTCAGCCTGGGATGTCGAGTTTCTTCAGAAAGCGCTCACAGGACAAAGCAGCATCTCCTTCGCATCGAAGGCGGTGAAGTCCATTAGGGAGGGGATTGTGAAGGACTCTAACCGATCGTCAGGAACCGAAGGGTTCTGAGTCTTCGCTACGAAGTCGGTTCGAAATCGAGCGTCACGAATCCCCATCCCCTGGATGCTTGACTTCGCAGGAAAAGTCATGCAATTACCTCAGAGGAAAAGAAGGGAATGGTCGTATGACCTATCCCTCTTCTCGACTTCGGTGATGTCCTGTACCCATACTGTCTATCCGTCTGCAGGCGAAGTGTCTCACATTCTCCTATCCCCATGCAGTGAAGTTCTTCTCGGTAGTGGATAGGACACCGACACTCAATGGTGGGTGTGCGATGGTATGGGTACTGTGAAAAGCCGTTAGGACGAAGAAAAGACTGTTATGGAACAACCGAACTAAGTCCACAGCGAAGTTCGTAACTGACTTGGGCGCTCTGACAGCTGCCGACTGACTGCGTTCGGTAGGAGGCAAGTTGTCCAAGCGCCGAGCAAGTCACGTGACCTTCGCCTTAAAAGGGTTATGCCAAGAGACTAAACAAATAATTTGTTCGTCACCGATGGCCAGAAGGCGAGGTGATGATTCTCTTAAGGCATGTGCCCAACAGGCGAAAGTCAATTGCCTTCTAGAACCGACCGAGGTCCCTGATGACAAGATATCTCATAGTATAATTGATTCTCAGCTAGGAGAAACAAACAACACTATGTGTCGTTGAAGACGAAGGTGTACAGAAAAAGCAACCTACGTCTTCACAGCTGAACCAAGAGAAGGATTCTCAAGATTCTGAAACCCTGTGCTACAAAGACTGAGAACGCTAACCGCTATTCATTGCTGTCCGGTGAGGATCGTAGTTGCAATAAAAGCGGAGCGCTTTTCAGTAATGAAGAGGACAGGGAAATACTGCCTGAAGAACTGCTTCTCATGGGCTGAACATTTGGAAGTAGAGCTGTCAGGTCGGAGAGTCAGGCGATGTCTTCTGACACATCTGTTAATTCGGGGCAAGCAATGAATAATTGCACACCTACGAATACGAGATATTTTGAAGACAAACTCAGATGTCTGCAAAAATCATTCGCATTATCGCGGTGCGATGCAGCGGGAGACTAGTACAGACTTCTGTTACCGTGCGGTAAACAGAAAGATGAAAGAGTCCAAGAGATATCTCTGTTGAAAATTCTCGCAATGTCGAAGGCGATGAAATCGAGCGTCACAGCAGTAGATGGTCCTTCATTATTGCGAGAATCCCCGTTAATCAGAGACCTAAGTCCGTGATTGTTGGGCAGAGATACGGTTCGGTAGTCAATCAAACCAGGGGAGAGAGAGACGTAACCGACCGTGCATCTCCGAGACCTAGCTGATACTGAGCTGCTATCAGGCAGTTCAATACGCAGTAGCTCTCGGTGACTCGTCATCCTGAGTTGCCAGGTAATCCATTATTCCACGAAGGAATGCGTTCGGCTAGAACCATCGAGCATAAAGAATACGCTCGAGCAATTATATTTAAACGAAACGGATTTTGGTAAATACAAAAGCTGATTTGGTGTTGTCATGACAATACCAAGTATCTAAAATCGAAACTGATAACTGCTGGGAGGTTGCAGGCAACCCCGAGTTGCAGTTCAATTAAGATACAATTCGTCTCGGTCACAAACCGTAGAGTTAACTACGGTATGCGCCTACCCCCCGGACAATTCAACTGTTAAAAGAATCATCGCGAGGGTAATATACGTAGTATATTTGTAGGTTCTGTACCACGACCTCCATCCTAAATTCTTTTCCTCTCGAGGAATGAGAATAAGGATTGGAGATCGACCGCCTTCGTTCTCTAGTCAAGAGAGTGAAGGAGAAATCTTTCCCAAAGGAAAGCTTCAATGGTGAACAGAATACCGAAGACGATAGTTCAAGCCAAACTGGAAGTTCCCGTCCGTTCTTCTCTATTCCAGGTAATCGCCTACTGTGAGATACTCTTCTTTCAGCAGCAGTCTTCTCCAAATGCTAGAAATTACAGGAATTCGAGCATAAGCGAGGTTCCCGATTATCGTGTAACAATTATCGGGGATTCTCGCTCACTTTGGACCGTGGTCTCGCCTAAGTGTTTGGAATCGTAAAAAACTCGAACACTCTGAGTGCGCTAGAAATTCCGTAGAATTCTAAGCACTCTGCAAAACCCCCCACCGAATTCGTCAAACGATATCGGCTGGTGGTCCTCTCGATTCCCGTAGAAATCGAGAAAGGGGCAGGATCCCTCCTCAACGACCGGGGCTTACGTCAGGTAGGACCCGAAGGTCCCCCCGGTAGCGCAGCCCCTAACATGGGATCCTACAGAGAAATCTCCGTAGGATCCCTCCCCTTTCCCTCATAGCCGTAAGGAGAGAGGGAATGGGGGAGGAATTGGATACTGGCTCGCCTTCCCAGCGGAACTAGCAGTTGGAGAAGAAAAGGAGCAGCCATCGCCTTACGGCGATGGCCTCTCAGAGCCTGGGAAAACGTATCGTCAGGAGAAAACGTTTTCCCCGAGGAGGGTTACGAACTCATACTGTAGGTAAGGGTCTGCCGCCACTGTGAACGTCGTCTGGGTGGGGCTGATCGACACCTGACAGGAGAGAGCCGATACCGTCCTCCGACTCATTCCAGTCCTCGTCGAGGTCGAAACCTCTCAGGAGGACCGAAGGGGTATTCAAATACGGTGTCCGAAGACACGTAGAAACGCCTCTGTCGCAGTAGAGGAGGTGAAGTAGCTTGTTCGACCGGCCAGAACTGAGAGAGACTTCTTGTCCGGAGACGAGAGACTACCTGGTTCAACACAGTCGGCAAGCTCCGATCGCGGCAGACCCACCGTCGATTTGGGTTCCCTCTCGGGCCCCAGAACGACTCGAGCCGAGACGTGGCTCTGCTGGTGGGAGCGGCGATCCTTCCCCGAGGTCATTGTGCTGACGAATCAGCGCCATAACCTCGGCAAAGTTCCTCTGGATCTCGGAAGTCACAGCATCTTGCAGAGTAGGACCATTAAGCCCTTCGAACAAGAGCATATTCCGAGAACCTTCCTCCTAAGAAGGGGGAACAGCGACAGCCCTCTCGGTCTTCTCCATCCACTTGCGCATACGTCCTGGCCATCCCAAGAACCCGTGCCTGGCACGTAGGGCGTCGTGGTGGGATCATGAGGGGCGCACCCCTCACGATCACTCCTCAATACCTCGCTCCTCCCGGTGTAACCCGAGTAGGTTGAAGGTACGGGAGAGGCAGACCTGACGCTCCCTCCTCGCTCGCTGGCAGAACCAGCAGGCTTGGAGGGCTGCAGGCAATCGTCAACCCGCGGTGGCGATCGAGCTGCAGGCCTGGTCGAACCGTCTCGCTGTGGAGAACGGCTGGACTGAGCACAGCGGCCCCGATCTCGAGTGTCAGAAGAGCTGGTGCTGGTTGCCGTACCCGATCGCTCTCTGTGAGAGCGACGGTCAGGCGACCTGCAGGCTCCACTGTCACAGTGAGACCGGTGCTTGTCCTCACGGCACGTCACGTCGCTGGTTCCAGCCGTGGCTGGCACCGGCGAACGGAGAGGACCTCTTCCCAGCCTCAGCCCGTGGCCGGTCGTGGACCGTCACGTCCCCGAATAGCCAGCTGGTCGCCGCGAGAGCGAGAGCTGGTCTGGTGAGAGTCGCCTGAGCGGCTGTCACCAGTCTTCCGCCCCGTGCCGTGAACCTGACGCTGAGCGGGCTCAGAGGTCTGGTTCCTGGCTGCACGGTCGCTGGTAGGCGACCGTTACACTCGGTACCTCCCGCGAACGAGAGGCCGAGACGGACCCTGATGCAGTGGCAGAACCACTGACACCAGGCGAGGAAGTACCGGTGTTAGCCGGTACCCCTCTGGTCCCCGTAGTCTTCTTCCTTGCGGAAGAAGAGACGGGCCCCGCTCCCGAAGGAGCAGGAGGACCAGCGGAAGGAACCCTCCCGTCCCACCGAGGTGAGACGGGTCCCGAGAAGCTCCTGAGGGAGACTTCTTAGGAGGGAAGAGGCAACCTTCTTCTTCCTCGGCTGTGAAGCCTTAGAAGTCGAAGGGGAAGAGGCAGCAGCCGACGACGATGAAGAAGATGAAGACGACGACGACGACACCTTCCTCCTCTTCTTCGTCAGCTTCCTCAGGACAGACGTAAGATCTGCTCTCCAGGGCGGAGCCGGGGCTGCTGTAGCCGAAGCCACAGGGCCCGGACGCACCTGTACAGACAGACCAAAGTCTGGGGTAGTACCACCACGAACAGGGACGACGTCAGCAGGTATGCGCATCTCAGGAACAGCAGGCACAGCCAGCACAGCATCGGTAGGGACAGCCAGCGCAGCAACGGCAGGGACAGCCAGTGCAGCAACGGCAGGGACAGCCAGCGCAGCAACTGCATGGACAGTCAGCCCAGAATCGGCAGGTACGGCAGGCAGCACCGGAAACACAGGAAGTGAAGCAGCAGCCAGCAACATCCTGGTACTGGCGGCAGGTCCAGGGGCGAGCTCTAGGGCAGCGGAAGTGTGGTCGCGGCAGCGCGGCAACCACGAGCGGCGGCGGCATGCCCCCCTCTCGGTACGGCGAACGGCACTTCACAGCGGCTGTAGGCAAGACTGTTACCACGTGAGGCGAGTACACCAGGTGAGGAGGGACGTTGTCACCTGGAGTCGATATCGTTGTCGTGGTCACCACTCCATGGGTGACCGCAGTAGGCCCAGACATAGAACCGCAGCCCCTGGACACTAGCACGCCCTGCAAATCGAAGGACGCCCATACCTCACCAAGGTCCACCCTCGTGGCAGTAGCACCTGCGGAAATAACAGTAGTAGTGATTAGTGGGGGGGAAGTCCCCTCGCGCAGGGGGGTGAGCCCCACACCGAACGAGTGGAAGACCCCGAATACAATTGTATATCGGGCACCGAGCGCCCTCCCCGCGCTCGACGGATCGGGCGAGGAGAAGAACCCAGATAACCTCCCCCCCCCCCCGAAGGGGAAGGGCCATCTGTGGGAGCTGAGCGGGGGGGGGGATTCTCGTTCCCCTTCCCCACCCCCGCACAGCACCCATGTACCAACAATAATAATAAGAGACTGAGAGCAATCGTGCCCTCGGCCCGAATGCAAGGGCATAAGGATCAATTCCCTGACTGAGCGGAACTTGAACCAAATAAATATTGATGCAATCAATAATAAAAGGAATAAAATGAAAAAGAATCTTGCATTACGATTCACTTCACAATGAATAAGGGCTCGGACCGAGCGCATTTGCGCCCTCGGTACCGAGCGCAAGGGTAAAAGGATCCATTCCCGATTATGAACGGAAACCTTGATCCATAATGAATTGATGCAATCAAAATATATATGAAAATGAAAAAGAATACTGCGCTTGCGATTTCACTTCATACAAAATAAAAAGGGGAAGGATCAATTCCCGGAAATAGCGGAAACATTGATCCAAGTAAATAATGCAATCTCAATAAAATATGAAAATGAAAAAGAACTGCACTTGCGATTTCACTTCATTCAAATAAAAAGGGGAAAGGATCAATTTCCGGGTAAGAGCGGAAACTGATCCAAAATGAGTATTGCTACAATCAAAATAAATATATGAAAATGAAAAAGAATACTGTACTTGCGATTCCACTTCCATACAGAATAAGTTTTCGTGCCGAGCGCATTCGCTCGGCAACGAGCACACAGGTCAAAAAAATATAAATGAAAAGGGCACTTACTTACGATTTTCATCTACACATTTTCAACCAAAATATAAGCTCGGAGCGAGCGCTCTCCCGCCCTCGGCACCGAGCATAAACAATACGAGGATCATTTCTGGGAAAAATGAATTCCCGCACTTACGCCCTTCAGTCCCGGCACTCGGGTAATCGGAGGGCGTGGAGAAACCAAGATCCTTTAATTCACAATTGAATTCAATGGAAATAAAAGATGAAATGATTGTACTTACAATTCAGTTTCACTAGATAAATAGAAAAAGAAAAACACAACCATGCGAAAGCAACGACGATGAAGTGGGCAGAGAGCGATGATACACGTCTGCACGCCAGCAGGCCGAAAGCAAAAGTGATTTGTTTACCTCCCAGTCGCGCGCGCGCGCCTGTCGGACAAGCAGTTAACTACCGAACCCCTTGTTCGAAAGCTTACGACCTATCCAGCTGCCGCTAGTACCTTCCTATTGTAAAAGGACCGAAGGTTTGTATGCCGTGTCGGAACAAAACAACTCTTGGTTGTAGATTTTATCAGTTTTGAAATATTTTCATATAAATAACGATGTGCCAAATTTTCAACCTCCGGTCAACTTTGACTCTACCGAAATGGTCGAAAAACGCAATTGTAAGCTAAAACTCTTACATTCTATTAATACTCAATCATTTACCTTCATTTTTCAACAAATTGGAAGTCTCTAGCACAATATTTCGATTTATGGTGAATTTATGAAAAAACTTTTTCCTTGCGTTCACACAGTAACTCTTCTGAAAAAAATCAGAAATTTTTTCGTCCGATTGTTGTAATCTTTGCACCATTTTAAATTAGCCGTTCCATAAAGTTTTATACATGAAAATGTGCGCAATTTCACATAGCTTTTATCAGTTTTGAAATATTTTCATATAAATAATGATAAGTGCCAAAATTTCAACCTTCGGTCAACTTTGATTTGACCAAAATGGTAAAAAAACGCAATTGTAAGCTAAAACCATTACATTCTAGTAATATCCAATCATTTACCTTCATTTTGCAACAAATTGGAAGTCTCTAGCACAAAATTTTGATTTATGGTGAATTTATGAAAGAAAAAAAAAAACTTTTTCCTTACGTCCGCGCAGTAACTCTTCAGAAAAAACCAAAATTTTTTTGTCCGATTGTCGTAATGGTCGCACCATTTTAAATTAGCGGTTACATAAATTTTTATACAGTAGTACCTGGAGATACGAAACTAATCCGTTCTGAGGCGCCTTTCGTATCATGAGGTTTTCGTATCTTGGACCACATTTTACATGTAAAATGGCTAATCCGTTCCAAGCCCTCCAAAAACACCCCAGTAAATTTCATAATAAAGCTAAATTGACCTATAAACAATGAAATACTACAACAATTTGAACCATTCAATACCTAAATTAAGAATAAAAATGCAAAACCTGTAAATAAAGTGTATATTAGTGTACAAGAAATAATATTATTGTAACGTAAAATGTGGAAGCTTACCTTTCGAGTGAGGCTATCTCCGAAAGTGGCGGCAGAGGAGGAGGAGGACAAACGGCAGATAACGTACGTACGTACGTATACTTAACTTTACCAAAACACATAAAAAATTTAAGGAAAACTATAAAACTAAAATTTACGAAACACATTAACAAAACTGTAACGCTTAACTTACAAAAATCTAAAAAAATTAATTTTTTTTTTTTTTTTACTTTTACGTAGGTTTTTTTTTTTTTTTTTTTTAAAAACAGAATTTCAACTTCATCACCACTTTCAACGTTCTGTTTTTCATCACCTGGTTCTTCCTTTTTGCTTTCAACTTTGTTTTTTATCACTTGGTTCTTCCTTTTTGCTTACTCCTGCTAATGCTAAAGGCCTCTTTAAAAAATAACGATCCAAGGAAGATTGCTTCTGCCTACTTTTCACAATGTTCCTGAAACGGCTCAGGCAAACGTCATCGAACTGCGCAAGCATACGACCTGTGTGAGCCTTTTCGGGGTGTCTTTTTTCGATAAACGATTGCACTTTATGAAAAGTGGCTAGAACATCCTTAATTTCTGCCGTTGTCATAGGCTCCTCCTCCTCTTCCTCGCCGCTGCTAGAGAACTCCTCTTGAACGACGTTATGTTGCATGGCCTCTAACTCCTTCAGGTCATCCGTCGTAAGCTCCACTTGGTGCTCCTCGAGAAGGTTGTTGATGTCGTCCTCGTCGACGACCAGCCCCATGGACTTGCTGAGTGCCACGATCTCATCAAGATCTGGTTCCAAAACAGTTTCGGGATCGTCAACTGTTTTGGACTCTGCAGCACCAGCTTCGCCCACGTCGAATCCCTCTAAGTCTCGGGCGGATACGGCATCAGGCCAGAGTTTCCTCCACGAGGAATTCAAGGTTCGCCTCGAAACCTCCTGCTAAGCTTGGTTGATGAGTCGGATGCATATCACAACATCGAAATGCTCCTTCCAAAATTGACGCAAGGTGAGGTTTGTGGTATCGGTGATGTCGAAACATCTGTTGAAAAGATGTTTCGTGTACAGCTTCTTAAAGTTCGCTATCACTTGCTGGTCCATGGGCTGGAGGAGAGGGGTGGTGTTGGGCGGAAGAAAAAGAATCTTGACGAAGGAATACTCCGCTAGGATATCTTCCTCTAGGCCAGGAGGGTGGGGAGGGGCATTGTCCAACACCAGCAGACATTTCAGGGGGAGGAGCTTCTCTTCCAAAAATTTCTTCACTGTCGGGCCGAAACACAGATTTACCCACTCCGTGAACAAAAGCCTCGTTGCCCAGGCTTTTGCATTAGCCCTCCACATCACTGGAAGCTTCTCCTTCAGCACTTTGTGGGCCTTGAAGGCTCGAGGAGTCTCGGAATGATACATCAGTAGGGGCTTCACCTTGCAATCCCCACTGGCGTTTGAACAAAGTGCGAGCGTAAGCCTGTCTTTCATATGCTTATGCCCGGGTAGCTTCTTCTCTTCCTCCGTGATGTACGTCCGACGAGGCATTTTTTTCCAAAAAAGGCCAGTCTCATCACAGTTGAAGAAGACTTGCTGAGAACTGTAGCCTTCCTTGGTCATCATCTCGTCGAAAGTCTTCTTAAATGCTTCGGCTGCTTTCGTGTCCGAGCTGGCAGCCTCCCCATGACGCACCACCGAATGGATGCCAGTTCGTTTATGAAATTTCTCGAACCAGCCATGCGAAGCCTTAACTCTGGGGTTTGCGTTGAAGTCCCTTCCCCTCCGTCATCTTCCGCCTGCGCAATCAAATTGCCAAAAATAGCGCTGGCCTTGTGGGCGATTGCTGTCTCCGTTACTGTATCGCCAGCGATTTCTTTGTCTTTTATCCAGACGAGGAGCAGCCGTTCCATCTCGTCGTGCACGTGGGTCCTCTTGCTGGACAAAATAGTGATGCCCTTCGACGGTGTAGCTGCTTTGATGGCATCCTTCTGTTTAAGGATTGTGCCTATTGTCGATGGAATACGGCCGAATTCCTTTGCGATCACACTCAATTGCATACCAGTTTTGTACTTCTTGATGATCTCCATCTTTGTCTCCAAAGAAAGCATGCGCTTCTTTCCGTGAATTTCAACTTTCTTGGGACCCATGACTACGTTATCTTGTACGTAATTTACGTATAAGTAACACAATAATGTTTCCGCACAACACGATAATAATATACTGCAACGAAATCACTAACGAATTTACGTTACTAAACGAAATCGTTGGACCGAACGAATGCCGTGTGCGTACGATAGAGATGTTGGTACGAAGAGGCCGAGATAGGTACGCCACCACGTATACGTATAAGATGCATGATGGGAGGGATGCTGTCCAATAGGAGAGAAGGATTTCATGGTGGTGACTAGCATCAGGAACCAATGGGAGAGCAGGAGGATGGTGGCGAGTCTACTAGTACTAAGACGCCGGCGCAAGTTTCAAAATTGTTATCCGGGCGAATCTCGGACTTTCAGAAACCTTTCGTATCTTGAAAACTTTTCGTACGTAGAGCAGTAAAATTTTTCGCATTGGCTTTCGTATCGCGAGTTTTTCGTAAGTTGAGCCTTTCGTATCTCGAGGTACTACTATATATGAAAATGTGCGCAATTTCATGTAGAATACAACAACAAACAACTCATGGTAGCTTTTATCAGTTTTGAAATATTTTCATATAAATAATGATAAATAGAAAAAATTCGGTCAACTTTAACTCGACCGAAATGGTTGAAAACTGCAATTGCAAGATACAACACTTAGTCTAGTAATATTCAATCAATTACCTTCATTTTGCAACAAACGGGAAGTCTCTAGCACAATATTTCAATTTATTGTGAATTTTTGAAAACGCTTTTTCTTTTTACGTCCGCACGTTGCGTTATTCATGCATCATATTGTGATAATATTTTCTCTGTGTTGCTTTGATCGTTTTACAATTTGTTATATACCAAAATCATTGCAATTTAGTGTACAATACAATGAAAAAATAATTAACTCCTTGCTCACAGCACGATTTGTATACAATTATATATGACTTTTTTTCGCGCTGTCATATATTCCAATATTTATATGATAATTTTTTGTTTTTTCATTTCTGATGGTTGCATACTAAACTTCAGGCAATGACAAAAAAAGGAGCCAAAAATCAACTCTTAATCTTGAAAATTAAGCGTGCTGTGATTTTTTGAAAAAAACTTTTTTCTGCTTTGGCAGTCACTCGCGAACACTGCCGGCATACGGGAGACACTTTCGGAAATACCGGCTCGGCGTTTAAGGGTTAACGAAGTTTGGTTGAAAACCTGCACACATCACTTCACTGTATAAGCATTAGGTGTAATTTCTCCAGTTTCGAACATCACCTTTGCCTGTCCCGTTATTTGTTTTATTCAGCCTCAGTTATAACCTGCAACTTTAATTTACTAGTATTCTTTCTTGAGATCTCTAATGCATGAGGGATGAATAAAAATATTTCATTTTAATGGAGCTCTTAATAAACGCTCGTTAGTTACAGTAAATGACGTCAGCAATCGGCCGTTTCTCAATTTGGTTATTTATGTCAGTACAGGTTTACAATCGCTTCATCCAGAATTCTAAAGGCTGGAATTATTTTAGTGAAGGATGGAGGAGTATCATTAGCATTACAGTCGACGAGAGAGAGAGAGAGAGGAGAGAGAAGAGAGAGAGAGAGACCGAAGAAGAGAGAGAAGAGAGAAGAGAGAAAGAGAGAGACGAGAGAGAGAGAGAGAGAGGAGAGAGAGAGAGAGAGAGACTATTGCAAAAGTCGAATAACTGTTATATTGAGAATAATGATAATTTTAATCTAACTTGTTTTACTGTATCTAATCAAATTGCATGTATTATTGCACTAAAATATATGAACAGAGCAATGATGCATCATTTGCATTCTGGTTTTGTTTACAGTCTTAAAATAATCAGCTAATCGCATTTTACAGATATCATCACAGTTGTTAGTTGCCAAAAGGAACTTAATTAATTCAGAGATAAGTTCCTTTTGTAAATGATCAAAGTTGGGTTTAACAAAGCCAATTCTTTATCATGCTTTTCATACATACTTGGCCTAAAAGGGAAACCATTGTTTTGTATACATTTCATCGACGTTCACAAACAACCGTTAATATAACAATACAATAATGTATGATAATCACTGTACATATGGCTGAATTCTAAACAGTTACAAACAGCTTTGCATTGTGCCTCACTTGATGTTCCCTGCCACTATGTTAAAAAAAAAAAAAAAAAAAAAGCATGGGGAATGTGAAAGTAGAAAGTCTCATAAAATCATTTTAAAAAATGCCATGGCTGGTACTGATGATGATTTGTATGATAGCGACGACAATGCTGAAGTCAACTCACCATAACTAGACTGGAATCCATATGATGGTAGCACATGTGATGAATCTTGTGATATGTATGAGAAACTTTTCATGAAAAATGAACATTATGTTATCCTAAATGTTATTACTACCGTATTACACTGCATCATTGAAATTTCTGAAGGTTATTGAAAGATAAAGGCTGCTGTGAGTACAACCATAAGTCGATGTTTACAGTTTCTCTGCTGGGATCACATAGATAAAAGCTGGTTTCATTGATATAGAATTATTCCTCAAATAGGCTATTTGTTATGAGGATATGCCAATAATATATGTTTAAAATGGTTTTATTACCTATAATATCAGTTTATTTCATAATGTGAACCTTCATGTATGTTGGTGGTCATCATGCCGAGGCTAGCCTACCGATACACATCTAAGAATTTAAGGTTTGATTTTTAGGATGGTAGTAGTATAAGACGACTCCAAATTTTTAGGGGTGAATATTAAGATTTATAGGTAGTCTTACATGTGGAAATATATGGTAATTTACATTTTTTTAAAGTAATCTGGAACCATAGAGAACAGAAGAAAGTAAATTAATTACCATTTTCCGTTTCCGGTAAAAGTAAAAACCAAAAATGACTATGACGACCACACCAATGAGGGTACCCAGCGTCCAACATACGGTCTTTACCACTATGTCTGGATCCTCTGTAGTTGCTGAAAAAGAATAATTAGTTCTATAAATAAGCAAAGAATGAACATACCACAAATAGGAAACAATAGATTTATTAGAAAGATGCCATGTTGAGATACAGCTATACCATTTTAAAGCACAATTTTCTAGATCCTAATGCCCAGCTGACCAAGAACATACTACAAGAAAGTAAGTTCACGAGTTTTAAGCCACAAAAATTTTAAAAACTAATTGCACCCAGGGGAATTATAATTGATAAATGCTTCCTTAATGGTAAATTCAAACCACTGCCTGAATTAGGAACAATAGACTTTAACCACTAAGCTAAATTCACTGTCTATCATGGTTTCTAATCATGTCAATTGGTTGAACCCTGCCACAAAGCACTTTTTAGTTCTAATTCTCCTTTAGTGTTAAGTTATGAGTTATTATAGTGGTACATTGGTTTTGGATACTAAATGATATCTGTGGCTTAATACCTGTGAATATGTGAAATAAACACGTGTACAGGTAGCAAAAAATATGACATTTTTATAATAAACAAAGTTTTATATATACTTGCCCAGTAATTAACGGCAGTCTAAATTCCAATTTCATGGGTAGTGCTTAAATTGCTCAGTGTAGGTGCAAAGTGCTGCCCCCTAACAACAATAAAAGCAGTCCCCAGTTATCGGCGGGGATTCCTTTCTCCGTAGGGTGCTGGTAAGCGCAAACTGCCATTAACTGAAACTCAGCAATTTATGGCTCTGAGTTTCAGTTAATGGCACCTCTCTTAGGTATGTTATAGTGCCATAACTCTATTACCGTAACTGAAACTCGGCCCATTATGGCGCATAAATCGCCAATTTTGACAAGTGCCATACAACTGTACTGCCATTAACCAAGTCTGCCAATAACAGGTGACTGCCTGTACTAGGAACAGCTTAGTTAACCACCTCAATTCTGTTTTAAACTTAAATGTAATCTTTTGTCACCTACCCAGTAATTACATAGCCGATTCCAAACTGATAGGAGGTAGGATCATAGATATATTCTACACCAAAACATTAAATTATGTAATGAATTTGAAATAGAAAAGTTGCTAGCATTGAAAAAAATGTTTGTCATTTCATATCAGTTAAGAGAGCTACTCCAAGTGGATACTACCTCTGGTTGGTGTTCATCTTGACTCATGGGGAACTTTGCAGAGAGGGAAGTGCTCCATTGGCTAGCAAAGCATGATAGGTAGGCCATCTTGCCCTGGGTGCAGCACCAAAATAAAAATAACCAAACAACACTGTCAACTACACTGAAATAAAACTGCAACCTATCCACTGAGAGAGGTGGGTGTTCCAGAGGTATGTTGTATTCCCTGGCTCTCCAAACTAAGCATCTTACTGAAAAGCCATGCCAGTCGCTACAAATGGTCTCGAGGTATTGGTAAATTTTGACAATGTTTAAGCTTTCATAAAAATTGTGAGAAGCAAAGATTGCTTAAGCTTCCAGCACGTCGATACTAGATGGATGTAAAGAGTATGTTCTGACGTCCTTAGTTTCTCTTCAAAGTAGGTAAAATGCACTCCAAAAAACTGAGTGTTTCAAAAATGAAGTCATATAGGATGGAGGACAACAAGTTTAGGCAGAAAAGAGATGGGTTCTTGCCATAACTCCCTAGGTTATGGATAGTCCTCTGATTTCTGGTTTAGTTCAAAGGAAATTCCTGAAAAAACCCAACTGGACAGCGAGCTCTCTACATACTACTACTTCCAAGCTGGGGAGTGCATCTGGAGCCAGATGAGCTGGGTGCCCGGTGACCTAGGGGCTCAGGAGCTGGGCGCCAGGCAAGTTAGGAGACAAGTGAGATGTCGTGTGCTCCTGGAAGCCAATGAAGTCCGTAATGATTTAAAAGGAGAAAGAACAGATCCAGGTCTTTGCTGGGACCTTCAACTTGACTAAAAACCCAAGGGTAATGAACAATTAAGAGTTAATTTTTTCCTTGCTTGGATGGGTAAAGGACTTGGGGAGGGATAGAGATTAAGAAAAAAACTAGGTACCTGTGCTTAAACCTGAGTTGGGCTCTATACTCCTGATGGAGGAGAACTAGACCCTAGACCTCCTCAGAAAAGAGGTAATCCGCCACTGGGTCATGTCTCAAAAGTGGAGACGAAGTGTCTGGTTATGGGATATCAACCCCTTAGTCTAGTCTGGTAGATGTAGCTAAAAGACTGACGTATGCATGCCATAGTCTTTGCAATACGTCTCAAAACCTTTTAGAGTGACAAGTCCCTGGATTGCCTGATGCCTGTCCGGGCAAGAGCAGACCACCTTTGTTTGGTATCACGAGGGAGACTGACTGAGATATGGTTGGGGAAGGAATCTGGAGGATCCACCAACAACTGTTAGTCTGTTACAGATTCAGGAGCCATTCTACGTGGGACAGAATGGGGCTATAAGGGTCCCTGTAATGTTATAATGAGCCTAGAACTTATTTAGGGCTTCCCAGAACCATAAAAATGTTGGGACTGGAGAATCCAAGGGAGGAGGCAAAGGTTACACAAAGTTGTCCCACCCCATAGTCCACAGATCCCGAGAGACCAAGGCATCGAAAGCGCACTCAGAAGGAAGGAAACTTCTGATGGCTCAATACAACCAGACCTCTAGGGCCCTGAAAAATTTGCATGGCCAGAAAATTTTTTTTTTTTCTTTTGAGGATCATGGCACAAACTGCTGACAAAGTGAAGACTTGCTGTCAACTCTGAGGCCCATGCAGACTGACATTACCACATACAACCTAAAGTATATGCGGAACTGTATGTAGAACAGAACTTGTATCTGGCAAACATAAAAAGGACAGCAAAGTCCATAATCCATCAAAATCTAGGCACGACACAATACAGAGGCCTAGACCGCAACCAGGCTGTGAATATATCACTATAGATCAAATACAATAAATTAAACACAAAATAAAAACAAAATTAGCCTGTGAGTAGGCGTTGGGTGCTCAGCGGCGGAAACCGAGCACAAATGGTACCAAGTGCTCTGGAAAATGGGGTGACCATTCAGGCATAGGCACCTGGTGCTAATTGGCTGGTGGTACGAGACAAAGTTGAATCCAGACATGAAGTCAGACTGAAGGAGTGACAGAGGGAACCACAGTGAAAATGTAAGAAGGCTGAGAGATGAAGCTAGCCTCCCTATCTCTTGACAGGAAGCGGAGAATGGCAACTGTAATTGCATGATGCAACTAAACAACGTAACAGCGCTTTCCTGCATCGGAAACCTTGGAACTAGATAAAAAAGGAAGACTCATATGATGCTAATCTTGACCAACGATGGTGGATGACAAAGTCCACAAATGGTCATTCGCTCAATTTCCGAGCATTAGAAACTTGCAGACCATCTGAACTCTCTCTCGGCAGATGGAACAAGCTCGAGAATTCCAAGACTTGAGACTGAAAACTCAAAGCAGAGGCCTCTATGATGATAATTGTGTTCTGAGGAAGAGGTGATGAAGATCTGGAGGTGAAAATCAGGGCCAATCACAAATGTGCAGATCTCTTGGGGGGGGGGGGAAAGGGGGGGGGGGGGGGGGGGGGAGGGGGGGGGGTTGGGGGGGTGGAGTACTAGAGCTTTTGGCTATGCCTGAGACTGGCAACAGGCTCAACTGAGGGGGCGACTACCCGTATGTAAACCCTCCCCACCTCCCTTGGACCTCCAGCATGTCTTCTCCCCAGTGCAGGGAAGCAAGATAGGGACCTTCAACTACGAGCATCTGGGGACGAGTATCCGCCACCTCCACTGCGCAACACTTCACTGTTACAAGTTTAAATTCATGACAACCAAAATATAAGGCTGGCAATAGCATGGGAAGGAAGCGAGGGAGCCAGGGGCAGAAGAAAGTGGGTAAAATATGAGGGCAAGAAGCAGGAGAGAATTGGCACCAGGTGGAAATGAGCTGGTGCCGGGTGGTGTGTGTTTTGAGCTGGGCCCAGGAGGCAAGAGGCGGCAGGTAGCAGGTGGAGGTAGGTGGTGGTTGTTCCTGTGCACATGGTGGTAGAAGCAGGAGTCGGGTGGAGGCTAGGGGTGGGTGTTTTATCAATTTTTGGTACTCACGGTTACTGATTAATTTCATGAAAAATAGATTAGTAATTGATCACTAACTACTTTTTTTTATATCTTTATAGCAACTTCTGGCATCCAGGCATAAAAACATGCATAAAATGTATGAATAACATTAGCATTTCATATATTCAGACAAGCATGCATTTTAAGACACCCTAAATGTATGTGTCTTCTAAAGTATCAGAGCAAATCAGACTAATATTGTAAAACAATGTCCTTTTATTCTTTAATTACTGATAAAGTATATTGAGTAATCATTTACAAATACAGGCAGTCCCCGGGTTACAACGGGGGTTCCATTCTTGAGACGCATTATAACCCGAAAATCGCTGTAAGCCGCAAAATCGTCAAAAATCCTAAGAAAACCTTACTTTTAATGATTTGGGTGCATTCAAAACTATGTAAACTGCGTTGTTATTGCCTTTTACATCCAAAAAAACCCTCAAATATTGATTATTTTGCATTTTTGGTGTCATATTTCTTGTGCCAGATGAGCATTGTAGGTGTCGTAACCCTCTGGAAATAATTTCTGATGGATATAATTGAAAAGCGCCTTAACCTCGGAACGTCGTAAGCCGAACCCATCGTAACCCAGGGACTGCCTGTAAG
Source organism: Macrobrachium nipponense (assembly GCF_015104395.2). Taxonomy (NCBI): domain Eukaryota; kingdom Metazoa; phylum Arthropoda; class Malacostraca; order Decapoda; family Palaemonidae; genus Macrobrachium; species Macrobrachium nipponense. The sequence goes on along the minus strand of NC_061088.1, from coordinate 29,546,809 downwards.
TGGAACCTCTACATACAAAGTCCCTACTTATGAATAATTCAAGTTACGAAAGCAAAGACGAAGATTTTTTGCTTCTGTGTATGAAAATAATTCAGGTTGCAAAAGGGTAAATCCAAGATTTGCCCGGGCCGCCGAGAACAATCTTAAAACTAGCGTGCTGCTAACTCAGTAGACTTGCCGCCATCCTCCTGCTCTCCCATTGGTTCCTGATGCTAGTCACTGCCATAAGATCCTGCTTTCCCATTGGTTCCTGATGCTAGTCACTGCCGTAAGATCCTGCTCTCCTATTGGTCAGCATCTGTCCCATCATGCCTCTTTGTACAGGAGTTCCTTGACCATTTTTTGCGGCAGCGTTATTGTAAGAACCTGGAATTCGTTCGTTCTCATATATTTAGTTTGTTAACGTAAATTCGTGTTAGTGATTTCACTTTCGTTGTACTGTAAGTTACCTTATGATGTTGTGTGTGAACTTGATTACTTACATGGGTCCCAAGAATGTTGCCGAGGTTCACAGAAAGAAGAAGATGCTTTCTATGGAGAACGAAGATGGAGATAATCAAGAAGTGTTAATGTTTTCTGCCATTTATTAATGTGTTTCAAAACAGTTTAGTGTTAATGTTTTCTGCCATTTTTTTAATGCGTTTCGTAAAGTTATGTGTTCATGTTTTCTGCCATTTGTCCTCCTCCTCTGTTGTCACTTTCGGACATCGCCTCACTTGAAAGGTGGGGTTCCACATTTTACTACATATGTACGTACAGTATTTCTAGTACCCTGTACACTAATGCACTTTATTTACAGGTACAGTCATGGTTATGTTAGGAATTGAATGGTCCAAAATGTTGTATTTCATTGTTTATTGGTTAATTTAGCTTTATTATAAAAATTACTGTGGTGTTTTTGTAGGGCTTGGAACGAATTAGGCATTTTACGTGTAAAACGTAGTTCTAGATACGAAAAAATCAGGTTACGAAGGCTGCTTCAGAACAGATTAATTTCGTAACCTGAGGCACCATTGTAACTGATAACTCAAAAGAAAAAAATGATTACATACTAGAATTTTCAGAAGTAATCAAAGTGATCAAAAAAAGTAACCGATTACGCCCACCACTAGCGGATGCAAGTGGCCAGTGCTAGAGGCCAGGAGCTAAAGATGTGGACCGTATACGAATACGTGACACCTGGAAAATACTCCATCAGCCAGGCCATGCGAACCTTCTTTATAACGTTCCAAAGTAGTGCCGAAGCAAGAACTGTTAGCCGATATTCGAGTGTCAAGAACGTTCCCACTTTAGGCTCACTGCAGCCATACATTACACACCATTCTCTCCTTACTATGTTCCAGCCCCTACACTTTTCAGTTCTCTGCAAAGGAAAGTGTGGCGAGTAGCCCAGACCAAGTAAACAAACATTCTGGCCTAATGGAATGGAGTAACATTTAAAAATTACTTTAAAAGTAATTTACCGGAAGCTTGCAAAATGCCTAGGCCTGATAAACAAAGAATTAATTGCAAAAAATTAATTACAAATGTTTGGCCTAAAAATGGCATAATATTCAAGAATTACTTTAAGGTAATTAATTACCAGCAGCCTGCAAATACCCTATGGCTAGTAAACAAACCCTAGAAGCAAAAGTTTGGCCTAACAGAATGATGTAACATGAAGAATTACTGTTAGCCCCTCAAGAGCCGGGCTAAAAAATCAATATGCAGCACCCCAGCAGGGTAAATTTGAGGTTGGTCATTTAAATAAAACAATAAATAAATAAATACCACAAATGGAAAAAGGAAGATATGCAAATGCACAATGTGTAAGGAAAAAATTATAACAAATTTTCCCTACCTCCTATGAGAAGTTGAAAATGACTATTTACAACTGCTTGTGGGGCCGCTTTTACAAAACAATTGTAAATTTTACCAAGTTTTACATTTTCTTTCTAATAAATAAATAGATTTTATCATGCAAAATTATAATTACGGCTCATACACTATCATAACAGATATGAACTAAAATAAGTAACATACTCTGAGTATATTTGTTGTAAAATATTTACGTAAATCTACAGTGATTGAAGATGTCTATTTGCACTTTTCTTTGCAAAATTACAATTATAACTGACATATCATAAAAGATAAGAACTAAAAAGGAACAACCCCTAGGCATATTTCTGAGCAAATATATAAAACATCGAGAGAGAGAGAGAGAGAGAGAGAGAGAGAGAGAGAGAGAGAGAGAGAGAGAGAGAGAGAGAGAGAGAGAGAGAGAGAGAGAGAGAGAATTAAATGTTACCATTTGTGAAACGATATTTCATAATAAAATAAAGTTTTATTAGTATTTACCCAGTAATTATACATCCCTAGTTTCAACCTGATGGTAACATTACTTCCCAAAATTTGCAGTTAAAAACTTCTTCCTGTGTCTGGTAGGTAAATAGGCTCCTCCCACTTTCTGAGGGGGAAGAGGAACAACCACATTGAAATACTTCAATTTTGTTTTCCCTTCATCCAATAAGATAGTGTTCATGTGAGGGGAGGAGATGAGGCTATTATAATTACTGGGTAAGTGCTAATAAAACCCTATTTTCCATTATGAAAAATATTTTGATTAGTGTAACTAACCCAGTAATTACACAGCTGAATCCCACAGAAAGGTGGTGGGGATTCATGGACATCTTCAAGATATATACAAAATTTATAACCGATCAGGTAATGCCTCTAATAAATGCTCTTTTCAACCCTAGTGTTGCAACTGAGTGGCCTTAAACACCTCCAGCAACACAGGAAAAAAAGACAAATTTGTAACTATAATTTGTATTTTTCATAACTAACAAACCTGAGGTCTTAAAATTAGGATTTACTAGCGCCAGGCTGGAAACCGGTAGGAATAAAATTAAACTTGTGCAATCCAGGGACTATTAGCATCTACCAGGTCACGGGGCATGTATTACCCAGAATGCCCTTGGCATCCTGTGACCTACCAGTTATACTTCTAACCCAGTTTAGACTACTAGAGGTGTGGTTCGAGGTGGGCGTTTAACTGTTAAGATCTTAGGTTTGTTAGTTATGAAAAATACAAATTAGTTACAAATTTGTAATTTGTTCATTTACGAAACAAACCTTCGGTCTTAACATTAGGAAAGACTTACTTATTGGAGGGAGGTAAGTCCCTATAACTGACTGGGAGTTTGCCACCTAAATCCATTTCCGAATATTAGGAGTATTCCAAGATAATGGACTATGAACCCTTGAACCAAAGATATATGAGAATCTACTGGTTTCCCTCACTGGGTGCTGGTACCATGCCACGGTTTATAAACTATGGGAAAATAGAGGGCCTTCCATTCTCCTAAACCACTCTTAGTCTCTTGTATCTGGATCTACCATCACCCCTCCCTTCCCTATTACCGAGAGGGGTGTGTTGCTACTGAAAAGTATACTATACAGGCGGCCCTCGGTTAGCGGCAGGGGTTCCGTTCCTGGCCACCGACGCCAAGCGATTTTCGACGCTGAGCGATTTTAAAGCCTACGGCCGCCGCACACCTTCTTTCGAAACTCTAGACCAGTCAAAGGAGCTGTAATCCCACAACGGCGCAATAAGTAACATTATATTTATGCAGTATAGTACTATAGAAATTACTGTACAGTGCATGTGGGTGTCTAAAGTATGTAAAGATATAATAAAGTTTATACAGTGTACAGGTAGCTGTAGTGTTCAGGTTACGATCATTAGTCTTACGATAGTTCGATTTTATGAGAGATCAATTTACAATGGTCTAACTTTATCCATCTTCTAGTTACATAAGTTCAATAACAGCAAAAGAGAATGATGAAAGTATGGTGTTAACGTTATACTCGTTGCGTGAACGTGTACAGCCATGAACAACGGAACGAGAAACTACTTTTTTTTTCTTTTTTCTAAGTACAACCGAACTGGATAACATCTGTTTGGCTTGTATTTCGATCATCGTACTACAGTGCAACATTACCGTATTTGTTATAAATGGCGTTATGTATAGAATAGAACTGAGATATCTTAATGTAATAACTTTATTCGCTATAGATCAGAGATCAATATAGATTAAAGATCAATCGGGAAATATACCGTTAAATTTAAACCTAGTTATAACTGAAGCTGAGAAAACTGTTCAAGCTGCTAATGACTATTATCGTACATCGGCAACAAGGATAAAACTGCAGTAAACGTCTGCCATCACACACAACTGTAGATAAAATTGGGATAAAATCATTTTAATCAAAACTACTGTGCTTGAAAGAACACATTTTACTGTTGGTTTCACGCCGATATAAGATAAATAGCGTAAAGTTCGTATTACGATGATATAAAGGATTACGTATTGCGAACGGAATCACGTAATTTTTTACGCAATAAACATGCCGCCAACGTAATCTGTTAACGAAAAAAATAGTAGTTCACATTCACAACGAGACATATTCAATAAATATTTCCACCTAAAAACACGCTGTATATGGAAAAATAACTTTGTCTCATATAAGTCAAGTATATAGATATTCGTTTATGCTAACTAGAAGCAAGAGCATTCGCTCAGAATTGCGTTATGGTGAAACAGACTCTTATTCATCAGCTGATTTCAAACCACAACATTGGCCGCTCCGCGGAATACTGGCTTAGGTTTGCCGTAGTATTTTAAAATACAATAATATGAGAATACATACAATATTCTTGGATACAGTGAAATAATGTATAACTTTTTAAAGGATTTATGGAAAAGATGCGTAATTAATAAATAACACAATGCATTTTTCGGAACTGGCGGACAAGAACGAACATGAAAAACCATCCCTTACAACGTGGAGCCTAGTTACAAAGGCTGCCTTAATTTGTATCTTATTTCTGTACAAAAATGAAAATACCTTTACGCAATATGTTTTCATACACATTTTAAACATAAAAGCATAAGCATTTGAAAAATCGACACATCGATCGCTAAATTTGCACTTTTTTTTTTTTTTTTTTTAACTCGATATTTTCGGAAGAGCGGCAGACGGCGGCATACAAGAACGAACTTGAAAAAAACATCGTAGTCGATAAGTTGAAGGGGAGTTTCAAAAGCTGCCTTTTTATCATATTTCTGCACAGAAATAAAAATACCCTATTCGTAGTACATTTTCATACACATTTTAAACATAAAAGCAGAAACATTTTTAAAATCAACACATCGATGGCTAATTTGCACTTTTTTTAAATTGACATTTTCGGAACAGCGGCAGGCGGCGGCTTACAAGAAAGAACATGAAAAAACATCGTATTTGATAACGTGAAGGGCAATTTCAAAAGCTGCCTTTGTATCATATTTCTGTACAGAAATAAAAATGCCTTTCACGTAATACATTTTCATACACATTTTAAACAAAAGCATGAACACTTATGAATCGACACATCGTAGTCGATAACTTGAAGGGGAGTTTCAGAAGCTGCCTTTTTATCATATTTCTGCGCAGAAATAAAAATACCCTATTCGTAGTACATTTTCATATACATTTTAAACTTAGAAGCAGAAACATTTATAAAATCGACACATCGATCGCTAATTTGCACTTTTTTTAAATCGATATTTTCGGAAGAGCGGCAGGCGGCGGCTTACAAGAAAGAACATGAAAAAACATCGTATTTGATAACGTGAAGGGCAGTTTCAAAAGCTGCCTTTGTATCATATTTCTGTACAGAAATAATAATGCCTTTCACGTAATACATTTTCATACACATTTTAAACAAAAGCATGAACATTTATGAATCGACACATACATAGCTAAATTTGCACTTATGTAACTTGATATTTTCGGCATAGAACAGCGTCAGAGGCATATATTTTATCCTAATACCTACGTAATAACTCTCCATAAAATTTGTTAATATAATTTGCATAACCTTTATGGTCTGAACGGCATTTCTACATATGTATGAACTCGTTAGACAACGGCGCTAGCGGCGCTGTTAACTGAAATTTGTGCCGTAAAGATACCTTTAAAATGCCTTATTTTTTTAATGAATATTTTTGACAACCGCCGTAAAACCGATTCGCCGTTGAGTGATTGCGCTGTTAACCGCGGGCCGCCTGTACTCTAAAATAACTTTACAGTATGGCTGACCACCTCACCTGCATCTAGTCCGTTTCAGCTTATGATGGCACTCTCCTTCATACTGCCCGTAGGTAAAGGAGTAGAAAGAAAGTAGTAAAGAAAAAAAGACGAGTCATCCCATTCATTCTACTTTCATACCTTCATCTTAGACTAGACATAAACTGACCCCACCAGGGGTACTGGATGAGCTATACCACTTGCTGGTCCGCCACCACTGGACCCAAGAAAAAGGTATCCAAGGATCTATGGGCAACGTCTTTTAAATAAAATGAAGTGAAAGTGGTTTGGCGTTTCCAAACACCAGCTTTCAGAATTCTCTCCACACATATTCTTCTTGAAAGCCAAAGAAGCACTCATACCTCTGATGTCATGAGCCCTGGCACTTTCCTGGATATCTGACCGCCTGTCTTCTGTCATGTAGGCATTCCTGATCGTTTCTCTTAGCCAAAACGAAATTGTATTCCTGGACACTTCCTTTTTGTTCCTTCCTGTACTTACGAACAACCTCCTGCACCCAGGCCTGAGGTGCCTTGTCCTTCTTAAGTACTCTCTCATTACTCTGATGGGACACAGAAGCATCTCACCTCTGCCATTATCTACGAAATCTGCCAGAGAAGGTATGGATAAGGAGTCGAATCTACCATCCACTATTGATGGGTTTTGAGTTTTGGCCACGAATTCTGGAACAAACTCGAATACCATTGACTTCCAACCTCTCGAGTGCTTCACGATATATGACAGGCCATGTAGTTCCCCCACCCTTTTGGTTGAAGCTAGGGCCAATAAGAACACTGTTTTCAGGGTCAGGCTCCTATCTGTGGACTGCCTTAGTGGTTCGTAGGGGGGTTTTGTCAGACTACGCAGTACCATGGTCAAATCCCATTCTGGGGCTTTCAGTCACAGAAAGAGTCTTGAACAGTAGCCACTAAACACGTGAAGTTCTAATCTAAGCAAATCCATTAAAAACAGCCAACTTGTTTCACGTGTGGCCTAATCTTTTAAACTTTCGCCAGAACTTGAAGACTTCTGGTAATGTCACCAGCTCCCCCCTCAAGAGCAGGGATTAACAATTAGTCACACCCAAGGGGGCAGTGATTAGATAACATCAACGAATTACCTCAAGTATCAGGTGGGAAAAGAAACAAAGTACCGCCTTGAAGGTGGACCTCGACGACTGTAAGCAGAGCAGGAGTCAGAAAAAAGGGAATTAGAAGGAGAACAGAACGAACTGCCGTCCCAGAAAGAAGTCAGATTCCAGAGCTGTAGCAGTCAAGAGAAACTTCATTTTTCGATTCGTAGTCTTGATTGTTAAATTTATTATTGTTACTGTATCGTTCTAGTGTGAATGATGGAAGAAACTTACACTGAGTCTCATTTAAACACTCCTGAGAGACTATACCACTAATAATAAATAAAGCAAGAAACAATAAAGAATCTGTAAAATAAACAATACCAAATAAAGAAGGAAGATCAAACAAAAACTATATAAAATGGTACGAGCGGTTGATGGATCCAAGACAAAATGGTGCAGTGAAGTTGAACTAACACACACGTTTCAACAAATTGCATAAACATGGCGATAAGAATCAACATACCAGAATTTAATAACAGGCAGCAAAGTGAATCATAACACTGGCAAAACCGTCACGCTATGAACGTCAACAGCTGAAGCAGAACGAAGTGAAATAATAATTATAAACAAGTGCTGCTTATAAAACCAACAACAAAGAGACATTGTTTCCCTAAGATAGAACCAACATGCGTGAATAAAGCAAACAAATGCGTTAAACAGCGCAGCAACAACGTACTGAACCAGCAAAACATTGGCAAATGAGTGCGCGGCAAAGACATAACAGTGGAAGAGCGCAGCAGCGAATCCTTGCTGAACAACAAAACCAGAGAAAAGGTCAACGACAGTCAAGATTGATTTTGAAACAACAGCTGAATTCGAGTACCATTCACGAAGAAAGTGTTACCGAAATTTTTACTCTCTCTATAAGTGTGTGAAAATTTGCTTATTCTCTCCCTTAGAAAATATAACTATGAATTCTCTCTCAATAAGGGTATAAAAATTTTATTCTTCTCTCTAAATATATATTTTTTGTGTTAATTAATTATTTTAATAGAAGTTGATAGATAGGAATTATTATTTTTTTACTGAACACTCGCTTGGTGATATATAATTTTGAATATTGCTATATGTTTGTGTATCATTTTATTTGAATGATTTCTGTGATACTGATGTGCCCAATTTCATATATGATTTTTTATGCTGTTGTGTAATAATGAGTAGCATTGAGTAGCATATGTGAATTTTTAGGTGAAATTCAGAAAGCCTTTAATGAATTGCTCAACAATGTCAGAGATAACTCGTACAATTTAAGACCAGACAGACGCAGCCGAATCCCAGTACCATTTTCACAAATCTTAGTGACTCAGGGAAATAATAACCCTAATAACACATGTAACGATAACCATAAATACTAATAATAGTAATAATACTAATAGTACTAACACATTAGATAAAAAAAGACTGAATCATGCAGCTCTAATAACAGGCCACACGTTTCTGTGGACAAGTAGAAGATACCAATCCTGACAAAAACAGGCTAGAAGCCTATTCAGTGAATCATTGGTTAGCTGATGCAGACAGCCGCATATCCTCAGGGGCAATAACTGATGAAAGAGCTAAGATTAATGAAGCCTTGATTCACATTAGTTCAGAACACGGTGATGCACATAAAACTTTGAATTTGATAGTTTCAGCAAATTAACTAAATATATGATGAATTCAAAACAATTTGTTTATCGCTCTGGGAACCAGTAAGTAAAGCTGACACATTATATAATATTACTAAAATCCTTAACCTGCAATATGAATCCATAGCAACTCTTTAGTCAAATGTTGAAAATGGCACAGACAAAATAACAGAAGACTTACAGACAACAACCATCTTTACTTAAATGTTGAAAATGCCATAGACAAAATAACAGAAGACTTTCAGACAACAAACATCACCACAGGAGATAAGATGCAGTTTTGTGATGATGAAAAGGGCTTAGTTAGTTTAAGATGTGTTGAACTACTTGTCATTTGGAACAATATATCATGCACTTGGAGAAGATGAAAAGGTGGCTTTCAGAAAAATTAAAATTGATCCAAAGAGTAATAGCCTTCAAACATTAAAAAATGACAAATTGGAATCACAAGTGAAAACAGGCAATGAAACGGGTAAAAGGCCAAGAGAGGGCAACCATGACTCTCGCCCAGGCGGTTAAGGAAAAGACAACGCTGTAGCGTGGGTATGTGGTCTTTGACCACTTTTCACCTGATATATGCACACGTTGCCAGATCTCACAAGATTCCTTGCTTTTCATCTGCGATTTAACCGTATTTAGCTGGGCGCTAGAAAATTATCCTATTGTTAAGACCGAAGGTTTGTTCGCTTATGAACGAGGCAAGAAATCCAGAAGACAGAAATAAATCTTTCCAAGGAATTTGTAGGGGTAACAGAAAAACAAAGTGAAAAAAAAATGACAAATTTTCTAAGACAATTTGTATTTTTCATAGCTACAAACCTGAGGTCTTAACAATTGGATAATTTCTAGCGCCTAGCTGGATCCAGTTAAAAAGCAGATGAAAGCAAGGAATCTTATGATATCTGGCAACACATGCGTAGATCAGGTGAAGAGTGGTCAAACAACGCTCATCTACGCCAGTCTTTCCCAACTCAGGATGACTAAACAAATAGAGGGGCGGCTAGAGGTGGGCAGTATAACATTAAGACCTCAGGTTTGTAGCTATGAAAAATACAAATTCTTAGAAAATTTGTCATTTGTTCATACACGAACAAACCCTCGGTCTTAACAATAGGATAGACTCATACATGGAGGGAGGTATAAGACATCCTAGACCGGCTGGGGGCCTACCCGTCAGTCCAGCTCTCAAAAGAAATAGTTCTTGGAGAGGGACTGAAGCTCGTTGAGAAGCTAGATACACTAATATATAACCACTCAGAACCTGAGTGACGTACAATGATATATGGGATAACCATTGTATAGGGAACCAAAGAGAAACTTTGACTGTCCAATAACAAACCAACACATTAGGGTTTGTAGTGCTCCCAACTCCTCCTTGCCCAGGAGCGGAGCCTATGCTACCAAATAGTGGGTAAGATATTGTATATTGCACAACCACACTACCAGTATGACTATCTCACTCACCTGTATCAGACCAGTCCAGCAAATGACGTGTCTATTCCTTAAACCGCCCGAAGGAAGAAGGAAAGGTACAAGAGAAAGGAGACTAGCCAACTCACTCATTCTCTCATCCACACTATCATCTTAGTTAAGATACAAAGGTGCCCCGTTAAGGGCAACTATAAGTTACACAACCTGTTGGGCAGCCACCACAGGACCAAGGGAAAACTTGTCCATAGATCTGTGGGCAACATCCTTAAGATAGAAGGAGGTGAACGTGGACTGGCGTAACCAAGTACCAGTGCTCAGCACTCTATGTACAGCCAAGTTCTTTTTGAAAGCCAGAGAGGGACCAATACCCCTAACATCATGCGCTCTAGCCTTCACAGACGTGGTGGTGGAATCATCAAGAGTCAAGTATGCCTGTCTGATGGCTTCCCGTATCCAAAAAGAGATAGTATTCTTAGACACCTCTTTCTTTGTATGGCCTGTACTAACAAAAAGTCTGTGGCAGCCTGGTCTAAGGTGCAAATCCTTTTAAGATAGCAACGCAGGGCTCGGACAGGGCACAACAAAAGCTCTTGAACATCACCACCCACAAAGTCAGTCAGTGATGGAATGGAAAACGAAGCGAACCTGTCATCATGCACTGAGGGATTTTGGGTCTCGGCCACGAATTCCAGGACAAATTCGAAGGACAATGACTTCCAACCCCTGGTGTGCTTCACCTCATAAATCAGACCGTGGAGCTCTCCTACCCTCTTGGAAGATGCCAAAGCCAAAAGGAAAACTGTCTTGAGCGTCAGGTTCCTGTCAGATGAGCGACACAAGGGCTCATATGGACTCTTAGTTAAGCTCTTAAGCACCAAGGAAACATCCAACGTTGGAGGCTTGAGCTCTCTAGGAGAACTCGACTGCTCAAACCCCGTAACTAGTAGGGAAAGCTCCCAGGAAGAGGAGATGTCGATACCCATCAGGCGTAACACCAAACTCAGTGCCGCCCTGTAGCCTCTAAAAGCAGAAACGGACAAACGTTTCTTGTCTCTGAGAAAGGTTAAAGTCTGCTATTCGCTGAATAGAGGTCGCAAGTGGAGAAAACCCCCTTTTACAACAACAATCAAAGTAGATCCCCCATTTGCCTTGGTAAACTGCGGAGGTTGACTTCCTAAGACTGCTGGACATGTGCCCAGCTGATTTCTGAGAAAAGCCTCTCTTTCGGAGGAGATAGTTGATAGCCTCCAACTGTGAAGAGACAGGGATTCTACTGACTGGTGGAACCTTTCTACATGGGGCTGACACAGGAGATGCGGCCAAGGGGGAATCTCCCTTGGAATCTCTGACAACAACGATAGTAAATCTGGAAACCATTCCGCCTGAGGCCACAGAGGGGCTACCAACGTCATCCTGAGACCCTGTGAACTCATCAGCCTGTTCAGAACCTGACGGATCAAACAAAACAGAGGGAAGGCATACACCTCCAGGTTGTCCCAGGGATGTTGGAATGCGTCTTCTGCCAATGCTAAGGGATCTGGAACCACTGAACAGAACACCTCCAGCTTCCTGTTGTAGCGTTTCGCAAAAAGGTCCAGCATGGGTCTCCCCCAAATCTGGAAAAGCTTGTCTGCTACCCCTTGATGAAGGGACCACTCTGTGCCTAGGATCTGATCCCGGCGACTGAGTTTGTCTGCGACCATGTTCCGTTTCCCTGGGATACACCTGGCTGAGAGCTCTACCGAATTCCTGATTGCCCAATGGTGAAGCTCGACGGTCAAGGCATGAAGTTGCTGAGAAACCAGGCCCCCCGGTTTGTTCGCGTAGGTTACCATCGTGGTGTTGTCCAACATGAGAACGACAGTAACCCTCTACCATCCCCCGAAACTCCTTCAGACCCAGGAAAGCCGCCTGCAACTCCAAGACATTGATATGTTGCTGCTTGTTCTCCAAACCCCAAACGCCTGAAGCGATGAGGCCGCCTAAGTGCGCGCCCCAACCTGCGAGGGAGGCATCCGAGAATAGAAGGAAGTCCGGAGGGAGAGAACGCAGAGGGACTCCCTTCAATAGATTCTGGTCATCCAACCACCAACGACGGCCTTCTCTCACTTCCAAAGACAATGAAACCATAAACAGGGGAGAGTCTCCCCCCCCCCGGAGACCAGAATTCCCCAAGTCTCCATGCAGAGACTGAAGATGAAGACGGCCATGAGGGACCAGCTTCTCCAGGGAAGATAGCACTCCCAGAAGAACCTGCCACTGATGAGCCGACTGATGCGACTTTGACAGGAAGTTGCGTGCTACAGCCCGCAACTTCTCCAATCTCCAATCTCTTGCCACTGTTGTAACAATGACCATGCCCAGGTAGAGAATCCTTTGAGTGGGTATGAGGTTTGACTTTTCCTGGTTGACTAATATGCCCAGGTCCAGACAGACCCGAAGTAGACGATCCCTGTCTTGCAGCAGCTTCTCCCTGGAAACTGCCAAGACCAACCAATCGTCGAGGTACCTCAGCAAACAGATCCCCTGAGCATGGGTCCAACTTGACACAAGAGAGAAGACCATTGTGAACACATGAGGGGCTGTTGTCAGCCCGAAGCACAAGACTTTGAACTCAAAGATCTTGTCCGCCAGAGAGAAGCGAAGGAACTTCCTGGATGTGGGATGAACAGGGATTTGGAAGTATGTCCCTCAAGTCTATCGACAGCATGAAGTTGCCTTCCCTCATGGCTGCCAACACCGAGCGTGGGGTCTCCATCTTGAACCGTGTCTTCCTGACGAAGCGATTCAAGGTGGATAAGTCAATCACAGGCCTCCATCCTCCCGATGCCTTGGGCACCAAGAAGATGTGACTGTAAAACCCCGGAGACAGACGCACTACTTCCTCTTATCGCATCCTTGTCCAGCATTTTCTGCACTTCCTCCTGAAGATCCAAGAACTTCAGAGAATCTGGAGAATACGTTTTTCTGAGCTGCGGCTTGTCTGACAGAGGAGGAGAGAAGTCGAATGGCAACAGGTATCCCACCTGAAGGACATCTAACACCCATTTCTTCGCCCTGTAACTCTGCCACTTGGCCCAATGGCCAGCCAGGCATCCCCCCACCCATGGCACAGGAGAGGGAGAGGCGCCCAACCTACCGACGGCCCGTTGACCTCTGCCCTGGGGCCCCTTCTTGGTTTAAAGGAATGAGAGCGAAAGGGGCGTTGATCTTGAGACTTGGGCCGTGTCGAACGGGAAGGCCCTGCCAAACTCGAGGTCCTCAATGGCCTACCAGGCGACGATCTCCTCGACTGCTGCTGGACCGGGGGAGGAGGAGGGGCCGGAGGTCTCCGAGGGCGAGAGACTGACTTAGACACGGCTTGGTGCACCAGTCGGTCCTTGGTGTCAGCCCGGCGATGGTCTATCGCATTTTTCGAGTTCTGTCCGTGGAAACAAGAATTGCGACTCCAACAGATCACAGTTCCTCAAGGCCAGCAAAGACTCGGTATCGAGCGACCTCTCCATCCTAGACAAAGCCGCGTCCCTCACAATCCTTCATACAGAATGAATAATAAGTACAATGATAATTCCAGACAAGTAGGGAAAAGATCAACTTCCTTTCAATTAACCCCTTCACAGAAGAAAGAAAATAAATCCCTTCAAGATGATGATGATGAAAGAGAAAAAGAAGAAATAGCTATAATAGGAAGTGAAGATTCATCTGCATTTTCCTGTTTAAATAGCAAAGTAGTACTATTCTCCATGAAAGAAGAAGAAATAAACAGAAAGGATCTGTCTATTGTAAAGATTCCAATAAATGGAAAGACATATACTACACATAGATTCAGGTAGTACTGTAAATAAAATCGATACATCAACTTTAACCAGATATTTAGGTACTGCAGAAACACTGATTCAGGGTCAAAGTAGTCATAGTAAAAGGAATAGCGGGCAAACAAATTAGAAGTCTAGGAAATGCGAACCTAGAAATAGATATTTTGTCACACAAATTTATTGAAAGTTTTCTAGTTCTAGAAGAAAGAATTTCCATGCACAAGTATTGTTCTCATTCAATTTAATGAGATGTGAAATAATACTAGATAGTCATGAAAGAGAGACTAGCCTGAAATCAGATAATTGGAAGAGCGTTTGTTTTACGCTTGACAAAGAAAACTCAATCAAATCTGATCAGTTTGTCTGAGACAATTTCGACAAGCGAGAGAGACATACGGGAAAAGCAGATAAGTAACCAGAACAAGAAATATAAAATAGAAACAGACAGAAAAGAGGAATTCCCACCATTACAGAATAGAGAATCAATGAGCAACTGTGCATCCTTCCTTGCCTAACCTTGTCAATACCACATAAATGTAAGCACTCAACACGAGCTTATAAACAACCAGCATCAAACTTTACATTGAAACTTTATGCAAAGGCAATGAGAATCCTGAATAAGGGAAAAAAAAAAAAGTAAAGAAAGAGACCAGTCATCTCACTCTTCTCCACCACACTCATCTTAGGAAAGATATGAACTATCCTGCTGGGGGCACTGGATGGGATACAAATTTTGTTGAGCAGCCACCACCATACTCAAGGAAGTGTTCAAGGACCTGTGGGCCTTAAGGTAGAAGGAGGTGAAAGTAGTTTGATGAAGCCAAAAATCAGCATTCAAAATCCCATGGACAGACAAATTCTTTTTTAAATGTCAGGGAGGCATGGTATTTGTGACAGAACTCTACAATGGGGAGTAGGCTCGCCTAATCACCTCACATAGCCAAAATGATATGGTATTCTAGGACACTTCTTTCTTGGCTCAGCCAGTGCTAACAAAATGTCTACCACACCTAGGTCTTAGGTGGAGAGTTCTTTTTAGATAACAATACACTGCTCTGATGACACAAAGCAGTAACTCTTGAGGATCGTTAACAAATTCCTTCAGGGAAGCAATGGATAATGAAGCAAAACTCCCATCGTGGACAGAGGGATTTTGAGTCTTAACCACAAATTCCAGGGCAAATTTGAATGCTATGGACCTCAACCCCTGGTGTGTTTTACATCACAATCTAAACCATGGAGCTCTCCTACTCTTTATGAAGAAGCCAAAGCCAGAAGGAAAACTCTTCCAATTCCGATCCGTCTGACAATTGACATGGGGTTCGTATGGAGCTTGAGTGAGATTACTCAGCACCAGAATAAGGTCTTATTTTGGATGTTTGAGTTCCCTAGGTAAACAAGACTGGTTAAGCTCTTGAACAACATAGAGATCTTCCAGAATGAAGTGATGTCCACGTCTTTCAGACAAAGAACTAACCATAAGGCAGCCATGTAGCCTTTGACCACAGATACAGAGAGACATTTCAATATTCTGAGAAGGAAAAGAATATTCACTATCTGCTGAAGAGAAGTTCTAAGTGGAGAGAAACCACATCAACATCAACCATAGAAGATTGTGCCAAGGGAAATCTCACTCAGCACCGCTGACAGAGGATAGAAAATCCGAGAACCATTTTGCTTGGGGCCACAAATGAGCTACTAGGGTCATCCTGAGATTCTTGGAACCCATCACTCTGTTCAGGACATGACAGATTAGGCAGAATGGAGTGAAGATGTACACTTCTAGGTTGTTCCGAGGATGCTGAAGGGTGTCCTCTGCCACAGTGAAAGGGGCTGGGACCACTGAACACTATACTCTGTTTTTTTCCATCTGTCCATCCGCCTGTGGTGTTTGCGCATGGTAACACTGTGTCACGGGCTTTAGATAGTTACATTCAGCTTGCATTCAACAATAATAACAATATCCTATTTCAAATATTAACGGTGTAATTCGCATTCAGTTAATTATTAAAACACTTTTCAGTTGCAAATGTACACCCAGATATCCTTTTATCTACCTATAACATACACATAGCGTAACTTTTTAAAGTCCGGGACGCAGTGTTAGCATGCAAAAACACCACAGGCGGATGGACAGATGGAAAAAAACAGAGTATAGACCTCTAGCTTTCTGTTAAACAGAGTAGTGAAGAGTTCTAACGCGGGTCTTCTCCATAGTTGCAATAGCCTGTCTGCGATGTCCTCATGCAAAGACCACTCCGTACCTAGAATGACTTAAATGACTTGGCTTATCAGCCACCAAATTCCTCTTGGCCTAGTACCTGACCATGAGCTCCACTGAGTTGTCAATCAACCCCTGGGGTAATTAGACTGTCAACAAGTGAAGCTGGTGCGACACCAGCCCCCGATTTATTCACATATGCTTCCACAGTAGCATTGTCCGACATCAGAACAATGAAGTGACCTACTTCCCTCTCCTGAAACTCCTGATGACCAAGGAAGGCCACTTTCAACTCCAGCACATTGATGTGAAGTTGCTTGTCCTGAGAAGCTTCCTGCCCCTCTGGAGCTCTTCCAGATGAGCAGCCCAACTTTTGGAGGAGGCGTCCAAGAACAGAAGAAGATAAGGAAGGGGCGAATGAAAAGCAACTCCCACAGTTAGGTTCTGGTTGTCCAACCATCACAAGAGGACACTTCTCATCTATGTCGACAAGGGACTCTGGAGCTGAGGGGAGTGTCCTGCTAGGGACAAAAACTCCTGTAATCTCCACTAAGGAGTTGAGTATGAAGACATCCTTGAGGGACTAGCTTCTCTACAAAAGTCAAGAGGCTCATAAGTACTTGCCACTGGTGGGCTGGTTGCTCTCCTCTTGACAGGAGTGAGCTACAGTCCTAAACTTCTCTATCCTTTGGTCTGACGGAAAAGCTCTTGATGATGCTGCATCTATCATCATTCCCCAAAAATTAATCATCTAGCAGGGAAGGAAATTGGACTCTTCCAAATTTATCATGATACCTAGGCTGTGACAAAACTGAAGATTGTCCCTGTCCCAAACCAGTCTTTCCTGGAAAAGCTCTTGATGATGCTGCATCTATCATCATTCCCCAAAAATTAATCATCTGGCTGGGAAGGATATTGGACTCTTCCAGATTTATCATGATACCTAAGCTGTGACAAAACTGAAGATTGTCCCTGTCCCAAACCAGTCTTTCTTGGAAACTCACAAAGACCACCCGATCATCGCGATACCTCAACAGGAGAATCCCCTGAGCATGAGCCCATGTCAATACCAGGTTAAAGTCTCTTGTTAACCCCTGTGGAGCTATTGTTAACCCAAATCAAAGGATCTTGAACTGGAATACTTGCTCCCCACGACTGAAATGGAGGAACTTCCTGGACAAATGTGGGATAGGAATTTGGAAGGAGGCATCCTTAAAGTCTATAAACAGCATGAAGTTGTTCTCCCTCACGGCTGCCAAGGCTGTCCAGTGTGTCTCCATCCTGAACCTTGTCTTCCTGATGAAGTAGTTCAGCATTGAGAGATCTATCACTGGCCTCCAATCACCAGTGCCATTTGGCACCAGGAAAAGACAACTGAAGAACCCTGGAGGACAATCTACCCCTTCCACTGCGCCTTTGTCCATGATCTTGCTCACTTCCTCCTGGAGAGCTAACTGCTTCTGAGAGCCTTGGGTGTACATAAAGTGTGGGCGAGGACAACTGGAAAGAGGAGGGAAATCGAAAGTTAGTAGATATCCTACCCACGATTCTGCTCTGTGAAAATGCTATGTAGCCCATTGGCTTGCCAGGCATTGGGGCGCTGCTGTGGCTGCTTCTTTCGAGTTGGAGCTGGTTGAGATGCACAAGTTGAAGTCGATGGTCTTGAAGGCTTATTGGCAGGGGACTGCCTATTCCACCTTTGAGCCGGTGGGCAAGTTGAGCCAACTATTTAGTCACAACCTGCTGGGCAAGCCGATCGTTACTGTCAGCCCACCATCTGTCTAACGCAGCCTCCAACTGATTGATCCCCAAGTAAAAGCAGCTGGGATTCTAGATCACCATTATGCAAGGACAGCAATGAATATGTAGCCACTGAATGAGCTACTTTAGAGAGGGCTGTGTCCCTTCTAAGTATTAGTAGCACAAAATAGCCTTAGCACCAGATTGAAGTAACCTGATGAAAGTAGGACTGCTCAAAGATCCTCTTGCAGAATGTGATGAAGAATCCTAGCCTTTGCTGACAACCACAAATCTAGTCATGAAACTCTGAAAGCCAGAGGAAACAGTCAACTTCAAATTAGAAGCTTCTTGATAGGTTAACGAATGCCCTTGGCCCTAAATTGATCCCGGGTCAAAACAGGTTTTAATTGAATCACATCAGAGTTGACCTGCCTATTCTTCAACGGCACAAGACTTGTAGAAAAGTACAGGCAGTGCCCAGTTATCGGTGGGGGTTCTGTTCCTGGGGGTGTGGCGATAAACAAAAACTGCCATTAACCGAAACTTGGCGATTTATGGCACCATAGTGGTGCTTATGAGGCCAATAATCGGAACTCGGCAAGTTATGGCTCCATGAATCGCCCATTTTATGGAGCTAGACAAGCCCCATAAAACTGGATCGCCGATAACCGGGGACTACCTGTACTTCTTATGATGAATAAGAGGAGGAGGAAGAAGCTTGAAAGACCTGTTGGAACGGAGAGAACTGTTCCGTCCCAAAAACAAAGAATTCACATGCTGCACGATTGAATTAGCGTGCCCTGAACAATGCAACTCAAACTATGTTCTCATATCCTTCTTTGGTCCCAATAAGGCCTCTATGCCTGTGAGAGTCATTGTGGACGGAGTTTCAGTCCTCTTACATAGATTATTGAACTCACGAATGAGATCAATAACCTCTGTATAGGAAGAAAGAAACTCTAGACTATCCCAATCTTCTGTATCCTGCAAAGAAGTTAGAAGTCCTAAAGTAGAAAGAAGAGAGGGATCCCAATCGTTTCCTATAGCCACTGAAGAGTTCTTCTTACTTGAACGACGAACTTCATCCCTCTCCCTCGAAGAATCACGTCCATAAATGTAGGTATATGTATGTGTATCAGTCTCTACCAGACAAGAGTCATGACCTGATCTAGGGAAAAAGAGAAGCAGAAGCACGATCCCTCCAACTCGACAAGTCCTGACCATGGACTGGACTTGGGAAGACAAATGACCAACGTAGATCCTCCTAGGAGAACGATACAAGGAATGCCTTGGTTTCTTGGAAACCAGAGACAGATGGTAATTTTCAGCACCACAAAGAGTCCTACAAGCACGTCCTTGAGCAGGGAAACGTCTGTCATCACCATTACAGCCATGACCTGAGATACATCTACAGATATAACCAACAGGCAAAGAATTCCTGGTCCTTGCAGGCAAATGAGACCTGAATCAAGGGGAAGGTCATGGAGGCCTCTGAGGAACTGGACTTCTAACACGGGGGTCCATCACCTACAATTTCTTGACTGGAGTGGTCTTTTTTACAGCGAACCTGTACAGGTTGAGGAGACAAAGAACAAACAAGTGAAGCATTCTGAGATGTTGAAGGGTGATCATCATCTTTAACAGGAACACAACTAAAAGAGAAAGAACCAGGTCCACATGCATGTAGAGTGACCCACATCCGTGACATGAAGACTACAACGCCGCTTTCATGCTCCCAGAATATGGGATGACAATCCTCAACCCTCTAACATCTAACTCGAGACCAATGAGGGGAAGACAAAGGTGGCAAAGGCGGTAACGATGACGACAAAGATGATAAAGAGGACGAAGAAAAAGATGAAGATGTAAACGTACGCTGCTTCCTCTTAGGGGTACTACCATACCTATCTCGAATAACAGAGTCCGGTTTGTCCAACATAGCCTGAACAAAAACCTCCTAAGGATTAACAATCGTCAATGATGACATCATGGTGGTAATTGGCTGTGATGTCACAGTAGCAGGCAAAGATAGTGATGTCACAGATACTGTCGTCATGGGTAGAGACGATGCTGGGAGTGACGTTCAGGGTGCGAAGGACTATGGATCCCGAGTTGATGGCCTTGCTGCTGGTAAGGGAAAAAAGCAACCCAGGATGATGCGTAGTCAACAATGGCATCCAACTAGCCGGCAGCACACACAACCCAAAATAGTGAAGGTCAGGGGAGGGGGGATTGCTAAGGGAGCTGTTACTGGTAAGCATGTATATGTGACATAGGACAATAAGCCTGCCAGGGAGGGTACCCAAGGTAGGCCCAAACAGACGACATACAAGCCCGATTTGATAGAGAGTTCGAGAGTTCAGAGCTCAATCCAGAAGTGAAAACCCTCATGTTGATATTTCCATTTCGCACCAATATATCCATAAGTACGATATACACCGCACCAATGTATCCGTAAGTACGATATACAACAATCTGGTGTGCTACTGTATGTATAAAAAATAAAAAATCCTCTGCCATTTACGTGGGGCCTCAAGTAATCACGGGGGATGGGGACCACAACCACCCACGTTAAGCAAATATCCGCGTTATCACAACCCTTAGAAAAACCAAGGCTGTAGTACCCTAACTGCCTATTTCGATAGTTAAAACACCAAATATGTCCAATCTACAAAAATTCTTACAGGCTAACTGCCTATTAAACTATCATATGGGTACTCTATTGAATTACTGATCCAGCCTAGCCTGATACATAGGCAATTAGTGCAACTCATAACTATCCCACCCACATGGCCTTCTATTATTAGTAGTAGTACTAGAAGGGAATTGTCCTTGAAATAGTTCCCTTGCTTGTTTTACTCCTCTTTCGTTTGTGTGTTCAAGTTTTATGCCTCTATAATGACAAATCTTTTATGAATTCTTTCCTATTTTCATTCCCCTTCATCAGATCTGCAAACAAAAGTATATTCGCTTACAATTCCTCTTTACTTTCATCATTTTGCTGCTGCACAAAACTATTTTGTGAATGAATACATTTATGATAAAAAAAAATCATTTACTGTAATGATTACAATACCCTGCTGTAATATTAATGTATAACAGCAAAATACAGTAATAAGTCTTCTTTTGTCTTTCGTTTATGTTGAGAATCAACTGATGGACGTTTATTACCAAAAGAATGATATAGGAAAATTTAGTTGCTAAAAGAAACAAATTTATTAATGGAATTATTATTATTATTTGTAATTTTGTACATAAAAGTTCATGATACAGAGAGAGAGAGAGAGAGAGAGAGAGAGAGAGAGAGAGAGAGAGAGAGAGAGAGAGAGAGAGAGAGAGAATCAGCTGAGGATTAGAGTTAATTGTTGACTAGCTTAGGTGAGAATAACAACAACATTGAGCTGTTTACATATGAAATTTGTATTTTAAATATTTTTACGGTGATAAAAGATGAAACATCGATAGTGATAAAACATTCTCATTTAAACTGTTTCAATATGTGTGATAATCAAGAGTCAACTATTAAACTTGTATTGAAGCACAGTTCAGTAAACCAGAGATAGAATAAAGATAGGCATATTATTATGAAGATATGACAATATTATAAAAGGCAAAAACAATACGATTACCTACGACAAATATCGTTTGTATGGCTGCATTGTTCGGAGAAGTTAATTAGGTACTATCAAATTAATAATGAAATTCAAATTAAAAATTAATGTTATCCTAAATGTTATTACTACCGTAATTACACTACTATTAAAATTTCTAAAAGGTTACCGAAAGATAAAGGTCGCTGTGAACGCAAGTTATGCATCAACGTAACTTTATGTTTAGATTTTGTTGTTGACCACTCGGAGTATAAATCGAGCTCAGTGATGCATAATTATTCCTTGAATAGGCTATCTATTATGAAAATATGCCAATAATACATAAGGTGAGAATGGTTTTATTACCTTTATTGTCAGTTAATATCATAATGTGAATCTGTTCATGTGTGTTGGTGGTTATCGCACGGCGACCAGGCTTAGCCTACTGATAAACATCATATACGCAACACAGTCCAAGTGGTCCAAGGAAACCCGTGGCTAACTGATCCCACGACTGCTGATCCGCAACTAAGGGATGCCCCACTGTACATTCTGAGGCAAAGCTGACTGAGCCTACTATAAAAGGAATTAGGCGAATAATTTTGGGGTTGCTAAAAGAAATAAATATATTATTGCTATTACATATTTTAATTTTAGTGCATAAATCTAAAATGGGTGCACACATGTAAACTAACAAACGTTACATTAAAATTAAAACGAAAACACTCCAAAATGGCAATACAGCTTTTTCCTAATTCCTTTGTTTGCATCATACTTGTTCATGCCAGTTCCTTGGTAAGTGGTTGTTAATTATAAGAAAAGGTTATGAAAATGAAATTCACTCGTTAAGAAAAGAACATTTTTAACAAGATTGGATTACTGAGAACATTAGCCTAATATTGTCTGGGCTGTCAAAAATGCAACTCATGAAAATGTTAAGGTTACAAGATACAAAGTCGAATGCTTCACAGGTATATACAATGTATTTCGTTCGTTTTACTCATTTTGCCATATACTAATGAACTCTTGTGTATAAAATATAATGAAATTCACTCGTTAAGAAAAGAACATTTTTAACAAGATTGGATTACTGAGAACATTAGCCTAATATTGTCTGGGCTATCGAAAATGCAACTCATGAAAATGTTGAGGTTACAAGATACAAAGTCGAATGCTACACAGGTATATACAACGTATTTCATTCGTTTTACTCATTTTGCCATATAATGAACTCGTGTGTATAACACAGTGTGTTTACATCTTAAGTAAAGATGGCCTTTCTCCCTCCATTACCATGTTCTTTTTTTTCAGTCTATGAGTATTAGTGTACATATTTCATAAAATGTGAAAAATCAAGCATGAAAACACAAGCTCTAGCAAGTTCACCAACTCCAGCGAATTGTGTGCATGTATGTACATAAGTCCCCTGACCTACCTCTCTCTCTATCTAGTATCCCTTCTTTTTTCCTTTGTGGTAGATGTATTTCAATACATACAAGTTACAGTAAAATAGTGAACATATCCTTGGATAAAATTTGGAAAATCAAACACAAAACCACAAAACAAAACAAGCTCCACCAAGTTCAACAATGGCAGCGAATGTGTTTGTACATATGTAACCTATTACTACGGCTGTGTTTATCTTTCAAGTTGTCAACAAATAAAAAAAAATGAGAAAACTAAAAATATAAATGATAGTGGTGCAAAATAAAATACCAAATTTGTAACTAATTTGTATTTTTCATAACTAACAAACCTGAGGTCTTAACATTAGGATTTACTAGCGCCAAGCTGGAAACCGGTAGAATTAAAATTACACTTGTGAGATCCAGGGACTAATGGCATCTTATACCAGGTCACGGGGCATGTATACCCAGAATGCCCACGGCTACCTGTGGAGCCCCACAGTTATATTTCTAACCCAGTTTAGACTGCTAGGGAGGGGGTGGTTCGAGGTGGGGCCTTTTTAACTGTTAAGACCTCAGGTTTGTTAGTTATGAAAAAATACAAATTAGTTACAAAGTGGTTTGTTCATACACGAACAAACCTTCGTCTTAACATTAGGATAGACTTACTATTGGAGGGAGGTAAGTCTCTACAACTGACTGGAAGTTTGCCACCTTATCCATTTCCGAATATATAGGAAATTCTAGAGAATGGACAATGAACCTAGGACCAAAGATATAAGCGGATCTATTGGTTTCCTCCCACTGGTGTAGATACCATTCTACTGTTTACTCTTGTCCCTTGCGACTGGATCCACCTTCACCCCTCTTTCCTTATTATCCAGAGGGGTGTGTTGCTACTGAAAAGTATATCATCAGCTAAGATAGCTTTTTCACAGTATGGCTGACCATCTCACCTGCATCTAGTCGTTCAGCACATGACGGTACTCCTTCATATTGCCCGTAGTTAAAGGAGTAGGAAGAAAAGTAGTAAAGAAAAAAGGACCAGTCATCCCATTCTTTATTCTACTTTCATACCTTCATCTTAGACTAGACGCAAAACTGACCCGCCAGGGGCACTGGATGAACTATATCACTTGTTGGGCCGCCACCACTGGACCCAAGGAAAAGGTGTCCAAGGATCTATGGGCAACATCTTTCAAATAAAAATGAGGTGAAAGTTGTTTGGCGCATTCCACCACCCCGCCAGCTTTCAGAATTTTTAATCCACAGACATGTTCTTCTTAAATGCCAGGGAAGCACTCACACCCCTGATGTCATGAGCTCTAGCTCCCACCTGGCTATCTGACCCTCTGTCTTCTGCAGTATAAGCATTCTGATTGTCTCCCTTAGCCAAAATGATAATGTATTCTTGGACACTTCCTTCTTGTTCCGTCCTGTACTTACGAACAACCTCTGCACCCGGCCTGAGGTGCCTTGTTCTCTAAGTACTCCCTTAGTGCCCTGACGGGGCACAGGAGCATTTCAGCTTTGTCGTTGTCTACAAAGTCTGCCAAGGAAGTATGGTAAAGGAGTCGAATCTGCCGTCTACTATTGTTGGATTTGGGTCTTTGCCACGAATTCTGGGACAAACTCACACACCATTGATCTCCAACCTCTCGAGTGCTTTATGAGATATGAGAGGCCATGTAGCTCCCCCACCCTTTTGGTTGAAGCCAGGGCCAATAAGAAGACTGTCTTCAGGGTCAGGCTCCTATCCGTGGACTGCCTTAGCGGTTCGCTAAGGGGGTTTTGTCAGACTATCAGTACCTTGGTCAGATCCCAATCTGGGGCTTTTAGCTCCTTTGGTGGGCATGACTGTTCAAAGCTCCTCATCAGCATGGCCAACTCCCATGAAGACGATATGTCCACTCCTTTCATTCGTTAAGACTGAGGCTAGAGCAGCCCTGTACCCTTCACTGCAGATACAGACTTATGTTTTTCTGTTCTGAGATATATCAGAAAGTCTGTAAACCAATCACAGTATGCTGACCACTTCCCTTGGTATACTGTCGCAGATGATTTTCTGATATTACCTGCCATCTGAGTTGCTGCTTTCTGCGAAAACCCTCGCTCTCGGAGGAGATACTTGACAGTCTCCACCACCCGTGAAGCGATAGGGACTTCACCGACTGGTGGTAACCTCTCCACGTGAGGCTGACACAGAAGGTTGCTCCATGGAGGTAACTCCTCTTGGCACATCTACTAGGAGTTCCAGTAGGTCTGGAAAACCACTCTGCTTTCGGCCATAACGGGGCTACCAGGGTCATCTTGAGGTTCTGAGACCGCATACCCTGTTCAGAACCTGACGGATTAGACAAAATGGAGGAAATGCGTACACGTCCAGATTGTCCCAGGGGTGTTGTAGCGCATCTTCTGCTGCTGCCTCTGCGTCCGGGACTACTGAAACAATACACTCCAACTTTTTGTTGTACTGGTTGCGAATAGGTCTATGATCGGTCCTTCCCACAACATGAGCATCCTGTCCACTACCTGTTGGTGTAGGGACCACTCCGTTCCCAGAATCTGATCCCTGCGGCTCAACTTGTCGGCCACTATGTTTCTTTTTCCGGAATATACCTGGCCTTGATGTCTACCAGGTTCTCTATAGCCCACTGGTGAAGTTGAACTGTCATCACATGTAAACTGCCGAGAAACTAGCCTCCTTGCTTGTGTATATAAGCTACTACTGTGGTGTTTTGTCTGACATCAATACCACCGAGTGTCCCTTTACTCTCTCCCTGAATTCTTGTAGAAGCCAGGAAAGCTGCTTTCAACTCCAGCACGTTTTATATGGAGTTCTCTGTCCTTGCAACTCCATTTTGCTGACACCATCAACTCCTCCATAATGGGCTCCCCAGCCTTCTAGTGAGCATCCGAGAACAGCAAGAGGTCTGGGGAGGATTGTTGAAGGGGACACCCACTGTCAGATTGTCGTCGTCCACCCACCACAGCAGCGTCTTTCCTCACTTCTGCCCGACAAGGGAATTTGCTCGTACGGGTGATCTACTGTTGGTGACCAAAACTCCTTCATCCTCCATTGTAGGGACCGAAGGTGTAGCCTTCTTGTGGTACTAGCTTCTCCAGGGAGGTTAGGATTCCCAGCACCACCTGCCACTGTCTTGTGGCTTGTGTCTGCTTTCCCAGAAAGGCATTCACCACTTGTTTGCATTTCTGTACTCTTTGGTCTGTCGGGAATACTTTGGCTGTTGTGTCTATCACCATTCCCAGATATTCCAAATGTTGACTTGGATCCAGCTGCGACTTCTGCTGATTCACCACAATACCTAGGCTGTGACAAAGCTGCAGGAGGGCCGCCCTGTCCCTGAGTATTTCTCCCTGGACTTTGCTATCACCAGCCAATCGTCCAGATATCTTATCAGCCTGATCCCCTGAGCGTGCGCCCACGCCGACACGAGGGTGAACACTCTTGTAAAACTTGAGGAGGACGTTGTCAATCCGAAGACAGGACCTTGAACTCGAAAGCTTTCCCTGCAAGACTGAAGCGGAGAAATTTCCTTGAAGACTGATGGACTGGTATCTGAAAGTATGCGTCCTTTAGATCGACTGTCAGCATAAAGTCTCCGATTCTGACTGCTTTGTAGAACCATTTTCGGAGTTTCCATCTTGAAACTGGGTTTTCCTTATAAACAGATTCAGCGTTGACAGGTCTATTACTGTCTTTCCAACTCCCCGTTGGCTTTGGGTACCAGGAAAATCCTGCTGTAAAAGCCTTTTGTCGGACCTGCATACTTGTTGCACAGCTCCTTTTTCCATCATCTTTCTTCACTCCGTCCTGCCAGAATAGTGGCCTTCTGAGATTTGTGGGCATACTAAGTGACGTGGGGTAATGGTTGATCTGTCAGGGGCGGGGTTACCCTCGAACGGAATCAAATACCCGATCCTGAGAACATCCACCACCCACTGCTCTGCCCCTAGTTCCTGCCACACCTTCCAGTGATTTGCCAGGCAACCCCCCACTGGTGTGGCCGAGTGATGGGAGGCGCCCATCCTATCTTCTTGAGCCTCTCCCCCTTCCTCTATTGCCCCTTCCTCTGTTGTTTCTATTGTGAAGGGCCGATGCGTTCTCCTCTTTGGGGAAGAGGGTCTTGTGACTCTATTAGGGATGCTATGTTCCTCACTGGGTTTTCTTCGAGACACTTGCTGTTGTCTTCCCTCCAAAGGAATAGTTTGACTGTTAGAGGTTTTCCTAACTGCCTGTTGCACCAACCTATCGTTAGTGTCCATCCTTCTTCTATCTAATAGCTTCTTCCAGTATGACCTCTGGCAACAGTAGTTGCGATTTCCAAGATATCCCCATTCCTCATTGCTACAAAAGGGAATCCAAATCCACATTGCGGCTTAGTCTAGCCAATGCTGCATCTCTCCTCATAGCAGGATATTTGCCCAAACATTGGCACTTACGTTTGTCAGGTACGCAATCGCCTTGGACCCTGACTGTAGTAATCTAATGAACAATGGTTCATCCACTACTTTCCTTGTTGCTTCCGAGGATGCAATTTTCGCCACTGCTGTTGACCAAAGGTCTAACCAGGACGCAGCCTGAAAGACAGAAGAAGCTGTTGCTTCTAACGTGGCAGCCTCTTGGTACGTCATCGAGGGCACTCCATTTTAACCTGATCCAGGTTAATCCAGGCTTTCCTTAACCTTACAACATTAGGGTTCATTTGTCTAGACAGCAAAGGGACCTTCGGTGTCGTATAATATTTCCTTTGCTTTATCATTGGAGGGGGAATAAATTTAAATGATCTATTAGATCTTAAGGAATTATCCCTCCCTGCAATCTTTGCGTTTACGTGTTGCAAGACCGATTCCGCATGACTCGAACAAGGCAATTCATACGACACCTTGGTATCCCTCTTTAGTCCAAACGCCATGTCAATTCCAGAGGAAGCATACTGGCCGGTGTTTCTGTCTTCTCCGAAAGGCTATTGAATTGACGAATCAAATCAATAACCTCTGCATACGAGCCAGAAACTCTTGGTTTTCTCCTTCCTCCGGCTCTAGTGTACCACTCTCCGTCACGAGAGATGTTGTCTCGCCTCTATCTTCTGACAGACGGCCGGAATTCACGGCCGCCTGCCCCTACGGGCCGCGGCCTCTTTGATCTTTGCTGGCCGCTGTTGGCTCGATCCCAGATAGTCAGCAGGGGAACGAGAACGTCTCACTCTTTCTCTGCTCACGGATCTAGAGCGAGAATCTCGTCTAGATCTCCAAGATGAAGGCTCCCTTAAGACAGAGGTAAGTTCGTCTTTATTAGCATTGGCATCGTTTTCGAGCGTCGGCGAGCCCGGCCTCGCCTTCTATCCAGACGGACACTGCCTTCCACGAACGTATCCGCCGAGGTTGCCAACTCTCTATTTTTTCGTACTTTTAATAGGAGCCTTATCGTCCTTCGTACGTATTTTGAACGGCCTTACGGGTCGAAAAAACTGGGACCTGCATTCCATCCTCTGCTGCACCTTTCGCCGCCAACGTCGATTTTAACCAGAGGTATCGCAGTTTTTGCGATCCGAACTGGCAACTCCGCCTCGGCCGCTAGCTCGCCGGCCGTCACCTCTCTCGCTTGTTCGGACTCTTGCGAACGGCTTCGTCTGGCAACCTTGTGCTTAATAGCCACTGATTTTCCGACCTTCTTGCTGACTTGGAAAAGACAGTCTTCGTCCGAAGAAGAGGAAGAATTGATTCTTCTCCTCTTGGCCCGAGGATCCGCTAGGAACTCCCGAATCCTCCTCCAACGCTTGACTGGCGCTCGCCGTGACGTTATCGGACTTAGCGATGACGCCGAACTAGAGGAAGAAGACGAAGAAGGCGAATCACACTTTCTTTTTGCCTCTCTTATTCATTCTCTCCTCTATCCTGTAACTTCTGCATTACAGTTTGCATTGACGGATCAGAAGGCGTATTAGCGTCTGGTAGCCGCGAAAAGGCCGAGAATCGGTCTGTGACGTCATCACGCCTGCCATCTCAGTGTGACGTATGTTGTGACGTCATCCCTCTCGTAGGAGAGACTGAGAGGTTTCTGCTGGTAACCGCACGTTTGCTGCCAAATTACCTCCCACGTTCTGCATCGCTGTAAATACTGAGTGGGATGGTGAAGCAGCGGCATTAATTCCCATAAATTGCAAGCCCGGGGGATGAGGAACATTCAGCGCTGCCGGACCCTGCTGGAACCGTGACGTCATATAATGCGCAAGCAGACCATCCAAGGTTGGTACGCCTGGTAGGCCTAGCGCTGACCACGTACCATCTAACCTATGCGCTTGCGTAGCAGGAGCCTGGAACAAAGATGGCGGATCTCCCCCTCTACTTGCTGGGAAGAAAGGAGAGTGCAAATTATTCATAAAATTACCAAGGCCCCTCCCGACGTTTCGATACAGAACCGCTAGGAGAAACCGAAGGGGTATGAGACAATTCAAAAGCAGGTGGAGAAACATATGGAGCAGCCTGGTTTATTACGATACAAAAGAAAAGCCGGTAAGGTTTGGTCATCCAAAGATGGCGTCACCCCCTTTCTTTGTATTGGCTTTTCCATAGAACTTCTTCCACTGTTCCACCGACCAACCGCGACAAACAGAACACGGATTAGTAACCGTTACATACGTTTTCCCTGCACCTACTACACGTTGGATGAGGATCCGTCGACACCGAGGTTAGGAACCTAGAACAAGGGAAGCCACTGACTCCTGGGCATTTCCTTTGTCTCCTCTTCGAAGCGGTAGACGATCCCGATGTTGAGGCAAAATTCTCCATCATACCACGTATACACTCTTACCACACACTGATCACACTTGGAGAAAAAAGAAGGAATGAAAAATAAAAAATGAAAATGGATAAAGAACGGGCAAACTGAAAAACCGGCTTTAAATGAGATAGACAGTAACACGTCTTATCTTAAAGGCGGTAGGAAAATAACTGATGGGTCACAGGTAGCCGTGGGCATTCTGGGTATACATGCCCGTGACCTGGTATAGATGCCATTAGTCCCTGGATCTCACAAGTGTAATTTTAATTCTACCGGTTTCCAGCTTGGCGCTAGTAAATCCTAATGTTAAGACCGAAGGTTTGTTTCGTGTATGAACAAATATAAGTAATAGGGAAAGTGTGCATGTGATACTGCAGTTGCTGTTTGTTCTCTCTCTTTGTGCTTCAATTTTTCATTAATGTTACAATACAATACTGTATATATACCCTTTAATAAAATATAAATTATCATAAATATACAAAAAGGAAACAAGACAAGATCTAGCAAGTCAGACATCTACCTGAGCCCTCTTCATCCAACCAACACTAACACCCCCAATCACCCCCCTGCCAGGGAAAACTGCTCCCCAGCTCCACCCACCTTTCAAAATACCCCCCTTCTTTGACTGAGTTCCTCTATACAGCCTTATTACCCCTCCTCTTCCATGGCACCCAGCCATCTGATTCACCTCACCACTTTTTGGAAACTTCTCCAAGCTACTTCACCATCCTAAAACTCTTACTCAGTCTTATATGTGTTATTAACATTACCCGACACACAAAACACTGCCAACCATGGGAGTGGTTTTTAATTTTTTTTAAATGTATATATATATATCTTTGGAGTCTTCTTGGTCCTTGATCCAAGTGTGTCAGATAACATTGAGCTCCAGATAATCGCGGGATTATCGTATAATCAATGCAATAAAGAAGTTCACAATGAGTAGAATGTGAAATCTAAACCAGATTGTAAGTGCTTGACCAGCAACTTTTCCCAAGAGAACATGAGGTATTCACACAATGGTTTCTGTGGTTTTAACATTGCCAAGTTGATACATCATATTAGAATTAAAGGCCTCTACAAGATATATTTCTATCCCTCTATTAACAGTGCGCTCCATAAAAAAACTAAAAAAGGTGAAAAAACTTCAAAAACATTAAAAAAATGTCTTTTCCAACACTGTAAAGTCCCAGAACAATTATTCTTTATTTTATAATAAATGTTCAATCTCTTCACTTACCTGGAGTGATAGTGGACACAACTGGAACTTCTTCAGCTGGGATCCAAGAGAAATTACGATTACAATAGTTGCCACTACAGCAACAAAATATATGATTTTTATCCCCTTTCAAGCTACTCACTGTCTGCCTGCTGATACACTCATCAGTGCAGCTGTGGCCACTGATCCAACAGCCCTTAAATGTTACATCCACCTGAAAATACCAATACCATTTTACTGTTAGGGGAAAGAATCCTAGCTAAATTTACCCACACAACTCTTAAGGAAATTTTGCAAAAATATCCAATTCTTAAAAGAAATTTGTATTTTTCTAGGATACAAACCTACTCTAAATGGAGAATACTCAGTGCAAAGCGCTGTGGTTGTCTACCAGCATAAATGGGGGGGGGGGGGTGGGGGGGGGGGGGATTTACCTGTGACCTGAGTTGGGTTAGCTCTCCCATTTTGTGATTCAGGTTGTTGTAGTACTGCTCAATTACATGACTGGGAGAGAGATTAGAACCACAAGGAGGGGCAGAGGAGCATAAAACTTCCCTTTGAAAGCGTGGGTTCGTACCCGAAGAAAAATACAAATTACTTTTTGAAATTTGATATTTGTTCTTACAGGAATACGAATCTACTCTTTATTGAATAGACCCTCATCAATAGGTAGCAAGCTGATCTATCCAGAGTGAAGTTAGGCATGGCCTGGTTGCCAGTACCACGATTCTCAGTGCCTCTGAATCTACTTCCTATGACTCAATTCACTAATAAAATATCTGACTAGGCCCTACTTGTACTCATCACACTTTCCGCTTGAGAGAGAGAGAGAGAGAGGAGAGAGAGAGAGAGAGAGAGAGAGAGAGAGAGAGAGAGAGAGAGACTATACCTCCAATCTTATGTTAGTAGAACCTTCCCTTGGGGGTTCACTACTGTTATATCATCATCTAGGCTTCTGCTACTGGGCCCAGAGTGAAAAGGTCCAAAAATTTGTAGGTAAAGTCCCAAAGATAAAAAGATATGAAGATTGATTACCTTTTCTATGTTCCCAACTTCAGGACCAACAGAATGGAATGGTTTTTCCTGAATGCCACTGAGGGGTCTATGCCTTCCAATTTCATGGGCTTTAATTTAAACCCTTGGGCTACTGAACTTGATTTGACTCATTCCCAGCTTAGTGTAACTCTGGCACCAAAAATTGAAAATGCTCTCTCCTAAATATAAATATTTTTTTATATTATCTTCAAGAACTCTTTTTAGAACTGAACACTATTTTTGGAGGTATGCCAGTCTAAAAAAAAAAATGTGAAAAGGTGGGAAAAAAACAAACAAACAAACATTCAAGTATGAAGGATTCTGATGTCTTTGTTAGTGACAATCTTCTATAACATCATGAGTTTACATCAAAATATGAAAGTGAATTCTATACTCATGGGTTAAAAAAATATTCTGGAAAATGGAAAATACAAAATTTTCTAATATCTGTAGTGGGGACCATAAACACCCTTTTAGTTCTCCATCAATAATATATAATACTGTATTCATGTTTCACACTGACAACACTTCTGGTATACTTTATAAGTATGGTATATATACCTTGAAACACAGAATATACACAGAGGTGGCTTCTCCAAACATTATTCATAGTAGTACGTATGAGGTTTGCTTGCTTCTACGTTCTCTGCTGCCTATTTTTATTTTTTTTTAGCCACAATGGAACACTCTACACATTAATAAGACATGTGATTTTTATCCAATTATTTATTCTTGCATCCATACGGTTGGAAAAGGAAAAGGCAGGTATTCAGCTGATGAACCTATACAAACACATCTCAATAACTGAAACTTCCTTTCTATGAATAACATTAAATTGAAAATAATACAAACAGTCACCGGTTATCGGCGATCCAGTTTTCTGGGGCTTCTCTACGACAAAAATCAACATTTTTGTTTGTCATCACGCCGTCGGAATGGAACCCCCACCAATAACTGGGGACTGCCTGTAATTGTTTAATACAGTGGTACCTCAACATACAAAAGTCCCAGCTTACGAAAAATTAGAGTTACGAAAGCAAATGCGAAGATTTTTTTACTCTACATACGAAAATAGTTCAGGTTACGAAAGGTTGTTCTTGTAAAGTCCCGAGATTCGCACAGACCGCCGAGAACAATTTTAAAACTCGCGCGCCGCCAACTAAGTAGACTCGCCCTCCCATTGCTTCCTGATGCTAGTCACCGTCGTAAGATCCTGCTCCCCTATTGGTCAGCATCACCCCATGTGCTCTATGTATTCTATTGGTAAAAGGATGCTGTAAATTGAAAAACTTATTCATGCAATACATTTAATAAAAAAAACATTAGGTAAAGATAGAATAAAGAACAGAAATGAATGGTTATTATGCGGTTTGCTAGTTTTAGTAGTGGAAGAGAATTAATGAAAATTTGATTACGTACTGTACTGTGTGCTAGGTAAAAGTGGTTGCTTGGCGATCATTCGCTACTCGTAGTGTGAACGTAAACAAAAAGTTGGAAGTTTTATTTTTTTTTGGGGGGTTTGTTTGTTTATTACAGTTAATGGTTACTTAATAATTATTTGAAATGAGTACATGCAATACATTTAATAAAAAAAAAATTGGGAATTAGATATCATAAAATATAAAATAAATCAGACTGCTATCATTGAAGCCAACAAATATTTTCTAGAATTCTTCTGATGTTTTAATATTATATGTTTCATTATAGCTGTCAATAACTCCCTGTCTCCATTAGGTAAAGATAGAATAAAGAATAGAAATGAATGGTTATTTTACTGTTTGGTAGTTTCAGTAGTTGAAGAGAGAGAATGAAAATTTATGATTACTAAACTGTGTGCTAGGTAAAAGTGGTTGCTTGGCGATCATTCGGTACTCGTAGTGCTGAATGTAAACAAAAGGTTGGAAGCTTATTTTGTTTGTTGGTGTATTATAGTTTGTGTATTATAGTTAATGATTATAGTTTATGATTAATTAATAATTATTTGAAATTAGTACAAACTGATTTTTTATATACTTTATTGGCATATTCTAAGCTTTTAGCTTCTTAGATTTAGATGTCAGAATCATAGACTAGGCTACCGTAGCAACTGCTAACATAGGCTAGGCTTACTGCTAAGGGACATATGCTAAAGTCCTAATATATGCAGTAAAAAGGGGGTTGAACATTACTTGCAGTTTAATATTACTCAAGTATGTACAGTATTTTGCTTTTTTGGAGTCATATTTCTTCCGTCAGATCGGCGTCGTAACCCTAGAACATGTGTTGTAAGCCTGGAAATATAATTTACTGGGGTGTTTTTGTAGGGCTTGGAACGAATTAGGCAATTTACATGTAAAATGTGGTTGAAGATACGAAAAAATCAGGTTACGAAGGCTAACTCGGAATGGATTAATTTCGTATCCTGAGGTACTACTGTATATAAAACATACTCCAGGTAGTCCCCTGTTATCAGCATCCTCAGTTATCGGCGATCTGGTTTTACGGGGCTCGTCTAGTGCTAAAAATAGCTGATTTTCGGCTCCGAAATGTGCTGCCAATTTTCTGTTATCAGCATCAATACATACCTAACAGAGGCGACATTAACTGGTTATCAGTGTTGATACGTGCCAAACATTGTCGATTTCCCATTATTATCAAGCCATTGGAACGGAACCCCTGCTGATAACCGGGGACTGCCTGCATATCAATAAGTCTTTATTATACAGTGCATAAAAAAATTAACTTCACATTTCATAAAAAAGCAGCCTGTAGTTCAACAAGTAGGCTAGGCTTTATTATGTCTAACAAGTGTAAATGAACTTTCCCCTTCAGCAAGAAAGCTACACTGTTTGGAAAAATATTAATCCTACAACAAATTCGGTTTTATACAGCAAAGAAAAAATCTAGCAATCATAAAACATAGTTATATATCAAAATGACATTACATAACTTGAAAATGATGAAAATATTGAGAATTCTTTTGAGGAAGCTGAGTTAAAGTTAAAGGGAGTTAAAAAGGCAAGCAATTAGCTGACAAACATATACAAAAGCTCCTGTAACAAACTCCAATGCAGAAATTATTATATTGTATGTAACTGTTGTTTTGTATATCAAATATGCATACAGTATTACATGAATATTATTACTACATATTATTAATTAAGATGATGAATCCTATCCATATGGAACAAACCCATATGGGTCATCGACTTGAAATTCCAGCTTCCAAAGAATATGGTGTTCATTTGGAAGTAGAGAAAGAAGAGACCTTAATTACTAAAAAGAAAAAATAAATTGATAAAAATGTATAAAAATGCAGAGAGACTAATATAAGGGTAGTGATGCATTGCATCTTCACTTGAACCTTTGGAGTTCCAATTACATGACATCCAAGGGAGACTGTTCCACAGTCCAACAGTGAGAGGAATAAAGGACTTCTGGAACTGAGAAGTTTGACAGTGAGGCATATTTACAGCCAATCTGCAGATTTTGGTAATGTAGAACCAGAGGCATCGCACCAATATCTACGAGCATGTTCTCTGTGGGGAGATGACTTAAATGGTCCTGCAGCCAATCTTACTCCTCCATTATTTACTGAATGAAATAAGCATTTTATGGTTATTAGGCTTTGCAGAGGTGTATATACTTCACACCCTTAAGTTACTTTTGAAAAGACTCAAGCTCTGTATTGTCTAAACATCTGAGTTAAATCAGAACCCCCGGAAGTGTGGGACACACCTTTCAGAAAATTCATTGCTTTCAAGGTTCCAAGGGGCTTACAAAATATCTACCTGATAAAGTTTTTTGTCCTTGGTATGTTTAATTGATGGTATTACTTTTTATAGAAAAACAAATGGTTGGGGTTGCTTGAGATGATTTTCATAGAATTGCAAATGCCTTTCATTTCTGAAACAATTGCTGATGAACCCTTAAACGCCTAAGCGGTATATTACAAATCGTCTCCTGTATGCCTGGGGGGAGAGTGAGCGCGGAAGCGGAAAAAAATTTTTATTCTCAAAAAATCACAGCGCGCTTAGTTTTCAAGATTCAGAGTTCGTTTAAGATGCAACCATCAGAAATGAAAAAAATTATCATTATCATATATAAATAATGCGATATATGATTGCGCGAAAACCAAATTTCATATATAATTGTATTCAAATCGCTCTGTGAGCAAAACGGTTAAAGCTACCAAGTTAATTTTTTTTGTATTGTACACTAAATTGCAATCATTTTGGTATATAACACATTGTAAAATGATCAAAGCAACACAGAGAAAATATTATCACAAAATGATACATGAATTCGTAACGCGTGGACGTAAAAATTTTGTTTTTCAAAAATTCACCATAAATCTAAATATTGTTCTAGAGACTTCTAATTTGTTTCAAAATGAAGATAAATGATTGAATATTACTATACTGTAAGAGTTTTAGCTTACAATTGCAGTTTTCGACCATTTAAAGTTGACCGAATGTCGAATTTTCTTAAATATATTTTTTTTATAGGCAAATATTTCGAAAATGAGAAAAGCTACAACTTTCAATTATTTTTTGTTGTATTCTATATGAAATTGAACACATTTTCATATATAAAACTCTATGAAACGCCTAATATGAAATGGAGCAAATGTTCCGAGAATGCGACGTACACATTTAGAAGATTTGCGGCGGAGAATCCGCGCGCGGAGGGAAGGAAAGTTTTTTTTTTTAATTCACCATAAATCTACATATTGTGCTAGAGACTTCAAATTTGTTTCAAAATGAAGATAAATGACTGAATATTACTAGACTGTAAGATTTTTAGCTTACAATTGCGTTTTTCGACCATTTCGGTAGAGTCAAAGTTGACAGAACGTGGTTTTTTTTTTTATTTATCTTGATTTATATGCAAATATTTTGA